>NC_041384.1:318844316-319038068 GCF_002162155.2 Triticum dicoccoides
AATATCCATGCTCAAAATATATAAGTGAAGCACATGAAGCATTCTATAAAGCCATACTCAAAAGATTTAAGTGAAGCACAAAGAACATTCTATAAAGCCATACTCAAAAGATTTAAGTGAAGCACAAAGAGCATTCTACAAATCAATGAAGGGATATCTCAAACTAACAAGGAGAATAAAGGGAAAGAAAAGAAAAACAAAAGATGCATATCATGTGAACAAAACAAAAACCGAGGTATACCGATAATTCTTGAAGAAGAAAGATAGGATGTCAACCGGGGCATCCCCAAGCTTAGATGCTTGAGTATCCTTGAAATATTTACTTGGGGTGCCTTGGGAATCCCCAAGCTTGAACTCTTGCCTCTCCTTATTCTTCTTATATCGATAAGTCCTCGATCTTTGAACAAAAAACTTGACGAAACCCTCATGAGATCTGTTAGTATAATAAAGCATATCACTACCTTTAGGTACTATTGTAAACTCATTCCAATTTCATATTAGCATTATATCTACTGTATTCCAACTTCACCATGGTGCATACCCCCCGATACAACCCATAGATTCACCACAATATGTGAACAACACATAGAAAACAGAATCTTTCAAAAACAGGACAGTCTGTAGTAATCTGGAACTTTCGTATACGTCTATAACTTCAAAACTCCTAAAAAATTAGGAAAGTCCAAAAAAATTTGCACCAAAAGTTTCTGTTTTTTCCTCCACACACACCAAACACGCAATTTAAACATCCTGAATCCAAAACTTGACACATTATTTTATAATACAATGGATATATACAAGGGTATAATTATTTTAGAGAAACTTCCATGAAAAATTGTACATTGTTTCCATGAGCATGAACACAACTGTTCAAGGTCGACCCTCACTTCTCCAATGCATAACCTTCCAATCACTTCTCCTTTTGAAAAAGTTTCTAGGCATAAGAGGCAAGTAAATTTTTTTGTATTTTCATTATTTTTATTTTTTGTTTGTTTCATCCACAACTAAAAAACAAAAAGTAAAACAAAATATACTTATTGAAGAAAGCAAACAAGCATACATCAAAATATCAACCCCACACTATTGCTCCCTGGCAACGGCACCAGAAAATACCTTGATAATCCCCAAGTGCAAGGAATCATCGTAGCAATTTCCAAAGGTGGAAGTGATAAGTATGGAGTGTTGAACCCACAAGGAGCTAAACATAAGATCAATATTCTCTCAAGTCCTATGTGTCGCTGATACGACTCTACTGTTAGGACCCCGATCCTAAGTCACACCGATCTAGCATGTAACACATCATATCACTTTGTGGCGTCACGCACGGTATTCCCACGGGTGCCACCTTACTTGGCCCGGGACCGTTTGCGCCTTTTGGCTCACGTATATGATAGTGTCGCTAGCATCCATATGACAAAGAACCCGGGCTGACATGACTAGTCGCAAACCCAAAGTGGCACTAACTTACAGGGACAGGCACACATGACCCAGCAACGAATGTGTTGGTCATCAGCGAGTGAATCCGGGCTATAGGAGATGGGCTCACAGGACTCCGGTAGACACCACGTGACATTTCCCCGAAGGGACAGACATAGGAACGAAGGACACATGCCGGCCAACCTAAGTGTTCCGGAGCTATAGCAAGCTACCATGGCTCTATGGAAGCACTAGGAGACATTTCCCGGTAATAGAGGCTACCAAGGATAAACAACTAGGTTGTCGGATCCCACACATACCAAGCATTTCAAATCAGACACACAATATGCTCGATATGTGCAAATACAACATGGCATCACAACAAAACTCTAAAACTCAAAGTATTTATTCATTAGGCTCCGAGGAGCCAAGTATTACAAACATGGGTCTCATGACCCAACATACAGAGCATACAAGCAATAAGCGAAAGCATAAACATGTCTGAGTACAAACAACTACAAAAGAAAAAGGCTGAGAAGTCTGACTATCTACAAAACCCTCCCAAGGGTACAAGATAGTAGCTGAGGTAACAAGCTAAACATCAAAGTCCACGTGGAACTACTAGTCAGACTGAAGTCTCTCTGCAAAACATAAATTAAGCAAACGTGAGTACAAATGTACCCAACAAGACTTACATCAGAACTAGCTACATATGCATCAGTACCAATAAAGGGGTGGTGGAGTTTGACTGCAGCAAGCCAGGTTTGACTTGGTGGCCACCTGAACTATGACTGAAAGTAACTCTTTGGAGGTGGCGCACACGAGTCCACACATTCACCAATCAATACACCACTATGGGTCCACTCCCATCTCCCTACGAGAAGACCGTCCATAGCACTCATGCTTATCTTGCGCATTTTAGAGTATCCACTTTCACTTGTCTATGAACTGTATAGGCAACCCAGAGGTCCTTTACCGCGGACGCGGCTATTCAAATAGATCATTTGTAACCCTGCAGGGGTGTACTTCTTCACACATGTTTCCACCACTTAGCGTCTGCACATGAGATGTGCTCGACAGACTTCAAGTGAAAGCCTATGTGGGAGTAGACCACAACCTGACTAACCACACAAGTCCCTAGTCCAGGTTTATCGCCTATTCAAGTTCCATACGAAGGGAGTCCGGCCGAGGTTTCCACTTAAGGCCCCAAATGATGTGTGCAGGGTTCCCGAGGCACCAAACGGGCATCTCGGTACACCGTGCCACGTGCCTACCGCATCACAGCCCACCCCTCGGGTCAGCACTGCGCACGGCCTCCAGCATACTACAAACACCAGAAACTACTTGCAACTCTTGGACAGAGGACAGGGGGGTTAATAAGTCGGGCGGTGTCATATTTCCGGCCCAACGTGTGATAGTAGCTGTTCATGGATCACCAACACAGAACTCGGTTCCTGAGGACGGTTTCAATGAGACAAACCACCATGTACTCCTACATGGCCTCTCACTGCTACCTTTACCAAATCGTGTTCACACACTTAGCTCTCAACGGTAGGACATGTTCACCACATTCCAATTCATCCCCGATGAATCGGACCTGGCCCAACTCTAAGCAGTAGCAGGCATGACAAACAAGCATGAATGAGTAGGCACATCACGGCTCAAACAACTCCTACTCATGCTAGTGGGTTTCATCTATTTACTGTGGGAATGACAGGTCATGCAGAGGAAAGGGGTTCAACTACCACAACATATAAAAGTTGAATCGTTGTTGTCCTAATGCAGTAAAGAGAGCAGAAGCGAGAGAGTGGCATTGTATCGGAATGAACAAGGGGTTTTTGCTTTCCTGGCACTTCTGAAGATAGTAATAGCTCTTCATCAGTGTCATCGAACTCATCATCGGAACCACGTCTATTGAGAGGGGACAATCACCGGAAAACAAGAGGGAACACAATCAATGTAATGCAACAATATGATGCATGAATGTGACATGGAAATATGATGTTGATTGAGCTAATGCAACTAGAAACCAGATTAAAAGGAGTTGGTCTGAACCAAGGGTTCAAATTCAAAATCCATATGAGACATTTAAAATGCCATTTATTCAAATTGTCATATACAGTGGCTGTAAGTTGCTCAAACATGCATTAAAATGTCATAAACAGATTCTTTGGATTTTTTTGATAATTTTTCATATAAAAATTATTTCATTTGGAGTCACGGTTGAATTTCTATGAATTTTAGAAGTTTAAGACATTTTCTGCAAATAAATAAATCATTTAGATTTATTTAGAATCCAGAAAACATTTGCAATGTCATCACTATGTCACGGTGACGTCAGCCAGTCAACAGGACCGATCCGGGTCAAACCTGACCAGTGGGTCCCACAGGTCAGTCTCACAGTGCTGGCTCGAGTCACAGACAGGTGGGACTGGTCAACGGCCACGTCAGCAAAGTCAATGCTCACGTGTGGGTCCCACTGGGTTAAGAACTAATCTAAACAGAAATTAAATTAACCTAAACAAGCTCAGGGGCCCACATGGAAGTGGCTCTAGGGTTGTTTAGTAAGGATATAGCGCTAATTAAACCGGTGCCACGTCAGCAGTTGACGTCAGCGACCAGAGCAACGATGGGGACTCGCCGGAGTTGCTCGGGATGGCGCTACAGAGCACCGCTTCGCGCGTGGTTTGTACCTACGGCGAGCTGGCGGTGCAACGTATCTGATGGAGCAAGCAGAGGGGATTGCAGTGGTCTGTTGTGACGGCAGCAGTGAGCTAGGTGGCGACCGGAGTTTGGGCGCCGATGAAAACGATGACACTATGCTCGGAAGGATCAACGGGTGGCACCTACGGGTTCTGCAGGCTCTCACAAAGCCAACGGCATATGAACGGGACCGATAGGCCACCGGAGCCTCGCCGACGAGGAGCTCGTGCGGCGGCGTGCTTTCGGCATGATGGAAAACGGCGGCTGCAGCGAGAGCTCGGCCGCGGGGTTAAGGGGAAACGATGGCGAAGCTCACAGTGATCACGAAGAGGGGCTCGGCTTGCTCGGGGATATCCTGTGGCTGGCGAATCAACGATGGCGGTGGTCGGCTCCCGAGGACGAGGACGACGGCGATGGCGAGGCTAAGGGGCTCCCAGGCTTGTCTTGTTCTTCTCGTCGACGTGCAGAGCCGTGGCGGATCCTATGGATACTGTGAGGAGGTCAGGCGAGCTCGGTGGGCGCGTTGGTAGTGAGCGGCGGCGACGGCTAAGCTCAGGTGGCCGCGAGAGAGAGAGCAGAGAAGGGGGAGGAGTTCCAGAGAGAGGGGGGGTTCATGGCCTTCTCCATGGCGTTGGGAGAGAGTCTCGGGGGTGTGAGGCAGGCAGGGAGGAGGTGGAGGCCTCGGGCGCGCAGGCGTCGACAGGCCCCTACCTACTGGCAGAGGTTGAAGACGACCGCTCCGGCCAGTGGGCTGGGTCGTCTAGCCGACCATGCCAGGTAAGGCCCAGGTGAGTTTCCTTCTCACTCTGTCTGTTTTATATTTGGTTTCTCTTTTCTGTTTCTTTTATTCTGTTTTGAATTAGTAGAAATACTAATTCATTTTTAAAACTCATGGGACAAATTGTGGACACTATTTGGATTATTCCAAAAGCTCACAAATGATTCCAGAATATTTGGAGCATTTAAGATATTTATAGAATTCAAATGCCCCAATTAAAATACAATATGGTTTAACTAAAAATCCATAAATGGCCAATAAATATGCTCATCATTTTTGGCAGAGGTTTTCACCTTTATCAGAAATCGTGAACATTTTCAAAGGGCATTTTGGGTTCATTGAAAAAGATTTTATTTGAACCTATTTGAATTGATTTAGTGCTAGGGCTTGGTAATCCCCAATTCAAATATTCGTTGAATTTGAACATGATGCATGGATGCAGATACAACTATTGCAGGAAACTATTCTAGGGTTGTGACAACTCGCCCCCACTAAACGAGAAACTCGTCCCGAGATTGAGGATGTGAGGCAAGAAGACAAAGGGGAACACGGAGCTAGCACAAACTTCACGATGCAATTTCCCTCATCGTAGATAATGATTCATTGGATCATATGACTGAGGGAGTCCTGGATTAGGGGGTATCCGGACAGCCGGATTATATCCTTTGGCCGGACTATTGGACTATGAAGATACTAGATTGAAGACTTCGTCCTGTGTCCGGATGGGACTCTACTTGGTGTGGAAGGCAAGCTAGGCAATACGGATATGTATATATCCTCCTTTGTAACCGACCTTGTGTAACCCTAGCCCCCTCCGGTGTCTATATAAACCGGAGGGTTTTAGTCCGTAGGACGACATACAATCATTCCATAGGCTAGCTTCTAGGGTTTAGCCTCTCTGATCTCGTGGTAGATCAACTCTTGTACTACTCATATTATCAAGAATAATCAAGCAGGACGTAGGGTTTTACCTCCATCAAGAGGGCCCGAACCTGGGTAAAACATCGTGTCCCTTTCCTCCTGTTACCATCCGCCTTAGACGCACAGTTCGGGACCCCCTACCCGAGATCCGCCGGTTTTGACACCGACATTGGTGCTTTCATTGAGAGTTCCACTGTGCCGTCACCATAAGGAAGGATTCCTCTTCTCGTTGTTCAAAACAACATTACCGCCGGGGGAGCCCTGGCTGTCGGCCAAACTCTCCGGCTTGGCAGTTTCATCATGACCGCCCGTTCGGCCTCTGCACCGACGATGACCTCTCGGGTCATCAAAAACAGCCTCCACGTCGGCTTGGAATTCGCTGAGCAGATGGATCCAATGGAGCTCTCTTCCCTAAACAAGCTCTTGGACCGTATCGCCGCCTTGGGAGTCGCTACAGATTATGACCGGATTGGACTAAACCCGATCAAAGGGAGATTAATTCTCCACCGGTCACCCATCATATTGCGGTTGTGGAGGAACAATGTGGCGATTCTTCTCTATCTTGAGGACTAACTAGGTCCGGATTCCTAATCTCTCTGAGCCGGATACCCGTTTACGGGAGGACATCACCCAAGCCCTGAACTTAGAGTCAGGCAGCAGGCCAGACTTATCAGGCAACACTCCGGAATCCGAGCTTCCAAGATTGGAAACTCGTCGGGCCCTGCGTCTCAAATCGGGTAGGGGTTCGGACTCAAATCCACCCACCCACCCAGACATAAACAATCTTTCCCACATTAGGCAAGAGCCCCATGAAACAGTACATCATTATTGGGCCAGATTCCTCCTTGTGATGAAGAAGGTTAAGGACTGTCGCGAGGAACTCGCAGTCTCATTTTTCTACAATAATTGCACGGACAAGGGAATCCTTAACGCCTTAAGTCGCTGTGACATATCACGCTTCGCTGACTTGGCATCCATAGTACGAAAGTACTATGCAATGGAAAGCGCCTGGAAAATCAAAACGAAATTTTTGGATTATCCGGCTCGGAATATACACCCAGTCCGAAGTAAAAGGGTACACTACCATAAGACACCCGAGTTAGTTACAAAGAAACAAAACCCCTCTATAGGGCATAGAACTATATTGGAGGGATGGCTTAACGGACCCTGCAAAATTCATAGTACAACGGATACCATACCAACACATAGCCTTAGAGCATGTTGGATACTCCGGCAGGTGGCTAAAAGTGGTGAGGATCTTCTCATCCCAAATGCCACAGAGCACCATCCCGTGGATAACAATACGGTATAAACAGTCTTTGAAACCTTCGCATCAAATAATAGGCGCAAGCGAACACTCCGCAGCCTCGCCGAAATCTTCCACGTGGCAGCAATGAATCCATGGAGTGACACGGCTATTACCTTCAATGCCAGTGACGAACCTAAATTCCGAAAAGCCCGAGCACCAGCTGCACTGGTCCTCAGTCCAATTGTGGACGGCTTTCGACTCACCAAAGTACTCATGGACGGCGGCAGTGGATTAAACCTCATCTATGAGGAAACTCTTCAAAAAATGGAAATAGACTGGAACCGCATTGAGCAAAGCAGCACAACCTTCAGAGGAATCATCCCCAGTCAGGAAGCACGATGTGCTGGGAAAATCACACTAGATGTGGTATTCGGCACGCCGGAGAACTATAGGTCCAAAGAAATTACATTCCAAGTGGCCCCGTTCAGTAGTGGATACCACACCCTTTTAGGACGGGAGGCGTTCACGATCTTCCAATCCATACCCCATTATGGGTACATGAAGCTCAAAATTCTCGGGCCCAACGGAATCATCACTCTCGGTAGTGATCCGGACACAGCACTCCGCACCGAAAACAAAACAGGCGCATTGGCCCTCGAGGCATTATCCGGAGCCCTTTCGGCTGAGGAATTAACTGCGTTACGCTCCAAAGTGGACAGGGACGACGTGATACTTGACAAGAGATCCAAGTCCACCTCTTTTAAACCAGCAGATGAAATAGTCAAATTCCAAGTCCACCGAACGGACCCTACAAAAACAGCCTCCATCGGGGCATAGTTAAACCCCGCCGTCGATGCCGCACTACGAGAGTTCCTGCACGAGAATTGGGACATATTCGCCTGGCACCCCTCAGACATGCCAAGAATCCCATGCAGGCTGGCCGAGCACAGCCTCGATATCCTAAAGGGATTCAAGCCGGTCAAGCAGGCTCTTCGGCGTTTCTCTGAACCGAAAAGACAGGCTATGGGAGAGGAACTAGCCAAGTTATTGGAGGCTGGATTCATTAGAGAAATAAAACACCCGGACTGGCTAGCAAACCTGGTGATGGTACCAAAGAAGGACAAATCCTGGCGCCTATGTGTCGATTTCAAGGACCTCAAGAAGGCTTGCCCAAAGGATCCCTTCCCCCTCCCCTGCATTGATCAAATTATCGATGCTACCGCAGGACACGAGTCATTGTGTTTCCTCGACGCATACTCCGGCTACCACCAAATCAAGATGGCGGAGTCCAACCAAGCCGCAGCGGCATTTATCACACCATACGGCCCCTTCTGTTTCAACACAATGCCTTTTGGGCTCAAAAACGCCGGCGCAACATATCAGCACATGATTCAGACATGTCTGGAGAAACAGATCGGCAAAACAGTAGAGGCATACGTAGATGATGTTGTCGTCAAAACCAAACACGTCGACTCTCTAATAGACGACTGGAGGCTCACATTCGACAACCTCCGAACATATGACATCAAGCTCAATCCGGAAAAATGCGTTTTTGGCGTACTAGCCGGAAAGCTCCTTTTCAAATTCCTATTCATGAATTCCCCTACCTTATCTTGTTTCATCTTGCTTCTGATAACGAGTGAAATACCTTCTTTAAATACCATTCCTCAGCTTGACCTTGGAGGGTACATGACAAATAGTCCTGTTTTTTGCTTATCGCACTACTTGTATCATTCTGCTTCGACGCACCTTATTGAATAAACAATGCATGGCACTAGACTATTATCACATTCTCAATTCTTCTTTATATATATATATGTGTGTGTGTTCATTCATGACATTCAGCACCCGTACACTCTGGTATGGCCAATACGCTGGGGGCTTAAGCATACCCCATAATACGGCGTGAGAAGTCCGAACACTTTCGACAGTGCGGCACCCCGAACTTATAGCATTATATGCATCAGCTCCGAATCATGTCTTGGGTCAATAGTTGGGTTTGCCCGGCTCCCATGTTTTGGTACCTTACGTTCCGCTATATCGGCTAAGGTAGCACTGGGAGAACTACTGCGATTGTGCCCCGATTCATCTGGGCTAAGCACCTCAGTAGAGAAAGCTAAAACTGACTGTCATGATAAGGCGAGAGTTGGTCGATGTTCGAGAGGTCTCGAGCCCCTAAAGACTTATGCCGCTTAGAGCAAGGATTCGACTTTGTCCGGCTTAAGGCGTGTATAGCACCCCGAATTCGGCCTTCCAAATACTAGGGGCTTCGCCAAAATTTAAAATTGTAGACTTCTATGGGTAAGTGAGAGTGATAAATCATTATAGTCCGGTTGCCTTGTTCGTTGTGCTGAACACCTCCCTCGAAGGACCCAACAATGGGAAAAAGAGGGCTCGGGTTTATCCCGAACACCCTAGCACTCGTGGCATGGGGGCAGAAGCCAACGACTGGCCATCTCTCAGATTTGATAAACAGACACACAGAAGGTAATATTTTAAATTCAAACAAGCGTTGCATAGTGCACATGAACAAGTTTTCATAATACAGGATCACACGAGCAAGTTCATTCAAACATTACATCCTTCGCACACTCGTCCGCCACAAGACGGGCACCCTTCAGGACACCCTCATAATACATCTCGGGGTGGCGATGCTCCTTGCCCTACGGCGGCCCCTCCTTCACCATCTTCTCGATGTCCATCTTGGCCCAGTGCACCTTTGCACGGGCAAAAGCCTGGCGGGCACCTTCGATATAGACGGACCGCTTGATGACATCCAGCCGTGGGCAGGCATCCACAAGCCGCCTCAACAGGCCGAAGTAGCTGTTGGGAAGGGACTCGCTAGGCCACATCCGGACTATAAAGCCCTTCATGGCTTGTTCGGCCGCCTTGTGCAGCTCGACCAGTTGCTTCAGCTGGTCGCTCATAGGCATCGGGTGTTCGGTCCCAGTATACTGAGACCAGAACAACTTCTTCGTCGAGCTTCCCTCCTCGGCCTGGTAATACTTCGCGGCATCCGACACGCTGCGGGGCAAATCTGCGAATGCTCCTGGAGAGCTCCGGACTCGGGTAAGTAACAAGTAATTTACTTTCAGAAGCTTGCTTTGCATATTGAATGCCTTACCCGCCGCTATCTTCCTCATCGCCTCAATTTCCTAGAGGGCCTTTTGGGCTTCAGCCTTGGCATGCTTTGTGCTCTCGAGGGCCGCAGCAAGCTCGGACTCTCGCGTCTTCGAGTCAAGCTCCAAAGCCTCGTGCTTCTTCATGAGAGCCTGGAGCTCTTGCTGCACCTCGCCCACCCATTCCTCTTGTTTTTCCCGCTCGGTGCGCTCCTCGGCCACTTTGTTTTCGGCCTCGGACAGCGCTTGATTCAGGGTCACCACTTCAGTCATGGCCCCTGGCACATTCATGATGATCCTGTCATTTAGCAACCACATTTTCTTTTTCATATAGACAAGGTATTGCTTACCTTTGTTCTCCTCGAGCTGCCTCTTGGCAAGGTCGAGCTCTTTCTCGGACCGCTGAGGTCCTTCTTCAGTGCGGCGACCTCCGTAGTTAGTGCGGTAGAGGTCAGCAATGAAGCCTTCATACGCATACAGACATACTTATACTAGGCTCCTGCAGATATTATTTGATCCTCTATTCGGCTTTTCTTTGTGAACACCAAACAGAGCATCAGTGGCTACTGTCTATGCGGTAATATTTTCCTATATTTTAAATACTTACCTCAATGCATGTTAGAAGGCTGGCACAGGCTTCAGTCAGTCCGCTCTTGGCGGACTGAACCTTCTTGATCACCGCACTCATAATAGTGCGGTGCTCTTCGTCGATGGAAGCGCCGCGAAGCGCTCCCGGCAGGTCGTCCGGTGCCTCTATATGGACAGAGGTCACCGGCACGGATGGCTTGCCCCTTTTGGAAGGAGGCCGCCTGCCCGAGTCTAGAACCACTGGAGGTTCCGGCACGGTGTTCGGCTGAGCGCCGAACTTGGAGCCCTGGGGAGCCTTGCTCCCTTTTCTCCTGGAGTCCGGAAGGTCGCCTTGAGGCGCCTCCGGGACTGTCTCCCCCTGGATCGGTGCCCTGTTAGAGAATACCTCGGCATTGTCTGTAGGGCAAGGAGAGGAGGCGGTTGGAAGTGTATCACTATTCATGTTCGACGAGTCCAAGGAACCATCCGACGATGATACGTCGATACGGGCTTGGGGCGGACTGCATAATCATATTCGACGTTAGGAGAAGTAGTGCGACAAAGGTATGCTATGAGTTACTTTGGTATCCGAATACTTACGACTTCGCCAGGGGCTTGGCCCTGAGCAGCCACTCGTCTTCGCCGTCGGCGGCGGTGGTGGAGCAGTCCGGTAGGAGAGTCCTTCCCTTCTTGGACCCTTCGGCCTCCCCGGTTGGGGCGGCCTTCCTTTTCATGTCTCCCCCGGCTGGAGGGGGAGAACCTTCATCTTCCTTCTCCTCATTTTCACGGGAGGAGTGCGTCTCGGTGTTATCGGATGATGAGTCCGATACCACCTGGCGTCGGGAACTCTTTTGGGTTCCCTTGGCCTTCTTCTTGGTCTTCTCTAGCACCTCATAAGGAGCCGGAGTCCGCATCTCCGTCAGGAGAGCGTCCGCAGGGTCTTCGGGCAGAGGGGCTGGACAGTTAATCTGCTCCGATGTCTCCACCCAGTCCTGTCAAAGGTATGGGAGCTCAGACCCCGCACATGGTTAAGCTATGGGAGATAAATATCCTACCAGATGTACAGAACTTACCGAATTCGTAGGGCGCTTCGCGCTTAGCCCACGGTCCTCGGTAAGAGAAGGAGGGACCTCGACGCCCTTGAACAGCACCCACCAGATGTCCTTATGCGTCATGTCGAAGAGCTCGTGTAGAGTCTGGTGCTGGGCCGGGTCGAACTCCCATAAGTTGAAATCCCGTTGTTGACACGAGAGGATCCGGCGGAAGAGCATGACCTGGACTATGTTGACAAGCTTAAGTTTTTTGCTTGTCATGTTTCGGATACACTTCTGGAGTCCGTCCAGCTCCACCGATGAACCCCAGGACAGGCCCTTCTCCTTCCAAGAAGTGAGCCGCGTGGGGATTCCGGATCGAAACTCAGGGGCCGCCACCCAGCTGGTGTCGCGCGGCTCGGTGATGTAGAACCACCCCGATTGCCACCACTTTATGGTCTCCACGAAGGAGCCCTCGAGCCATGTAACGTTCGGCATTTTGCCCACCATGCGCTTGTTGGCCGCCTACTACCTTCGCCTTGATATTGAAGCTCTTCAGCCATAAGCCAAAGTGGGGCCGGATGCGGAGGAAAGCCTCGCACACGACGATGAACGCCGAGATGTTGAGGGTGAAATTCGGGGCCAGATCATGAAAGTCGAGCCCGTAATAGAACATGAGGCCGCGGACGAATGGATGGAGGGGAAACCCCAATCCGCGGATGAAATGGGGGAGGAAAACCACCCTTTCGTGAGGTTCCGGGTTAGGGACTATCTGCCCCGCGGCTGGTAGCCGGTGCACGATATCCACGGCTAAGTATCCGGCTCCACGTAGCTTTTTGATGTGTCCCTTCGTGACGGAGGAGGCCATCCACTTGCCTCCCACTCCGGACATGTTTGGAGAGAGTTGAGGAGAAGGATACGGACTTGGGCGCTGGAGCTCGAGTGCGCGAGAATGGATGAGCAAGAGGAAGAAGGTGTGGGTAGAAAAAGGTTAGATCTTATCCCTTTACAAGGGCGGACCAAACTATGTGCCCCCACTAGCCTGGTAAAACTTGCTTATCCCGGGTTACCCACGTCCGTATTGATGAGAATCCCGTAATAAGGGGAACACGATCTCTGATTTAACAAGACGTGTCAAGAAACCGCCTCGCGTTATGTGCGGGGCTGGTTAAAGAAAAATGGTTCAAATAATTACCGGGCCGTGGCGTGATGTCATGCTGCCAAAACATGTTAGCAGATTAGATTTGTGGTAATATTATTCTCTCTATGGTGGTATGTGGAACTTATTTTGCAGGTCAGACACTATCCTTGTATTCAAACTCTTCCGTGGTGTATTCGGAGGAGGAACCCGCCTTGCAATGCCGAAGACAACACTGCGCGCCGGACTCATCGTCATTGAAGCCTGGTTCAGGGGCTACTGAGGGAGTCCAGGATTAGGGGGTATCCGGACAGCCGGATTATATCCTTTGGCCGGACTATTGGACTATGAAGATAAAAGATTGAAGACTTCGTCCCGTGTCCGGATGGGACTCTACTTGGCGTGTAAGGCAAGCTAGGCAATACGGATATGTATATCTCCTCTGTAACCGAGCTTGTGTAACCCTAGCCCCCTCCGGTGTCTATTTAAACTGGAGGGTTTTAGTCCGTAGGACGACATACAATCATACCATAGGCTAGCTTCTAGGGTTTAGCCTCTCTGATCTTGTGGTAGATCAACTCTTGTACTACTCATATTATCAAGAATAATCAAGCAGGACGTAGGGTTTTACCTCCATCAAGAGGGCCCGAACCTGGGTAAAACATCGTGTCCCCTGCCTCCTATTACCATCCGCCTTAGATGCACAGTTTGGGACCCCCTACCCGAGATCCGCCGGTTTTGACACCGACAATGACCTTGACATCTTTGCTTTCGAGATCTTCATCCAACATGATGACGACAAAGAGAAACTCTACAGGAATTGATCCCCTCAAAGTTCAAGCACTCATGATCAACTCATGGAGTGATACGAAAGAACGCCTCTTGAGCTAAGAGACAAGACACACATCAGGGGTGAAAGGAAACAGATGGTGATTGCTCAATTTGGTAAGCAACACTTCCATCTTTGAAAAGATGGTGAAAGGGTTTCTCAAAGTAGTGAGGAATTTAATTGTCATGATTCCATAATGGGACACCTTAGAAGAGGTGACTCATAGAATTATTCCCTTAAGTGGCAAAAATAATTAATTTTGATACAATCATTGAAACTCTTCATACCAGCCAAAGGCAATCACAAACGATACTCTGAAGGAGTTCGGAAGAATGGCATACTCATACTAGAATGGATGATGTGGACTACTTTGTTGCAGACAATGCAATGAGTGATACTTTCTTATCATTAGAAATGGATGGGGCCCATGGTAGGACCAATTTTGAAGATGGTCTTGGACAACAACTGCTGAGAAGGGCAGCCCATGGGAAATTGGCACAATGGCAGTGCAAGATGGGAATAAAATGCAACTGTTGGGAATGTTCCAACCATCATATATGCTGAAGATTCAGATCCGATTGGTGATGGGATACTTCAGACTCAGCACGTCTAAAAAGAAAGTTAGCAACAAAAACCAACGAGATAATGTTGTGACATTCTCGGGAAATGGAATGCAGTAGCAAGCTCCAAAACATGAGCTAGTTCTGCTACACACATGTGAACACGATGTCCCAGACAAGCATGACCACATGGTAGTCTTACAACAAAACACTACCGAGTTCAGGTGGGGAACCATCAATGAGGATATTGAAGTCCTTGTATACTTATCGATGAACTTCTTATCCTTGAACAGATCAATCAGTTGCTTGTGTGCTAGGAATACATATGGAATGAAGGTAGCTAATCTCACAAACCAAAGTATACTTCGCACATGAATGACTAACTTGCGGTGATTCCAGAGGAAGCAACATTGAATTTCTCGAATTCACGACGGCAACTTTCATCAAATGCACATGTATTAGAGGAAGTCACTTCTTTCATATGAACATATGCTTCATGAACGGGACATGAAGATAATGCTTATAAAAGTTTCCAACACTAACTTAGATGTTCAACATGAATCATGGACAAGATGAAAATGTTGTCAATAGGCTCAACAACAATCCATCCAGGCTTCCATATAGGTGGAATTCCACAACTATGTGAACAAGGTGATAGTATTGGTCAGACCCAAAAGATATAATGGTGTATGCTCGAGGGACAACTGCGAGTAAGACAACATTACGAACATCATTGGTTCTGATTTATTTGATGACAACCCACTCTCAAACCAAATTTTTTGACAAGACAATAAATCCAACAACTAATCACGAAGATCAATCGATGAAGATATATGTTCCTTCAACACACAAACACACACACAAAAGATATCCCTTGGAATGAACTAAGTCTTCAACTCTCCAAGTTGTTGTTTAGCTTAACCAACTAGCCCAGGGGTATCCCAAACATATTCTTGGAGAGGGGCGGTTCAGGGAAACCCAACTTGATCATGAGCTCAACATAACGGTCAGAGGACAACCTGATGATATTTCCGAGAAGAAATTCAGAAAATCATGAACCACCGATATGTTACTAAGCTCGAGAACAATCTTGATTTTTAGGCAAGATGATGTAATCACATGAGCAAGGATAGACACCATCCTAACTCTTGATCGAAGAGTGCACCAGGGAAATGGACTAGGTAACACGATCAATCCTAGAATGATAATTCAATAACCAACATGCTAAGAATGAAATTATTGTCCATTAGCTACCAAGCAACGGGATTGCTAGGAGTATTGATTTCATACACCATGGTTCACTTGTCGGCATTCCGGTTGCGAGAACACAGGACCGAGGAATGAATAATGATGGAAAGAAGTATCACTACATCAAGAATTCATAAGAGGTTGTGCAATTCCCATGACATTCTTGACATAAGATGGCAATACTCCAGAGTAGAACAGATTAGAAGGTAGATTGTCATTCTTATCTGCGGAATACAACTGCTTTGACCCAATCCAAGAAATGGATAAGGTACTGGAGTTTATTTCTCCTAGTCATTTCGGTATAGAATGGCTTGAAGGACCAGAAGAATAATAGGTGTCGATAACACGAATGCACAACTACTCCTGACTATCAATTGATAGATAGAGGTCACAATACAACTAAAGAGAGACAACTCAAAGGAACAGACGGTTTTCTGAGATATGGATGCGTAGATTTAGTATGTCAAACAAGTTCAACATACTTCTTCTAGATGATCCATGCAAGAAGGTAGGACTGGCAGATTCACAACGCAGAATGGAGAACTCATCTGGAGCACTCTGGTTGTGATCTTTTGGTTCAAAAGAACTTCTGCCATAATGGTTCATGGTATTGGAAGAACGATATAATACATACCTCGAGGACTATCAAAAAGGTTACAAATATCCTCAAGGAACGAGCAAACACTATCAAAATGAGGTAAGTAGAGTGAATCTTGGGTTCAAGGACCCAGAAATAGAATACCTATTAACTAAATAACATCACGAGATGCTTTCGAGAATGATGGCCAGAGTTATCACACTGGGAACACAAACGCATGTCTGGTCCTCTAAGACACCTAGGGTCATAATAATAGCTCCAACATATATGTCGAGGCAACAGAGTACCTCAACTCACCGATTAGTGTGGTTAAACTGGCCTAAAAAACCATCGGGAACGGAAAGAAGGGAGTAGCAAATGCATTAGACTATTTTGAAACCTGGGATGACTCGGACAACATAACGACTATAAATGCTCAAAAAGTTTTGAGAAATCCTGCAAACTGGTGGCATAACCACTTAACATAACAAAATCAAGGTTCCGAGACCAACTGTTAACACACAGAAATACTAGAAACTGAATTGAGACTTGAATTCATCAGTCCTATAAGTCTACGGATTAGTGACACATGATCCTGACAGAAGAGAAAGCCTAGTTCCTTAACCCCGTAGAAAACATAGGATGACTCGGATCAGAAGGACATAAGGTAAATAAGTAAAAAAAGCCTTACGTTCCTTCCCACAATCAATTCCCCTATATATAACTAAAGCATTTCTAGACTCGGCTTCGACCAGTTTGGCTTGGTAATGATGACCCACAAGTATAGGGGATCTATCGTAGTGCTTTCGATAAGTAAGAGTGTCGAACCCAACAAGGATCAGAAGGAAATGATAAGCGGTTTTCAGCAAGGTATTCTCTGCAAGTACTGAAATAAGTGGTAACAGATAGTTTTGTGATAGGATAAATTGTAACGAGCAACAAGTAACAAAAGTAAATAAAGTGCAGCAAGGTGGCCCAATCCTTTTGGTAGCAAAGGACAAGCCGGAACAAACTCTTATAATAGGAAAAGCCTCCCGAGGACACATGGGAATATCATCAAGCTAGTTTTCATCACGTTCATATGATTCGCGTTCGATACTTTGATAATTTGATATGTGGGTGGACCGGTGCTTGGGTGTTGTTCTTACTTGAACAAGCATCCCACTTATGATTAACCTCTATTGCAAGCATCCACAACTACAACAAAAGTATTATGGTAAACCTAACCATAGCATGAAACATGTGGATCCAAATCAGCCCCTTACGAAGCAACGCATAAACTAGGGTTTAAGCTTCTGTCACTCTAGCAACCCATCAACTACTTATTACTTCCCAATGCCTTCCTCTAGGCCCAAATAATGGTGAAGTGTTATGTAGTCGACGTTCACATAACACCACTAGAGGCTAGACAACATATAACTTATCAAAATATCAAACGAATACCAAATTCACATGACTACTCATAGCAAGACTTCTCCCTTTTCCTCAGGATCGAACGTAATTACTCACAAAGCATATTCATGTTCATAATCAGAGGGGTAATAATATGCATACAGGATCTAAACATATGATCTTCCACCAATTAAACCAACTAGCATCAACTACAAGGAGTAATCAACACTACTAGCAACCTACTAGCACCAATCCCGGACTTTGAGACAAGAATTGGATACAAGAGATGAACTAGGGTTTGGAGATGAGATGGTGCTGGTCAAGATGTTGATGGAGATTGCCCTCTCCCGATGAGAGGAGCGTTGGTAATGACGATGGTGATGATTTCCCCCTCCTGGAGGGAAGTATCCCCGGCAGAACAGCTCCACCGGAGCTCTAGATTGGATGCACCAAGGTTTCGCCTCGTGGAGGTGGAGTCTCGTCCCGAAAAGTTCCTTCTTTATTTTTTCTCACCGAAAGACTTCATATAGGAGAAGATGGACGTCGGAGAGCCACCAGGGGGCCCACGAGGTAGGGGGCGCGCCCTAGGGGGGGCGCCCCCCACCCTCGTGAGAAGGGTGTGGGCCCCCTGGCCTTCATCTTTTGCGAGGATTTTTCTTTATTTATTTTAAGATGTCCCATGGAGTTTCATGACTATTGGAGTTGTGCAGAATAGGTCTCTAATATTTGCTCCTTTTCCAGCCCAGAATTCCAGCTGCCGGCATTCTCCCTCTTTATGTAAACCTTGTAAAATAAGAGGGAATAGCCATAAGTATTGTGACATAAGGTGAAATAACAGTCCATAATGCAATAAATATCAATATAAAAGCATGATGCAAAATGGACGTATCAACTCCCCCAAGCTTAGACCTCGTTTGTCCTCAAGCAAAAAGCCGATAACAATAAATATGTCCTCATGTTTAGAGGTAGAGGCATCGATAAAAATAAAATATGGACATGAAGGCATCATGATTATTCTCATAACAGCAACATATATAGATTTTGTCATATGATTACTTATGTTCAAGTGATGATCTATTCACAATGCAAAGGTATAAATCATAAAACTTATTGGGCTCCGACAAACTACAATCTCAGTCATTGAAGCAATTGCAATTTATCATAACATCGGAAAGAGTCTATGTCAGAGCTAAAAAGCAAGTCCACATACTCAACTATCATTTAGTCCTTCATAATTGCTAACACTCACGCAATACTTGTGGTTATGAAGTTTTAATCGGACACAGAGAAAGATAGGGGCTTATAGTTTTTCCCCACAACCTTTTACCTCAAGGATAATGTCAACAATAATGGTTCATGCTCCCCTACATCCAATTAGATATATATATATATATATATCATGTTCTTTCCAACACGCTGAGCTCGCCAAAGGTTAAAATGAAAAAGGAAAGGTGAAGATCGCCATGACTCTTGCATAAGGTAGAAGATAATAATAAAAGATAGACCCTTCGCAGAGGGAAGCAGAGGTTGCCATGCGCTTTTATGGTTGGATTCATAAAATCTCAATGCGAAAGAACGTCACTTTATATTGCCCCTTGTGATATGAACCTTTATTATGCAGTCTGTCGCTTTTATTACTTCCACATCACAAGATAGTATAAAGCTTATTTCTCCCACACCAATCAATCATACATATTTAGAGCAATTTTTATTGCTTTGCACTGATGACAACTTACTTGAAGGATATTACTCAATCCATAGGTAGATATGGTGGACTCTCATGGCAAAACTGGTTTAGGGATTTTGGAAGCACAAGTAGTATTTCTACTTGGTGCTGAGAATTTGGCTAGCATGAGGGGGAAAGGCAAGCTCAACAAGTTAGAGGAACCATGACAACATACTTTATCTCAGATATAAGAAAGACATAACTCATTACGTTGTCTTCTTTGTCCAACATCAACTCTTTAGCATGTCATATTTTAATGAGTGCTCCCAATCATAAAAGATGTCAATGATAATATATCTATATGAGAAAACCTCTCTTTCCTTATTACTTCCTATTAATTGCAACAATGACCAAAGCTATGTCTGCCAACTCCCAACAACTTTTAATCATCATACTCTTTCTATGTGAAGTCATTACTCTCAGTAAGATCAATATGAACTTTTTGTTTCTTTTTATTCTTTTCTTCTTTCTTTTATTCACCCAAGATCATGGCAAAAAAAATCAAGCCCTTGACTCAACACTAATATTTATTACATATAGCTCACAGACTCGATTAAATAGAGAGATCATAAAGCAAAACTCAAAACTAGATCATGCCATAAACTTTATTCTACTAGATCAAGATACTACTAATAGGATCGAACTAAGAAAAACGGTAAAGATAGGAGTTGTGATTGTGATACGATACCGGGCCACCTCCCCCAAGCTTGGCAGTTGCCAAGGGGAGTACCCATACCCAAATACTCAATTCTTCTTTGTTGGAGGAGAGGGTGGAGGTGTCGGATAATCGCACATTGAGCGTAAGTGGTCCTCCTACTTGCGAATAATGGCCTTGAGTGCGACAATATGCTCCTTCAACAAAATATTTTCTTGTGTGAGATACTTGTTTTGTATACGAGCTAACTCAATCATCTTGAAAGCTTCGATCTCAGTTGGGTTAAGAAGGTTATGATCAAGTTGAAGGATGTCTTTTGCTGCCGGAGCTTGACCCTCCGTGGCTTTCTTGATCCTTTCATCCTTGTTGACCCTCATGGGTTCTTCCCTCTTCAGATTATTTTCATTAGCCAAGCATCGTTGTCCCCATTGTTGGAGGAGGGAGATGACATGATGTCTAGCCTGGAAAATCCTGACAGAAAATAGCTCGAAACAAGAACAAGAGATTTTTGCGTGATACGAGAGTCAAAACCTTCGGGAGGTTATATAATGAATTTTTACCAACCAAAATACATAACGTGCAAGAAAACGGAGTCCGGAAGACACACGAGGTGCTCACGAGGTAGGGGGCGCGCCCAGGGGGGTAGGGCGCGCCCACCACCCTCGTGGGGCCCTCATGTCCTTCCCAGACTGCTACTTATTTTTCTATTTTTCTAAATATTCCAAAACGGAGAAATATTGCCTTAAAATTTGTTTTGGAGTCGGTTTACTTACCGTACCACATACCTATTCCTTTTCGGAGTCTGAAACATTCCGGAAAGTGTCTCTTATGTATACCTCCGGGGTTATGGTTTCAATAATATTGGTTTCAACATTTATGGGATTACCTGAGATATAATGTTTAATTCTTTGACCGTTTACCACCTTCGGATTTGTGCCCTCGAAGTTGTTGATTTTTATGGCACCGGAACGATAGACCTCCTCGATAAAGTAGGGGCCATCCCATTTAGAGAGAAGTTTTCCTGCAAAAAATCTTAAACAAGAGTTGTATAGCAATACATAATCACCTACATTAAACTCACACTTTTGTATCCTTTTGTCATGCCATCTTTTAACTTTTTCTTTAAACAACTTGGCATTTTCATAAGCTTGGGTTCTCCATTCATCAAGTGAGCTAATATCACATAACCTCTTTTCACCGGCAAGTTTAAAATCATAGTTAAGCTCTTTAATAGCCCAATATGCCTTATGTTCTAGTTCGAGAGGTAAGTGACATGCTTTTCCATAAACCATTTTATACGGAGACATACCCATAGGATTTTTATATGCAGTTCTATATGCCCATAATGCATCATCAAGTTTCTTAGACCAATTCTTTCTAGACCTATTAACAGTCTTTTGCAAAATTAATTTGAGCTCTCTATTGCTCAACTCTACTTGACCACTAGACTGTGGGTGATAAGGAGATGCAATTCTATGATTAACATCATATTTAGCAAGCATTTTACGGAAGGCACCATGAATAAAGTGTGAACCATCATCAGTCATTAAATATCTAGGGACTCCAAACCTCGGAAAAATAAATTCTTTAAGCATTTTAATAGAAGTGTTATGATCAGCACTACTAGTTGGAATAGCTTCTACCCACTTAGTAACGTAAGCAGCAGCAACTAAAATATGTGTGTATCCATTAGAGGCGGGAAAAGGTCCCATATAATCAAAGCCCCAAACATCAAACGGTTCAATAGCAAGTGAATAATTCATAGGCATTTCTTGACGTCTACTAATATTACCAATTCTTTGACATTCTTCACAAGACAAGACAAACTTACGGGCATCCTTGAAGAGAGTAGGCCAATAAAAACCAGATTGCAGTACCTTATGTGCAGCTCTATCTCCAGCATGGTGTCCTCCATAAGTTTCAGAGTGGCACTTGCGTAGGATCTATTCCTGTTCATGCTCAGGTACACAACGTCTAATAACACCATCTACTCCTTCTTTATAAAGATGTGGTTCATCCCAAAAGTAATGTCTCAAGTCATACAAAAACTTCTTCTTTTGCTGGTATGTGAAGCTAGGTGGTATAAACTTAGCAACAATATAATTAGCATAATCAGCATACCATGGAGTACTACGAGAAGTACATATAACATTTAATTGTTCATCAGGAAAGTCATCATTAATAGGTAGTGGATCATCAAGAACATTCTCTAACCTAGACAAGTTGTCTGCAACGGGGTTCTCAGCTCCCTTTCTATCAACAATATGCAAATCAAATTCTTGTAGCAAGAGAACCCATCTAATAAGTCTAGGTTTAGCATCTTTCTTTTCCATAAGGTATTTAATAGCAGCATGATCAGTGTGAATAGTGACTTTAAAGTCAACAATATAAGGTCTGAACTTATCACAACCAAATACAACTGCTAAAAGCTCTTTTTGAGTAGTAGCATAATTTCTTTGAGCATTGTCTAGAGTCTTACTATCATAATGAATAACATTTAATTTCTTATCAACTCTTTTCCCTAGAACAGCACCTACAGCATAATCACTAGCATCACACATAATTTCAAAGGGTAAATTCCAATCCGGTGGCTGAACAATAGGTGCAGAGACTAATGCTTTCTTAAGTATTTCAAATGCTTCTACACAATCATCATCAAAGACAAATGGTATATCTTTTTGCAATAAATTAGTCAGAGGCCGAGAAATTTTTGAGAAGTCCTTAATGAACCTCCTATAAAAACCGGCATGACCAAGGAAACTTCTTATACCTTTGATGTCCTTGGGACATGGCATCTTTTCAATAGCATCAACCTTGGCTTTATCAACTTCAATACCTCTTTCAGAAACTTTGTGCCCCAAGACAATACCTTCATTAACCATAAAGTGGCACTTTTCCCAATTCAAGACAAGATTAGTTTCTTCACATCTCTGCAAAACTCGATCAAGATTGCTCAAGCAATCATCAAAAGAGGAACCATAGACGGAAAAATCGTCCATGAAAACCTCACAAATCTTTTCACAAAAGTCAGAGAATATAGCCATCATGCATCTTTGAAAGGTAGCAGGTGCGTTACATAAACCAAAAGGCATACGTCTATAAGCAAAAGTACCAAAAGGGCATGTAAAAGTAGTCTTTGATTGATCTCTAGCCGACACAGGTATTTGAGAGAAACCAGAATAACCATCTAGAAAGCAATAGTGTGTATGTTTGCATAATCTTTCTAGCATTTGATCAATAAAAGGTAAGAGGTAATGATCTTTCTTAGTAGCTTTATTTAATTTGCGGAAATCAATTACCATCCTATAACCTGTGATAATTCTTTGTGGAATCAATTCATCTTTATCATTAGGAACAACAGTAATACCTCCCTTCTTAGGGACACAATGGACAGGACTTACCCACTCAGTATTAGCAACGGGATAGATTATACCTACCTCCAAAAGCTTTACTATTTCTTTTCTTACCACTTCTTTCATTTTAGGATTCAAACGTCGTTGAGGATCACGAACTGGTTTGGCATTTGCTTCCAAATTTATTTTATGTTGACATAGAGTGGGACTAATGCCCTTAAGATCATCAAGAGTATATCCAATAGCAGCACGATGCTTCTTCAGATTTTTCAATAATCTTTCTTCTTCATGCTTTGAAAGGTTAGCACTAATAATAACAGGATATATCTTCTTTTCATCAAGATAAGCATATTTAAGATTATCAGGCAGAGGTTTAAGCTCAAACACGGGATCACCCTTGGGTGGAGGAGGATCCCCTAAAATTTCAACAGGCAAGTTATGTTGCAGAATAGGTTCCTGTTTAAAGAATACTTCATCTATTTCCCTTCTTTCATTCATGAACATATCATTTTCATGTTCTAGCAAATAGTGTTCTAAAGGATCACTAGGAGGTATGGCAATAGAAGAAAGACCAATAATTTCATCCTTACTAGGTAATTCTTCCTCACGATGTTGTTTACTAAATTTAGAGAAATTAAACTCATGAACCATATCATCCAAGCCAACAGTAACAACATTCTTTTCACAATCTATCTTAGCATTAACAGTGTTCAAGAAGGGTCTACCAAATATAATGGGACAAAAGCTATCTTGCGGAGAAGTAAGAACAAGAAAATCAGCAGGATATTTAGTTTTCCCACACAAGACTTCAACATCTCTAACAATTCCAATTGGTTAAATAATATCTCTATTGGCAAGTTTAATTGTGACATCAATATCTTCTAGCTCAACATGTGCAATGTCATGCATAATTTCTTTGTATAAGGTGTGTGGTATAACACTAGCACTAGCACCCATATCACATAAGCCATGATAACAATGATCTCCTATTTTAATAGAAATAACAGGCACGCCTACCACAGGTCTATGTTTACCTTTAGCACAAGGTTTAGCAATTCTAGTAGTTTCACCTTCAAACTGAATAACATGCCCATCAATATTATCAGACAAGAGATCTTTAACAATAGCAATATTAGGTTCTATTTTAACTTTCTTAGGAGGTGTATAAGTTCTAATATTGCTTTTACGAACAACAGTTGAAGCTTTAGCGTGATCCTTTACTCTAACAGGGAAAGGTGGTTTCTCAACATAAGAAGTAGGAACAATAGGATCATTATAAGTGACAGTCTTTTCTTCAACTTTAATATGTGCAACTACTTTTACTTCTATGGGAGGATGATATTTAAACAACTTCTCCTTAGGGAGATCAACATAAGTAGCAAAAGATTCACAGAAAGAAGCTACTATCTCAAAGTCAAGTCCATATTTAGTGCTAAACTTATGGAAAATATCGGTATCCGTAAAAGATTTAACACAATCAAACTTAGGTGTCATACCTGACTCCTTACCTTCATCGAGGTCCCAATCTTCAGATTTGCGTTTAATTCTATCCAATAAATTCCATCTGAATTCAATAGTCTTCATCATAAAAGAGACAGCACAAGAAGTATCGAGCATGCTGCGATTGTTTTCAAAAAGCCGAGCATAAAAAACTTTGCATCATTATTTCTCTTGAGAGCTCATGATTGTGGCATGAATATAACATTGATTTAAGACTCCCCCAAGCTTGAGCGATGCTTTCTCCTTCGCGAGGCCAGAAATTATCTATATAATTGCGATCATGATGAACAAGATGCATAGGGTAATACTTTTGATGAAATTCCAACTTCAATCTTTTATAGTCCCATGATCTCATATCATCACATAGCCTATACCATACCAATGCATCTCCCTTCAAAGATAAAGGGAAGACCTTCTTCTTAGCAACATCATCGGGTATACCTGCAAGCTTAAATAATCCACAAACTTCATCCACATATATTAAGTGCTCATCGGGATGCTTTGTTCCATCTCCTGTAAAAGGGTCAGCTAGCAGTCTCTCCATCTCACCCGAAGGAAATTCAAAAGGAGTTTCATTTTCAATAGGTTCAGTAGGTTGAGGAGCAACTCTTTGCTCTACTGGACGGGGTGAAGATACCCTGAACAAGCCCCTCAGAGAATTACTTTCCATAGTAACAAGTGACAGTAAATTTCAGCACACAATATAAATTTTTCCTTACCAAATTCCACCTACCAAAGGCGCTACACTCCCCGGCAATGGCGCCAGAAAAGAGTCTTGATGACCCACAAGTATAGGGGATCTATCTTAGTCCTTTCGATAAGTAAGAGTGTCGAACCCACCGAGGAGCAGAAGGAAATGATAAGCGGTTTTCAGCAGGTATTCTCTACAAGTACTAAAATAAGTGGTAACAGATAGTTTTGTGATAGGATAAATTGTAATGAGCAACAAGTAACAAAAGTAAATAAAGTGCAGCAAGGTGGCCCAATCCTTTTGGTAGCAAAGGACAAGCCAGAACAAACTCTTATAATAGGGAAAGCCCTCCCGAGGACACATGGGAATATCGTCAAGCTAGTTTTCATCACGTTCATATGATTCGCGTTCGATACTTTGATAACTTGATATGTGGGGTGGACCGGTGCTTGGTCCTGTTCTTACTTGAACAAGCATCCCACTTATGATTAACCTCTATTGCAAGCATCCGCAACTACAACAAAAGTATTAAGGTAAACCTAACCATAGCATGAAACATGTGGATCCAAATCAACCTCTTATGAAGCAACGCATAAACTAGGGTTTAAGCTTCTGTCACTCTAGCAACCCATCATCTACTTATTACTTCCCAATGCCTTCCTCTAGGCCCAAATAATGGTGAAGTGTTATGTAGTCGACGTTCACATAACACCACTAGAGGCTAGACAACATACATCTTATCAAAATATCAAATGAATACCAAATTCACATGACTACTCATAGCAAGACTTCTCCCTTGTCCTCAGGAACGAACGTAATTACTCACAAAGCATATTCATGTTCATAATCGGAGGGGTAATAATATGCATATAGGATCTGAACATAAGATCTTCCACCAATTAAACCAACTAGCATCAACTACAAGGAGTAATCAACACTACTAGCAACCTACTAGCACCAATCCCGGACTTTGAGACAAGAATTGGATACAAGAGATGAACTAGGTTTTGGAGATGAGATGGTGCTGGTGAAGATGTTGATGGAGATTGCCCTCTCCATATGAGAGGAGCGTTGGTGATGACGATGGTGATGATTTCCCCCTCCGGGAGGGAAGAATCCCCGGCAGGACAGCTCTGCCGGAGCTCTAGATTGGATCCGCCAAGGTTCCGCCTCGTGGCGGCGGAGTCTCGTCCCGAAAAGTTCCTTCTATATTTTTTTCTCATCGAAAGACTTCATATAGGAGAAGATGGACGTCAGAGAGCCACTAGGGGGGCCACGAGGTAGGGGGCGCGCCCTAGGGGGGGGCGCCCCCCACCCTCGTGCGAAGGGTGTGTTCCCCTGGCCTTCATCTTTTGCGAGGATTTTTCTTTATTTATTTTCAGATGTCCTGTGGAGTTTCAGGACTTTTGGAGTTGCGCAGGATAGGTCTCTAATATTTGCTCCTTTTCCAGCCCAGAAATCCAGCTGCCGGCATTCTCCCTCTTTATGTAAACCTTGTAAAATAAGAGAGAATAGCCATAAGTATTGTGACTTAAGGTGAAATAACAGTCCATAATGCAATAAATATCGATATAAAAGCATGATGCAAAATGGACGTATCAGGTAACCCTACAGGTAGTCAGGCTCTGATATCAAAGCTGTCAGGACCCCGATCGTAAGTCACACCGATCTAGCATGTAACACATCATATCAATTTGCGGCCTCACACATGGTATTCCCACAGGTGCCACAATACCAGGCCCAAGACCGTTTGCGCCTTTTGGCTCACGTATATGATAATGTCGCTAGCATCCATATGACTAAGAACCCGGGCCGACATGACTAGTCGCAAACCCAAAGTGGCAATAACTTACAGGGATAGGCATACATGACCCAGCAACGAATGTGTCGGTCATCAGTGAGTGAATCCGAGCTGTAGGAGCTGGGTTAACAGGACTCCGGTAGACACCGCGTGACATTTCCCTAAAGGGACAGACACAGGAACGAAGAAGGACAAATGCCGGCCAACCTAAGTGTTCTGGAGCAGTAGCAAGCTACCATGGCTCAGTGGAAGCACTAGGAGACATTTCCTGGTAAGAGAGGCTACAAAGGAGAAACAACTAGGTTGTCAGATCTCACACATACCAAGCATTTCAAATCATGCACGCAATATGCTCGATATGTGCAAATACAACATGGCATCACAACAAAACTCTACAACTCAAAGTATTTATTCAGTAGGCTCCGAGGAGCCAAGTATTACAAACATGGGTCTCATGACCCAACATACAGAGCATACAAGCAACAAGCAGAAGCATAAACATGTCTGAGTACAGACAACTACAAATGAAAAAGGCTGATAAGCCTGACTATCTACAGGACACTCCCAAGGGTACAAGATCGGAGCTGAGGTAACAAGCTAAACGTCGAAGTCCATGCGGAACTACTAGTGAAACTGAAGTCTCTCTGCAAAACATAAATTAAGCAAACGTGAGTACAAATGTACCCAACAAGACTTACATCAGAACTAGCTACATATGCATCAGTATCAATAAAGGGGTGGTGGAGTTTGACTGCAGCAAGCCAGCTTTGACTCGGTGGCTATCCTGAACTACGACTGCAAATAACTCTTTGGAGGTGGCGCACACGAGTCCACATATTCACCAATCAATACAACACTATGGGTCCACTCCCGTCTCCCTACGAGAAAGCCATCCATAGCACTCACGCTTATCTTGCGCATTTTAGAGTATCCACTTTCACTTGTCTATGAACTGTATAGGCAACCTAGAGGTCCTTTAACACGGAAGCAGCTATTTGAATAGATCATTTATAACCCTGCAGGGGTGTACTTCTCCACACATGTTTTCACCACTTAGCGTCAGCACACGACATGTGCTCGGCAGACTTCAAGCAAAGCCGGCGTGGGTGTACACCATGACCTGACTAACCACACAAGTCTATAGTCCAGGTTTATCGCCTATTCAGGTTCCATCCGAAGGGAGTCCGGCCGAGGTTTCCACTTACGGCCCCGAATGATGTGTGCATGGTTCCCGAGGCACCAAACGGGCGTCCCGGTACACCGTGCCACGTGCCTACTTCATCACAGCCCACCCCTCAGGTCAGCGCTGCGCACAGCCTCCAGCATACTGCAAACACTAGAAACTACTTGCAATTCCTGGACAGAGGACAGGGGGGTTAATAAGTCGAGCAGGCTCATATTTCAGGGCCCAACGTGTGGTAGTAGTTGTTCATGGATCACAAACACAGAACTCAGTTCCTGAGGACGATTTCGATGAGACAAACTGCCATGTACTCCTACATGGCCTCTCACCGCCACCTTTACAAAATCATGTGCACACACTTAGCTCTCAATAGTAGGAAATGTTCACCACATTCCAATTCATCCTCGATGAATCGGACCTAACTGAACTCTAAGCAGTAGAAGGCATGACAAACAAGCATGAATGAGTAGGCACATCAAGGCTCAAACAACTCGTACTCATGCTAGTGGGTTTCATCTATTTACTATGGAAATGACAGGTCATGCAGAGGAAAGGGGTTCAACTACCGCCGCATATAAAAGTTGTATCATTGTTGTCCTAATGTAGTAAAAGAGAGCAGAACTGAGAGAGTGGGATTGTATCGGAATGAATAAGGGTTTTTTGCTTGCCTGGCACTTCTGAAGATAGTAATAGGTCTTCATCGGTGTCATCAAACTCATCGTCAGAACCACGTCTACTGAGAGGGGACAATCACCGGCAAACGAGAGGGAACACAATCAATGTAATGCAACAATATGATGCATGAATGTGACATGAGAATATGCTGTTGATTGAGCTAATGCAACTAGAAACCGGATTAAATGAAGTTGGTTTGAACCAAGGGTCCAATTCAAACTCCACATGAGACATTTAAAATGCCATTTATTAAAATTGTCATATACAGTGGCTTTAAGTTGCTCTAACATGCATGAAAATGCCATAAACAGATTCTTTGGATTTTTCTGATAATTTTTCATATAAAAATTATTTCATTTGGAGTTATGGTTGAATTTCTATGAATTTTAGAAGTTTAGGATATTTTCTGAAAATAAATAAATCATTTAGGTTTATTTAAAATCCAGAAAACATTTACGATGTCCTCACTGCGTCATGGTGATGTCAGCTGGTCAACAGGACCGGTCGAGGTCAAACCTAACCAGTGGGTCCCACGGGTCAGTCTCACAGTGCTGGCTCGAGTCACAAACAAGTGGGACCGGTCAATGGCCACGTCAGCAAAGTCAATGCTCACATGTGGATCCCACTAGGTTATGAACTAATCTAAACAGAAATTAAATTAACCTAAACAGGCTCAGGGGCCCACATGGCGGTGGCTCTAGGGGTGTTTAGTAGGGTCACTAGCGCTAATTAAACCGGCGCCACGTCAGCAGTTGACCCGGCGACCACAGCAATGGCGGGGACACGCCGGAGTGGCTCGAGACTGCACTACAGATCACTGCTTCGTGCGTGGTTTGCGGCTACGGCGAGCTGGTGATGCAGCGCATCGGATGGAGAAAGCAGAGGGGGTTCCGGTGGTCTGTGGTGATGGCAGCAGCGAGCTAGGCGATGGCCAGAGTTCGGGCGTCGATGAAAACAACGACACTATGCTCGGAAATATCAACGGCTAGCACCTACGCATTTTGCATGCTCTCACAAAGCCAACGACATATGAACGGGACCGATTGGCCACCGGAGCCTCGCCGGCGATGAGCTCGTGCGGCGGCGTGCTTTGGGCATGATGGAAAACGACGGCTACAGGGAGTGCTAGGCCGCGGGGTTAAGGGGAAATGACGGCAAAGCTCACGGTGATCACGAAGAGGGGCTCGGCTTGCTCGAGGATGTCCTGTGGCCGGCGAATCGACGACGGCAGTGGTCGGCTCCCGAAGACGAGGACGACGGCGATGGTGGGGCTGAGGGGCTCCCGTGCTTGTTTTGTTCTACTCGTGGACGTGCAGAGCCGCAGCGGATCCCAGGGATGCTGTGAGGAGGTCACGCGAGCTCGGTGGGCACGTTGGCAGCGAGCGGCGGCGACGGCTAAGCTCGGGTGGTTGCAAGAGAGAGAGCAAGGAAGGGGGAGGAGTTCTAGAGAGAGGGGGGTTCGTGGCCGTCTTCATGGTGCTGGGAGAGAGTCTCGGGGGCGTAAGGCAGGCAGGGAGGAGGTGGAGGCCCCGGCCGCGCACGCGTCGACACGCCTCTACCTACTAGCAGAGGTTGAACACAACCACTCGGGCCAGTAGGCTGAGCCGTCCAGCCGGCCGTGCCAGGTAAGGCCCAGGTGAGTTTCCTTCTCACTATGTCTCTGTTTTATATTTTGTTTCTCTTTTCTATTTCTTTTATTCTATTTTGAATTAGTATAAATACTAATTCATTTTTAAAACTCCTGGGACAAATTATGACACTATTTGGATTATTCCAAAAGCTCACAAATGATTCCAGAATGTTTTGAGCATTTAAGATATTTATAGAATACAAATGCCCCAATTCAAATACAATATGGGTTAATTAAACAATCCATAAATGGCCAATAAATATTCTCATCATTTTTGGCCGAAGTTTTCACCTTTATCAGAAATCATGAACATTTTCAAAGGGCATTTTGGGTTCATTGAAAAAGATTTTATTTGAACCTATTTGAATTGATTTAGTGCTAGGGCTTGGTCATCCCCAATTCAAATTTTCTTTGAATTTAAACATGATGCATGGATGCAGATGCAACTATTGCAATCAACTATTCTAGGGTTGTGACATCTACGTACACTGAATGTTTGCTTGCATCTAGAAACGAGAAATAAAACTATGTTGTGGTTATGAAGAGGATAGCTTTGCATGATATCGGAGAACTAAAATACAAAATATGTGTTGTTAATATAAAGTTAGAATATATTACTATATATTATAAATAGCGAGTGTGGAATAATGATGGATCGGTGTGCAGAATTGTCCTAGGCATTTGTTAACAAGATTGGCAGTCGTCATTGCAATTTTATATGAGGGAGAGGCATAAGCTAACATACTTTCTCTCATTGGATCATATGCACTTATGATGGGAACTCCAAAAAGCATCCGCAACTACTAAAGATCATTAAGGTAAAACCCAACCATAGCATTAAAGTATCAAGTCCCCTTTATCCCATACACAAACAACCCCCTTACTCAGGTTTAAGCTTCTGTCACTCTAGCAACCCACTATAGAGAATCATGAGCATATTGCAACACCCTATAGCGGGAATCCTCGACGTGTGCGTAGCACAGAAGGCACCATAGGACAACACCAAAATAAAACATATAACTCAAACCAATCTAGGTCATCAATCAACCCAAAATACAAAGGAAATCTACACAAAACATCATAGGATGGCAACACATCACTGGATCATAATATGTCGCATAAAGCACCATGGTCAAGTAGGGAATTACAGCCGGGTGCGAGAGAGTGGACCGCCAAAAATAGATGAGGAAGGTGATGAAGATGGTGATGTTGATGAAGACGATAACCGCGGCGATGGTTCCCCCAGTGGCACTCCAGCGCCACCGAGAGAGAGGGGGAGAGAGTCTCCCCCTTGTACTTCCTCCTCCATGGGCTCCCCCCTAGATGGGGAGAGGTTCTCCCTATGGTCGATTGATTTTTCGTGGCTACAGAGGCTTGTGGCGGCGGAACTCCTGATGTAGGTTTCTCTTTGGGGGTTTTGGTATTTATATGATTTTTTGGCGTTGGTCTCACGTCAAGGGGGTCCACGAGGTAGCAACAAGGTAGGAGCACCCTCCCAGGGGTAGGGTGCGCCCCTACCTTGTCATCTCCTTAGGACTCTTCTGGTCCAAATCTTGTGCTTTGGGGTTCTCTTTTGGTCCAGAAAAACTCACCGTAAAGTTTCAGCCCATTCCAAGACCTTTTATTTCTGCACAAAAAATGACACCACGGTAGTTTTGCTGAAAACAGCGTCAGTCCAGGTTAGTTTTAATAAAATCATACCAAAACCTTATAAAATTGTTGTAAACATGGCATGAATACTTCATAATTTATAGATGTGTTGGAGACGTATCAGGGGCTTTCTTAAGGACATAGAGTGCCTTATCGAGTTCATATACATGATTAGGGAACTTGGGATCCTCGAACCCCGGGGGTTGCTTGACAAACACTAACAAATTAAGAGGATCATTAAGAAATGCACTCTTCATATCCATTTGTTGCAACTTGAAATCATGTTGAGATGCATATGCAAGCAATACAAAAAATACACCTCCGTGATGATACGTGTTTGTCAAAGTAGGTCACGTTTTTTGTCATGCATCTACATCCATGATGATTTTATGACAGGGTCAAGATAGTCATACATGTGCTGTCATAGAAGTGTTACATGACATTACCAAAATTATAATCACGGAAGTGTCCACTTCCATGACGATAAATCATGCGTCATGGAAGTGTTTTCGTCAAGGGTGACCGACACGTGGCATCCACCATAACGGGTCACCGTTAAGCTATCGGGTTCTGGTTTGGATCCGATAACCCGTTAACAGTCCCGACCAATGGGGATTTTCCATGTGTAAAATTCTCATTTGCCGAATAATGGATGTGTCAGCTCATCATTGGGACAGATGTTATCCCTACGAGGGACGAAAGACGCCTATCATATGGCGACATGTGGCACAACCCAACATTTGCCCATTTAAGGTAAAAAAGGCTGGCCCGGCTAAAGGCCCACCTTATTTTTTCAAACACTAGTGGGCTAGCCCGTTAATAGCCTGCCATGTTTTGGGTCAAATTGAGGCCCATATCAGATCAGGCCCGTTCATAGCCTGTCGTGTTTTCGGCCAAATTACGGCCCATATCGAATCAGGCCCGTTAACAGGCCACTGTTCTTTTGGGCCCATATTAAGCCAAGTTCGTATTTCAGCTTGTTAAATGCCTGTTTACCAGTTCGGCCTCATAATAGTTTCAGCCTGTTAGCGGCCCATGGTGCATCTGGGACGTTGTCGGCCCGGTTTAACTTTAGGCCATTTAACGGCCCATGCAGAAACTGGGCTATTTCTTGTCTGAAGTAACTTTGGGCCTCTTAACGATCCGTAGTCTTCATGGATAAATTTTAGCCCAACTAGCCTATCAGCCTATCAATGGCCCGTGTAACATTTGGGCCTAATTACAGCTCGTGTTGAATCCGACCTATTTACAGCCCATCTGATAATGGCATGTAACACTGTTGGGCCAACAACCCGAGTTGATACCGGCCTGCTTAAAGCCCATAATTTTATTGGACCAAACAGGGCCTGAGATATATTTTTGCCTGTTAACGACCCGGCCTATTTGGGCCAAACATGGACCTTAGGCAGTTATGGCCTGTATTGATCTGTTAAATTTTTGGCTCAACGCTAGCCCAATCTAGTTTTTAGCATGTTAAAAGCCCATGGTATTCTCTGGCCCAACTGGCCAGAACTTTACTCGGCCTGTTAAAGGCGGAAAGCTACAATACGTTTAGAATTGATAATGCCCCAAGATGATTATAGGCCCACATTTTGTTCCACATGAGTAACGGGCCGGCCTGAAGACCGATAACATTGAGATCCATTGAACCTTTCGGCCTAAATCACAGCATACCGACCAAGAATAAACCTACACTATACAATAAAGAAATTACGACATATTACATCCACTAGGAATCAAAGTTCGGCACCGGTGATAGTAAAGCACAACGTGACCGTGGATTACATACACTAGGCATCAAAGGTCACCACGAGTGCATATAAATGAGCCAACAAAAGAATATACAAAACTGAGAGCACTTCAAAAGGCATTAGGCCTAGCCGGGACGGGCACCACAAGCAGCCGAATAAGTTGATGAGACCTCAGTTGTGTCAACGATAGATGCTCTATCCATAGCTGTATAGCACCGAAGCCCGCAAGGCAGTCCTCTAAGATCTTCATTGCATCATTGACATCAAGTCAGAGCTGAAGCAAGCGTTTCCGCTTTAAGTTGAGACTGAAGAAGTCAAACTGATTGAGGCAGCGACTGCATAGAGGTTATCTCATAGCTGCTGGTGAGTAGCTTCAACTCACTGTCTTCATCAAGACAGGACCTTGGAGTCATCTCGCTCTCTTCAAGATGGTTTGGCTCAGTATCTTCCCTAAAGTTCTGCCTGGCAGAAGAGATATGACTTTGAAAGAGAAACAAGGAGACACGTAATAGGTTTCACAACTATATAAGCAAATAAATGGATCTGTTCTACATAAGGAACATGTTTTTACAACTACAATTTAAAACTGGTAGTTGTTGGAAACACCCAATCAGATGTAAACACCATAGTAAACATCAGTGGAGGAAATGATACCTATCCAAATCTATACTAGAACAAAGTTTGAAGGCTTGAGAAGGATAAACTTGCATTACATGTTAACACGGGCTGGACAAAGCCCTTCTCCATGTCGATGGAAGGATATTTCAATAAATTCCCCCAAGAAACTTCTTTATAAGCACTGCCATTATTCTACATTTTGTGAAGAGTAAATATAGATCAAATAATATTGGAATAAATAGAGGATAATGAAGCTCAAGTGCAGAGTGATGATACATAATCAAATAGCAATTAATTAAGTACAGTGTTACAAGGCAAAAGGTACTGATAAGAGGAATGTAGACATCAACGTGTGCAGTGGTATTGGCTGTATTCAACATTTTGGTAAGAGTAAATGTAGATCTGATAATTTGGAGAAAGTGGAGGGCAGGGCAGATAAGATGCAGAGTAATGCTAGATAATCAACTATATCGCAATGCAAGTACAGTAATACCACCACCGTCCATTATTAATTGTCACTCAAATGGATGTATCTAGCACTATTAAGTTCTAAATACATCCAATGGATTAACAATTAATTCGATACAGAGGGAGTACATGACAAGAGGTACTTACATGAGCAATCCAAAACTTCATAACCATTTTGTTAATTCTACATTTATCTAAGAGTTAATATAGATCTTATAATTTCATGCGAAGGAGAGGATAAAGAAGAGAACATTTATAGCGATGCTACATAATCAAACAACAATGAGTGTAAGTATGCTGACAAAGGGCAAGAGGTACTGACAAGAGCAATGTAGTGCTCAGTACTATTGTGAGATCCTATGATCATTTGAGCAAGGAGATTCATCTGATCTTAGTTTTCATATAAGAAAGAAGGTAAGGCACATGCAGAAAATTAGGAGTTCAAATTTTGAATTGATATCATAGACAGTACCTGACGTTGAGCTCTCTACAATTCTAATAAGGGTTTGGCCAGTGAGTACACGTAAAGTTTGGTACAGTTGGGCCTGTGTTTTCTGTGGCTGCTGATCTATCTGATTTAACAAATATCGCTACATTTTCCAAATACCTAGTTTGTACTCCTTGAGGATCTGCACTCACCCTCTTCCTTGTGGACATCTATTATGAAAGAACAATATTTGCCTGGAAAAACATAGTATGATGACACATGGAAAATTGATAGGAATGGCATATACTAATATATGATGCTTAAACTAAGCAGATGGTTGTCTAACAATGTAGAAGTAATGCAAGAGGTCATATGCAAAATATGTGCATCCAATACAACCTTGCCAAGTTAGAGCAAGCACCTTGATGGATGAATAAGATAGGCCATCCTCCACCATGCCAAGTTTTTAGCCAGTGTATTGTTCCACAATATTCCTGTCGTGCGCCCATTCTCATATTCATTTTGATCATGTTCAATACCTGACATGCATGAAAACATAAAAACAAGTTAGATCTTTGTAATGCAGAAGTGATTCTAATCCAATACTACCTCCCTGTAAACCCCTTTGTGCTATCTCTGCTATTCTTTTGAGAGATGCCATGCATGCTGTAATTTGGTGTGTGCATTAAGATAATGTTGCCTGCTAAAAATATGAGAGCTCCAGAAGTGATGATACTTCGCAGATGATAGCTTCAACATATAGTAAAGAGGAACAAGTCAACCTGACCTGACAGATTCAAAATATACTAAGGGAGAACTACTCGACCTGACTAGTCGACCGCAAATGTCACTGCTACTCTTCCCAACAAGGAACATACTTATTAAAGAAGAGAAGAGGATCATGTTAAAGAAGAGCAGAAGAGCAAGCAGATTGAATATATTACAAGTCTTTCTATACAATGTCTGTTGCGCATCAATGATGAACTAGAGCGCATAGAGAAATACTATGCCTTTCGATCTCTCCATATGTGGCTCACATGCATTTTGAAACTAAACTAGGAACATTTAGTTGACCAACTAAACATGTCTCAGTTTTACTAATATCATCATAATATCATATTTAAATTTGTACAAGCTTGTTTAGCTCGATGGGTGGAGTAGTGCTATTACGGCATGAACCACGTAGGCTGATCGTGGTCATCATAAAATGGGGAAACGGTAAGCATGATGAGTATAGGGTTGACCGTGGCAGTGGGATGGCAGATCTGAAGCTTCAAACCACGCAAACGGTAGTTAGCAACCGATGTTTGCTTTGAAATAACAACTAAGATTTGGTATGGACAAGAAGTACAGTCAACATGTGACAAAGAAATGCAATTCTGCTCTCTCTCTCTATATATATATATATGTCGCTACATGCATATGGAAACTCAAGTGGGACCTTTAGCTAACCAATTAAATGTGTCTGTTAACTAATATCAGTATCATATCGCAATCATATTTAAACAACTAAGCTTTGGAATTATGAGTGTTGTGTTGTTTAGCTTGAAGGGTGGGGTATGGTACGATAGAAAGCACCTATGCAGATCATAGTAGAGTATATAAAAGGGAAACCCCCTAAGCATCAAGAGTAAAATTAGGAAAGTGGAATTAGCTGGACCATATGGGCCTATATTGCCGGTATGGCAAGAATGGGTTCGGAAAGGCTTCGGCCCCAAAAGGGGCAGCTCTATTCAACTGAAGGCACAATACTGTTACTATCAGTCTAGACTATCAAAGACGACATAGCTCCCAGTATTTCCCGAGTATTATGAGAGACCATCTAGAATCGTTGAAAGCATCCATTTGAAGCTACCCAATACACATGTCGACTGCAAATGTCCCTGCCCCACTTCCCGGCAAGCGACATACTGTACTACTCCCTACATTATTAAATATAAATCTCTTAGAGATTCGAATGCGGACAACATACAAAGCAAAATGAGTGAATGTACACTCTAAAATATGTCTATATACATCCGTATGTAGTTCTTATTGGAATATCTAAAAAGACTTACATTCTACCGAAAAAGGCTTTCGCCCCGCCTTATAAATAAAGCAACAATGAACAACACCCGGTAAAAACACACGCCACCACAACACATGCACACACCCAAGGCTGTTTAGGAACGGAGGAAGTAATATACTTATTAAGAAGAACAGAAGAGGAACATGATAACAAAGAGCAAGCAGATTTCTCTACTCTTATACTCTTATCTCTATCTCTCTATCTCTACTCTTATAAAAAGCAGAGTTGGTGATGATGGTGTGCCTGCCATCCTGCAATATAGGCCATCCGATCTATATCTAACGGATAGGAAGGAAACAATGACAATTTACCCGCACTCCTCTTCACATTTGCAGATAAGGCCTTTCCTCATTCATCTTTTTCTCCCACAAGATAAACTACTCATACAAATGCATCTTATGTTACGTGCAACGCACGGGCATTTTGCTAGTTAGATAATACAATGTGTGTTGCCCACCCATGATGAACCAGAGCGCACAGAGAAATGCAAATCCCTGATGTCTCTCTATATGTGGCGCCAGTGGCATAGCTACGTAAGAACAAAACAATGCCAGGGCCCACCCAGCCCTAGTACAATATACAAAGGAGTGAAGGTAAATTTGTACCAAAATTTGGGATTCCCTGTAGCCTAAGCCATCTGGCCTGCCCAATATTTTAACTGTAGCCCCGCAAGTGTGTGGCGCACATGCTTTTTGAAACTAATATAGGAACATTAGGTGACCAATTAAACGTTCTCTGTTTTAGTAATATTAGCATTGCTACCTCTTGAGTTTGCGTTGGTTTTTCCTTGAAGAGGAAAGGGTGATGCAGCAAAGTAGAGATAAGTATTTCCCTCAGTTAGAGAACCAAGGTATCAATCCAGTAGGAGACAACACACAAATCATCAATACCTGCACAAACAATCAAACAACTTGCACTCAACACGATAAAGTGGTTGTCAATCCCTTCAAGGTTACTTGCAAAACTAAGATCTAATAGAGATAGATGAAACTAAAGAAACGATGAATTAAATATTTTTGGGTTTTTGGTTTATAGATCGGAAAGTAAAAGATTGCACAAATAGTAGATCAGAAACTAATATGATGGAAAATAGAAGATCGGAAACTTATATGATGGAAAATAGACCCGGGGGCCATAGGTTTCACTAGAGGCTTCTCTCAAGATATCAAATAATACGGTGGGTGAACAAATTACTGTCGAGCAGTTGATAGAAAAGCGCAAAGTTATGAAGATATCTAAGGCAATTATTATGAAATACAGGCATCACGTCCGTGTCAAGTATACCGAAACGATTCTGCATCTACTAGTATTACTCCACACATCAACCAACTCCTACCTGCATCTAGAGTATTAAGTTCATGAAGAACAGAGTAAGGCATTAAGTAATGACATGATGTAGAGGAATTAATTCAAGCAATATGATGAAAATCCCATCTTTTTATCCTCAGTTGCAACAATACAATACATGCCTTGTTTCCCCTACTGGCTCTGGGAAAGAACACCACAAGATTGAACCCAAAGCTAAGCACTTCTCCCATTGCAAGACAAACCAATCTAGTTATCCAACCAAACCAATAGTTCAAAGAGAATTAGAAAGATATCAAATCAGCCAGAAAAGTATTCGGAGAAGATTCAAATAATATTCATAGATAAGCTGATCATATATCCACAATTCATCAGATCTCGACAAACACACCGCAAAACAGTATTACATTGGATAGATCCCCAAGAACATTGAGGAGACCATGGTATTGAGAATCACAGAGAGAGAAGAAGCCATCTAGCTACTAGCTATGGACCCGTAGGTCTATGGTAAACTACTCACGCTTAATCGGAAGGGCAATAGAGTTGATGTAGAAGCCCTCCGTGATCGAATGCCCCTCCGACAGGATGCTGGAAAAGGCCCCTAGATGGGATCTCATGGGCACAGAAGGTTGTGGCAGTGGAAAAGTGTTTTTGTTGATGCTTTTTGTGGTTTGGGAATATATGTGAATATGTGGGCAAAGGAATTAGGTCAAGGGAGTCATGGAGGGCCCACAAGGTAGGGGGTGCACCCTCCATCCTTGTGGCCGCCTTGTGGCTCCTCTAACTTGAAATCCAAGTCCCCTGGCTATCTTTTGGCCCAAGAAAATTATCGTGAAGGTTTTATTCCGTTTGGACTCCGTTTGGTATTCCTTTTCTATGAAACTCAAAAGAAGGTAAAAACAGAAACTGGCACTGGGCTCTATGTTAATAGGTTAGTCCCAAAAATAATATAAAATAGCATATTAATGCATATCAAACATCCAAAACAGATAATATAATAGCATGAAACAATCAAAAATTATAGATACTTTGGAGACGTATCAAGCATCCCCATGCCTAATTCTTGCTCGTCATCGAGTATGTAAATGATAAAAACAGAATTTTTGACGTGGAATGCTACCTAACATATTTATCCATGTGATTTTTCTTTATTGTGGCCTAAATGTTCAGATCCATAAGATTCGAAACAGAAGATTAATATTGTCATAACAACAATAATACTTCAAGCATACTAACAAGGCAATTATGTCTTCTCAAAATAACATGGCCAAAACAAAGCTTATCCCTAGAAAACTATATAGTCTGGCTATGCTCCATCTTCATCACACAAAATATTCAAATCATGCACAACCCCGATGACAAGCCAAACAATTGTTTCATAATTTTGATGTTCTCAAACCTTTTCAACTTTCACGCAATACATGAGCGTGAGCCATGGACATAGCACTATAGGTGGAATAGAATATGGTGGTTCTGGAGAAGACAAAAAGAAGGAGATAGTCTCACATCAACTAGGCGTATCAACGGGCTATGGAGATGCCCATCAATAGATATCAATATGAGTGGGTAGGGATTGCCATGCAACGGATGCACTAGAGCTATAAGTTTATGAAAGCTCAAAAAGAAACTAAGTGGGTGTGCATCCAACTCGCTTGCTCACGAAGACCTAGGGCAATTTGAGGAAGGCCATCATTGGAATATACAAGCCAAGTTCTATAATGAAAAATTCCTGCTAGTATATGAAAGTGACAACATAGGAGACTCTCTATTATGAAGATCATGGTGCTACTTTGAAGCACAAGTGTGGTAAAAGGATAGTAACATTGCCCCATCTCTATTTTCTCTCATTTTTTATTTGGGCCTTCTCTCTCTTTTTGCCTTTTTTCCGTCCTGAGTCTCATCCCGACTTGTGGGGGAATCATAGTCTCTATCATCCTTTCCTCACATGGGACAATGCTCTAATAATGAAGATCATCACACTTTTATTTACTTACAACTCAAGAATTACAACTCGATAGTTAGAACAAAATATGACTCTATGTGAATGCCTCCGGTAGTGTACCAGGATGTGCCATGAATCAAGAGTGACATGCATTAAAGAATTATGAACGATGGATTTTCCCCAAATACGATGTCAACTACATGATCATGCAAAGCAATATGACAATGATGAAGCATGTCATAATAAACGGAACGGTGTAAAGTTGGCAATATATCTCGGAATGGCTATGGAAATGCCATAATAGGTAGGTTGGTGGTTGTTTTGAGGAAGGTATATGGTGGGTGTATGGTACCGGCAAAAGTTGCATGACACTAGAGAGGCTAGCAATGGTGGAAGGGCGAGAGTGCGTATAATCCATGGACTCAACATTTGTCATAAAGAACTCACATACTTATTGAAAAAATCTATTAGTTATTGAAATGAAGTACTTCGCGCATGCTGCTACAGGGATAGATTGGTAGGAAAGACCATCGCTCGTCCCCGACCGCCACTCATAAGGAAGACAATCAATAAATAAATCATGATCCGACTTCATCACATAACGGTTCACCATACATACATGCTACGGGAATCACAAACTTTAACACAAGTATTTCTACAATCCACAATTACTTAATAGCATGATTCTAATATCACCATCTTTATATCTCAAAACAATCATAAAGAATCAAACTTCTCATAGTATTCAATGCACTTTATATGGAAGTCTTTATTATATCCCTCTTGGATGCCTATCATAATAGGACTGAATTTATAAACAAAGAAAATTACCATGCTGTTTAGAGACTCTCAGGACAATATAAGTGAAGCATGAGAGTTCAACAATTTCTATAAAACAAAGCCACCGTCATGCTCTAAAAAGATATAAGTGAAGCAGTGGAGCAAAATTGCCTAGCTCAAAAGATATAAGTGAAGCACATAAAGTATTCTAATAAATCATGATTCATGTGTGTCCCTCTCCAAAGGTGTGTACAGAAAGTATGATTGTGGCAAACTAGAAATCAAAGACTCGTATCATACAAGACACTCCAAGAAAAACACATATCATGTGCTGAATAAAAATATAGCCTCAAGTAAAGTTACCGATAGACGAAGACGAAAGAGGGGATGCCTTCCAGGGCATCCCCAAGATTATGCTCTTGGTTTTCCTTGAATATTACCTTGGGTGACTTGGGCATCCCCAAGCTTAGGCTCTTTCCACTCCTTATTCCATAGTCCATCAAATCCTTACCCAAACCTTGAAAACTTCACAACACAAAACTGAACAGAAAATCTCATAAGCTCCGTTAGTATAATAAAATAGATCACCACTTTTGGTACTGTTGTGAACTCAATCTTTATTTACATTGGTGTAATATCTACTGTATTCCAACTTTTCCATGGTTCATACCCCCCGATACTACCCACAGATTCATCAAAATAAGGAAACAACAAATAGAAAACATAATATGTGAAAAATAGAACAGTTTGTAGTAATATGAATACATCAAATACTTCTGTAACTCCGAAAATTCTGAACAATTAGGACATCCTGGGAAATATGTATCTTAATCTTCTGCATGAAGAATCAGTATTTTATCACGCTTCTGTTAGAAATGAGAATTGTTTCCTGGGTGCATAAGTTTCTGTTTTTCAGCAAGATCATATCAACAATCATCGTAAGCTATCCCAAAGGTCTTACTTGGCACAAACATTGATTAAAACACAAAAAAACATTTAACCAGAGACTAGGTGAATTATTTATTGCAAAATAGAAAGGAAAAATATTGGGTTGTCTCCCAACAAGTGCTTTTCTTTAAAGCCTTTCAGCTAGGCATTGATAATTTTAATGAAGCTCGCATGAAAGACAAGAATTTAAGCACAAAGAGAGCATAAAATAGCATGTGAAAAACAAGTTTAAGTCTAACATACTTCCTATGCATAGGTATTTTATAAGAAATCAAATTATCGAAACAAGAAAAAACTAGCATATGCAAGGAAGAAGAATAAAACATTGACAATGTCAACATGAAGAGAGGTAATTTAGTAACATGCAAATTTCTACAACCATATTTTCCTCTTTCATAATAATTACATGTGGGATCATAATCAAATTCAACAATATAGCTATCACATAACATATTCTCTACATTATCGACATGCATGCAAAGTTGACACTCTTCCAAAATAGTGCGATCGTCAAATAAAGTCATGACCTCTCCAAACCCACTTTTATCAAAAATTTCATAAGATTGATTATACTCCAAAGTAGTGAGATCATTATTTCCTTAAGTTGACACTCTTCCAAACCCACTTTCAATATTATAGCAAACATATTCATCATGAGGCTTAAATAAATTTTCAAGATCATAAGAAGCATTATGACCCCAATCATGATCATTGCAACAAGTAGTGGACATAGCAAAACTAGCATCCCAAAGCTTGGGGTTTTGCATATTATTAGCACAATTGACACTAATAGAATTTATAATAATCTAGTGCACTCAAGTCACTAGAAATTGGATCATCATAATTGGATCTTTTAAAAAGATTATCAAGTGGATGAGGGTCCATAAGCTCTTTGGTTTCTGATTTACAATAAATACACAATTATTCCAACCAAACAGGCAAATGTGCCAAGTAAGACATAAAGGCAAACGAAAAGACGAACGGAAGAAGGGCGAACAAAAAGGGAAAATCTTTTCAAAAATCATTTTAGAAGTGGGGGAGAGGAAAACAAGAGGAAAATGGCGAATAATGTAATGTAAGAGATGAGAGTTTATGATGGGTACTTGGTATGTCTTCACTTGGCGTAGATCTCCCTAGCAATGGCACCAGAAATTCTTGTTGCTACTTCTTGAGCTTGTGTTGGTTTTTCCCTTGAAGAGGAAAGGGTGATGCAGCAAATTAGAGATAAGTATTTCCCTCAGTTAGAGAACCAAGGTATCAATCCAGTAGGAGACAACGCACAAATTAACAATACCTGCACAAACAATCAAACAACTTGTACCCAACATGATAAAGGGGTTGTCAATCCCTTCACTGTTACTTGCAAAACTGAGATCTAATAGAGATAGATGAAACTAAACAATTGATATAGTATTTTTTTAGGTTTTTTGGTTTATAGATCGAAAAGTAAAAGATTGCAAAAGTAGTAGATCGAAAACTAATATGATGGAAAATAGAAGATCGGAAACTTATATGATTGAAAATAGACCCGGGGGCCATAGGTTTCACTAGAGGCTTCTCTCAAGATAGCAAATAATATGGCGGGTGAAAAAATTATTGTCGAGCAATTGATAGAAAAGCGCAAAGTTATGACGATATCTAAGGCAATGATTATGAAATATAGGCATCACGTCCGTGTCAAGTAGACAGAAACGATTCAGCATCTACTACTATTACTCCACACATCGACCGACTCCTGCCTGCAACTAGAGTATTAAGTTCATGAAGAACAGAGTAAAGCATTAATTAATATGACATGATATAGAGGAATTAACTCAAGCAATATGATGAAAACCCCGTCTTTTTATCCTCGATGGCAACAATACAATATGTGCCTTGCTGCCCCTACTGTCATTGGGAAAGGGCACCGCAAGATTGAACTCAAAGCTAAGCACTTCTCCCGTTGCAAGAAAAACAAATCTAGTTGGCCAAACCAAACTGATAGTTCGAAGAGAATTACAAAGATATCAAATCATGCATAAAAGAATTCAGAGAAGATTCAAATAATATTCATGGATAAGCTGATCATAAATCCACAATTCATTGGATCTCGACAAACACACCGCAAAAGAATATTACATCGGATAGATCTCCAAGAACATCGAGTTGAACATGGTATTGAGAATCAAAGAGAGGGAAGAAGCCATCTAGCTACTAGCTATGGACCTGTAGGTCTATGGTAAACTACTCACGCTTCATCGAAAGGCCAATAGAGTTGATGTAGAAGCCCTCCGTGATCAATTCCCCCTCAAGCAGGATGCTGGAAAAGGCCCCTAGATGGGATCTCACAGGTACAGAAGGTTGTGGCGGTGGAAAAGTGTTTTCGTGGATGCTTCTGGTGGTTTGGGAATATATGTGAATATATAGGCGAAGGAATTAGGTCAGTGGAGTCATGAGGGGCCCGTAAGGTAGGGGCACGCCCTACCCCCCTAGGCGTGCCCTCCAACATCGTGGCCGCCTCGTGGCTCCTCTGACTTGAACTCCAAGTCTCATGGGTGTCTTCTGGTCCAAGAAAAATCATCGCAAAGGTTTTATTCCATTTAGACTGCGTTTGGTATTCCTTTTCTGCAAAACTCAAAAGCAAAGAAAAAATAGAAACTGGCACTGGGCTCTAGGTTTGTTGGTGAGTCCCAAAATAATATAAAATAGCATATTAATGCATATAAAACATCCAAAACAGATAATACAATAGCATGGATCAATCAAAAATTATAGATACGTTGGAGACATATCAAGCATCATATCGTATTTGTATTTCAACAACTAAGCATTGGAATTATGAGTGGCATGTTGTTTCGCTTGATGGGTTGAGGTCTTGAGGAGCAGTGCTAGCACGACATGAAGCACCTACGATGATGGTAGTGAATATGAAGGGGGAAAACCATAAGCTTTACGAGTATAGTGATGGTGCCATGGCGGATCTGAAGGTGCAAACTGGACAAAGCCTACTTCGCAACCAATGTTTGCTTTCAACTAGCCACTACGATTTGGTACGGACAAGAAAAGTACAGTAAACAAGTTACGATCTATTTTCTGGGTGAGATCAATAACTTAAGCAGATATGAAAGAGTACCACCTCTCTTGCGACGCTGTGTAGGCCCCTGCTGATATGTTGAGGGTTTTGCGGGTGTGTTGGTTGTCGGCGGCACGGAAGAAGCCTTGAGACAGTAGACGGCTGGGTCAGGGGATAAGTCATGTTTCCGTGGACGAGGCGGTTGTAGGAGCGGCAACGCAAAGGTGGACGACGGCGCCAACGAAGCGAGAGGACATGATGAAAGGATCATGGTCCGGCTTCATGGATGAAATACGCCCATCTCTTGAAGTGGATGACGGGGTAGGGGTAGCGGCTCCGGCAAGGTGGAGGATGGGGTGGCGGACAGAGGAGGCTGGCCACAGTCGGGAGGTTTTTTTGACAGAAAGACTGTAAGGGAACCCCCTATAGTATAATTGGTGCAACAAACCCAAATTTCAAGTACCATGCCTTGAACCTGGGTGGGTGGGAAGGCATTAGACCCTTCCAACCACTAGGCTATGCCTTAGTCTGCTAGTGGGGAGGTTGTTGTGGCGCCGACGTTCTATGAATGGGGAAATGGAGGGGGAGGGGGATCTCAAACTTTGGGACGCGCTTGTCTGAAATGTGGGAATGTTATGAACCTATCCCCCATTTGAAATTTCGGACATCACGTTGGTTGGGATAGGACGGTAATCTTGCATCTCCCAAATATTTATCGGTGGCAATTTCGGGCGAGAAGAGGGTGTTTTGCCGCCCACGGTTGGCGCCCATGGTGTATGAACGGGGCTGACAGGTAGGGAGGTTGTGTCACGTCTGAGGGAAGTTACACATCTGTCCCTATTTAAAATATTTTCCTACATCGATTTCGGACAAGGAGAGTTTGTTTTGCCACCCACCGTGTATGAATGGGGAGATGGAGGGAGAGACACATGTCTTTCAGATAAGCTTGAACCAAATGTGTTTTGTCGCCCACGTTTGGTGCCCACCGTGTATGAATGGGCTCAGAGGCGGTCATGTCCTGTGTGATTGAAGTTACTAGTCTACCCCTATCGATAGTAGTGGAAATCGGGACAATTATGATGTGAAGTGTCAGGGGTAGAAAGTAATTTCCATCTCGCAAACACTTGCTTTGGACAGCCGACAAATGATAGTGGGTGTTTTGCCGCTTCGTTCAAAATTTGGAAAGAATTAGCATTCACGTTTACCCTGGGCCTAGGCAACTAAATTTAAATCCAATTTGTATTCGATTATGAATATCCATACATCATTCTACATTTTATTATTTATTTCTTCAAAACCACGACAAAGATTTATTCCACCTTTATATATGATTATGATTTAGAAATGTCGTGATCTTCAAATTCAGTAGGTTGGATACACTTTGAGTCAAACAGTTATTTCATCCAATACAATATGCTCACACGAAAATAGTTGACCTTATGTCAATCATACAAGTACTGAGGATTACCTCGCCTAAAAAATTCAGATCATTACAACACATGGACAATGTGGGGGGTCTTACAACATAATCCAAACAGAGACATGACACAATATGTAAGTATAATAATCTAATGACAATTTCAACTGGTATCTAAAGAAGAACTGGGATTACCCTGGGCTTCAGATAGCAGAAGCAGCAGGACCTCCTCTGTCTTCAAATGCAACATTCTTACTTCCTTCAATTCTTGTCTTGCTTGTATAATGCGTTCAGCTAATTGCATAATTCCTAGCCTCAAGATGAAGATTACCTCATTCATGGCAGCCACACCATCTCTTTCTGCCTCTAGTAGAGCCTCAAGAACTATAATATTTGTGCTCGGACTGCTCTCCAGTGGTGTTTCCTCTGAACTGCTACCATATGGTAACATGGATGGCGCACTGCTTCCACAATAGATTCTGGGGCTATACATTGTGTCCTAGTGTGAACGGCATCCTGAAAGGTTTCCACTGGACATAAGTAAGAGATAGTTATCGCATGATCCAAGTAGTAAGCTTACATGGTAAACGACATATGAATTATTGCCGAGCATGTCAAGCTATATTTAAATGGTTCAAAGCAGCATCAGCCGAAAAGAAATTAAAATGGTAAGATGAAACTAGGGATGTAAGTGGCAAATAAACGGCATCCGCCAGTCCCATCTAGTTAGTTTTTGCTAGATCCCAGTTCATTTTCCTCAAAAAACAAAAACTCTTTTGAACTATCATACCACTAGTGGAGTTTAATCGGGATTAAAGGGGACCGAGTTGACATCCTTAGTTGAAGGGGAGTGTACCACCGCTATATTTAAGTTGCCAAGGCATCTAAGCAGTTGAAATAATTTGAGAAAGCACTTAACAGTGTGGCCTCATTTAAACTACAAAGACAGTTTTATGATGAAGTTCATAGGATAAGTTAAGGAGTCAAATGAACTAGGCATGCATTTCTTTACGATAGTACAGCAGGCACTGCTGACATATTGGCAACGTAGGTATAGCCTAACAAGTAACAAACAAGCATTCGAATCAAGCAATACAACAAAGCAGACAACTGCACTATTTGTAATTCTGTAGTATTACAGGTTAAGGGCCCAAGACAAGAAAGCATCCCACACGCATTACATTTCACATGTACTAAAACACACTGTCTTACCACATGTTGCTATGAAACCTCGCTGTTGTTGCAATGTTCTTCGAATATATCGTCAGCATCCCATGGTTGCAAATCTAGTTGTTGTAGTTTATTCTGCACCCTCTATTTAGGTAAAATTAATTTTAATCGCATGCACTGGTTCGAGTCGATCATCAATGGTTCATCTAAACTAATGAAAGAACGGTGTGTGCTTACACGACAATATATGTGCTTCACTCTATTTTTATGCTTGTTCGAGGTTCCAGCCCTAAAAGAACAAATATTTTGCTTGATGGGGTTGGCAGCTCCATAATTAATAGAAGCATAAAATTAGTCATGCAACTTGGGAAGATCAAGAACGCACAAAAAAGTAATGAACAGAGGCTCGGAGTAGTGATGTAATAGCTAGCATCAGAAAATGTAGGGTAAAACGAACAAAAAGCAGTGAAACCACATGCTAGTTTGCTGATGTGTAATTAAGCATGGAGAACATGAAGCAATATGATGGAACCAGCAGGTAGCATCAGAACAACACCATTATCATAAATATAGCATGCAAGAGGTAAAATAGTAGGCAGTGATATCTAGGAAGTAAAGTAATACTTAGGACAAAACTAAAGCATTGTAACTATATGTGCACTAGTTTGTAATTTAGCACATGTAACATATTCCTTGCCAGAAGTATGGCCCTACAGGTGCAATCAGAATAATGTGTCTCATGAAAAATTGAATGATGCCGTGAAGAAATTCAAAGGTGCCGTGCTTATGCTAAGAAAGTGAACATAGGCTCCAGCCGTTGGATAACAGTACCTGATTCTTGGCGGCATATGGGTATCGTTGTCATACTTGATAGCTAAGGATCGTCGATGGTTCTCGTGTTGCGGTTGAGTTTTGGTCGGCTGTCACTGTTGCTGAAGCGGCTCCGGTGCTTCGGTTGTGGCGCCTGTCGACATACAAGAAATTTCTTCTGTGGTAAGTGAACAGTTCCACGATAAAGAAGAGAAAAACCAAAGGAGTACAAATTGAAATAACCTGATGAGGCTGCGGTGTCAGTAAAGTAGGGCCGGTGGAGTGTTAGATGGCGTCCATGGAGCAGGTCCGGTGTAGTGGACGAATGCGTCGGTGAAGCACATCCGGCGTGTTGTGCAGTGCTTTCAGTGAGGCGGATCTGTTTTGTGGAGGAGGGCATGTATGAAGTGCCAGCGATGGAGCGGACGAGGGAGTCAGTGAAGGGCCTACAATGTTGTGGACGAGGGCGCCGGTGAAGCAAATCCGATGCGCTAGACCATGATGGCGGTCAAGGAGATGTGGAGCGGTTGATAAGCCAGTCGCTGAAGCGGCTCCGGTGAAGTGGTGAGTTGGCATTTGGGGGTTCCAAGGTGCGGAAGGTTGATCCGACGGGGTGTGAGGTCCACCGCTACGGCGGAGGACTAGATTCGGCGGCTTGGTGTGGTTGGGGGGGTCGGCGAGGGGAAGGGGAGGGGCTTTGGGGAAGAATGTTGGGGGAAAGAGGGGAAAACAATGGAGTTACAAAAGCAGCCATTTTCCGTTCATGTGCCATGGTTAAAACGGGTATATCGTAGGGCTAAACTTTCGGGTGCGAGATAATTCTGTCGGCGTTCTGGGAACGGGGGTCCCCAGACTTGCCTGCCCGCGGCCCATGGCATGGCTTGGCTGGCAGGTTCGTACGACCCATCTTCATCGACAAAGCATTCAAGACCCTCGCGAGGGGCCAAGCCTCGCGGGGCGGACGACGCAAGACCTCCTCAAGAGCGGCCTCGCCAAGCAGGCTCACAAGGGACAGAGAGATCAAGGCAAGGCAAACCTCGCAAAGCCCCTCATGACGAGAGCCATGATGATCGAGGCTAGGCGGGCGCCAGCGCGCGCAGCATCCTTGTTTCCTCTTTGTTGCTAAGGGGGCAAGCGCAGGCACGGAGTACCGAGGCATCAAGAAAAGGTTTCCATATCGGTGCAACGAGACCAGGACGACAAGACAGAGGTCACCATGGAGCCCAAGATGGCGTCATCACCAGAGCCTTTTGCAGGCGAAGACCACCTTTTGTCAGGATAGCTTGTACTAGTTGTCCCCTTTCGAATTGGATGTTGTTGGCTCCCTTCCCGCTCAATGTTTGGGGAGAGGACCTGGGCCTATATAAGTAGAACTAGCCACCACCATGAGGGGCATCAGATCGACACCATCACAAGTCGACAACTGATTCCGATCCTCACACGCACAAGCTCACCAAACGCAAGAACACCTCGACCTCAGGAGGCCATTCTTCCTCTTGTACTATTTATCATTATCCGAAGAGGCAATCCACCACCACCACACTGGAGTAGGGTATTACACCACAATGGTGGCCCGAACCAGTATAAATCTTGTGTCTTCCTGTGTTGAGAGTTCTTCGTGCTCGTCTGCGAGATCTTAGAGAGCTAGGGCATGGATCGATAGGGCAAAAACCTTCGCGCGCACCCCAGTGTTCGAACCTCAAGGGTCTACCGGAACCCCAGATCCGACAATTTTGATGTGAGCGGGAAGTTTGAAAGCTTTCGGCACATGAAATTAAGTATTCTGCTCTTGTATGGCTGATTATGATATCATGGGCGAGAATTTATTTGTTTTGCACGCAAAAAGTGCAAGTTTCGAAAATTATTGTCTCCAACTCGAAACTTAGATTGTCCATTCAATTCAAATATGGATCATTGTGCTAGTGCAAGAAAATACCATCATATGGTCCAATTCAAATGAAATTCCAAATGTGTTAGTTTGAACATGCATGTATGTGTATATCTCTAGGTTTGATATATGAATTTGAAATCACGAAATCCCGGCTTAAAAATGTACCTAAATGAATTACAAAAGATAATGATGGAGTCGAATTCCAAAATTCCAATCTTGGGTTTGTAATTATGGTACTTCAAAGTATATCAAGCATGTTCAAAAGTATCGTTATCTCATAGTCCAAACTATGAACAAATTGATCAACCATGATTGCACACACTATTGAGCATATATATCTCAATTATGCTAAAGTCTCTCAAATATAGACACCTCACTCTTTATCTAAAGCCACCCACCCCGTCCCAACCCCCCCCCCCCAACACACACAAGTCGTTATCTCCCCTGGACACGAACACACAAGCACATTAACACCCACCTCTCTTCTAAAGTCCAGACCCCAATATAGGTCTGTATCACTTTGTCTCTCGGACATGCACACATCTCTTCCCCCACTCTCTCGGTGTCACGCCCAATATGCGATCCTATCCGAGAGGAACTCGAAGGTCCCACCAAGGAAAGAGCCGCATATTGAAATGCTTGGCAAGGTGGATATCATTACATCGTACCCTTACATAATAGATGGGGATACATACAAAGGCGTACAAATGCCGCATGAATACATCGAACATCATACATAAGAACAACATCCGGCTACGGATGAAGCACAAACAAAAGCTCAAACGACATCCACCCTGCTAGCTCAGGCTGCCGACCAGGAACCTATCCCGAGACCGACGAAGAAGAAGAACTCGAAAACAAGCAAACCTCGCTCTCACGTCGGATCATCGCATTACGTGTACCTGTAACTGTTGTTGTAGTAATTTGTGAGCCACGAGGACTCAGCAATCCCATTACCATGGGTATCAAGACTAGCAAAGCTTAATGGGTATAGAATGGATAAGTGGTGAGGTTGCAGTAAGCGACTAAGCATTGTATGGTGGCTAACTTATGAGTGCAAGTGTAAGATGAGAAACTACGCAAACGGTCACAAACTAGTAATGATCAAGAAGTGATCCTGAACAACTTACGCTCAAACATAACCCCACCGTGTTCTCTTCTCAACTCACTCCAAAAGAGACTGCCACGATTACGCATGCGGTTGGTGTATTTTAATGGAGTTTAGTTCAAGTCCACTACAACCGGGTATTAACAAATTCCCATCTGCCACATAACCGCGGGCACGTCTTTCGGAAGTTTATAACCTGCAGGGGTGTCCCAACTTAGCCCATGACAAGCTCAAGATCCGCGGAGACAATCCTCCATTGTGGGACATCCCATCAAACTCGGGATCCCGGTGCACAAGACATTTTGACAATGGTAAAACAAAACCAGCAAGACCTCACGGCGTGCCGACACCCTGATGGTAGCCGGGCATATCTCGTCTCAGGACATGACCGGATTGTCCAAACTTCCGGTAGGCCAATCACAGAGTTGCCCCTGGAGGCCACTAGCGGTTGACAGGTTGGACCAACACTCATGAGGAGCACTGGCCCGGGGGTTGATTAAGAGACCTCATGGGCCGTAGGTCCCTATGCAAGTTTTTAGTTGTTATTAGGCAAATGGTAAAACAAATGTTGGGCCTTGCCGGAAGAGTTTTATTCAAAGCGAACCGTCAAGAGGGGCCCATAAACCCTCACCATGTTAGGGACGCAAAATCAAGGAAAATAACATCAGTATGACGGAAACTAAGGCGGCAAGAGTGGAACAAAACACCAGGCAAAAGGCCGAGCCTTCCACCCTTTACCAAGTATATACATGCATTAATTAAATAAGAGATATTGTGATATCCCATGATATCCATGATATCCATGTCCCAACATGGAACAACCTGCAACTGCACCTGCAACTAGCAACGCTATAAGAGGGGCTAAGCAAAGCGGTAACATAGCCAAACCGCGGTTTGCTAGGATGGTGGAAAAGGTTAGAGGCTGTCATGGCAATTTGGGCGGCTTGATAAACAAGTGGTACGTAGCGCGACATAGCGATAGCATCGAGTCAACTAGCATAGCAAAGATAGTAGTGAGATCCAAGGTGACAGTCATCTTGCCTAAAATCCCGCTAGGAAGAAGAACGAGTCCATGAAGAAGACAAACCCACGTAGTCGAACGAATCATCACAATCGCAACGAAACAGGAACTATCGAGAAGAAGCACAACCAGAAAGAAGCAAACAACAAGGTAAACACGCAACACATAAACATGACATGATTCTCAACCAAGTATGATGCATGACAAGGCTACATGATGCTACTCACGGCAAGAGATCATGCATACAAGAACATCACATCAAAGCAAGTTTAAATGAGGCCGGAAACAACATAGAACAACTCTAGAAAGTCCCCATATGCAAATTTCGAAATTGGTCCAGATCTGAATAACACATTATGTTGAAGTTGTTAAACATCAAGTTGAAGTGCATCATGATGATCTACGCGTCTTTCTAGTCAAGTTACATATAAAGTTCATTTAATTCGGAGCTACGGCCTACAAGATATGAGCAAAACAAGTTAAACATGGCATTGATGCAAAATGCTTACAAACACAAACACAAACACAAACACTCCAAAACATGGATACAACATGGCATGATGAAACTACATGCAAAACCAAGCATGTTTCATATGGAGCATGCTCAAAACGGAGCAACGATTCAACACATACACACAAAACAAGTTTCAAACACAATCTGTCCAAAACAGTAACTAAGCACTTTGCAATCAAGGAAACAACATGCTACAGGAAACATATGGACACAAATTGATATGCACTCAAAGTATAGATTGCATGCTTCAAATAACATCAAGGTTCAGTTTCATAGGCATCAGGATTAATCCAATATGATTAATGCAAAAGGCAACTTTATAACACATATTATGACTTGGTGAAAAACAGGGCATACAAGTGAGCAGAAATAACATGTTGACATGTTGAAGCCACGAAATAAACATGCTACATTGCAAGATCTTGGCAAACAAAAGCACGGAACTAAAGTACAAGTTAAACATGGCAAAACATGATTAGTAAGCATCTCCATATAACCTCTAGATCAATGGCATTCGTCAAGACAAGATTGCAAAACATAACAGATTCTCAGACTTGGTGAGAAACAAAGGCTGAAAATAGAGTCATGATGCATACTTTGAGACAAAAAAAGTATATGTTACGGGAACATTTCATGGCATCAAAGGGCATGGTAAGCATTTAAATGTAAAGCACTACCAAACATGAACACTAAGATAGTGCTAGAAAACTAGAACATGCTCAAAACATCATAGCAAGAATGCAAATGATAACAGATTCACAAACTTGGTGGAATTTACTGGACATGGTAGAAACAGCGACAAGTAGACATGTTTGCAAGCTTGGTTAACTCAACATAAAGAATATCATGGCATGTGAATACAACCAATAGCAATAAGGCATGTTTGTGCAGCTACTCATGGCAAGAACATGATCATAGGAGGCATAGAACACTAGATATTCACATGGCAAAACTGAACTTACTGATAACAGGCTGACAGAAACATTATGTAGCAAATTTAGAGCATGGTAATAACAAGCTACAACAGGCTATAATTGCAAAAAAGGGCACAAATGGATAGAGCATAACAAGATCTACAAAACATCCTTACTAAGCATCTCCATATTATGCATGGATCCACTAGTACCATCAAGTTAACATGGCAACATAATATAGCAGGTTCAGACTTAGCAGAAAACACTAAGTCACTGAAATCAGCAACAACAAGTACCCTACTTTGCATGCTTGTGCTAGTCACCATAGAGCATATAAAAATACATGGATCGCACCACTGTAGATATGGCATTAATGTTCTCCTCAAACATGTTGACGTGATGCTCAAAAGATAACCACACAAAATGCTTTGAAAACAACAAATCAACAAGTTTCAGGAATTTCCAGCAGATTATATCATTAGCACTTATGCAACGATCATTAAGGCATCAAGATGATCGGTAACATGCATTCAAATTACACCATCATCTAGAGCACTCAGAGATAAACAATTTGATATGTCATGCACACGAAATGGAGCAATATGCACGGAGTTATGACATGGCAAAGAGGCACACATGAGATGAAAGATTCTGGGACCTCTTCGCGGATCGGGTGCGGGTTAGTGGATCCGGGTCGGGTCGGAGGCAGAGGAGGACCCGGGTGGCGCCGACTCTCCGGCGAGGTCGAAGGAGGCCGGGGAGTCGGCAGCGAGGTGGCCCCAGTGGTGGATCTTGTCGAATCCGGCCCCGGCATGCGGGAATGGCGGCGGAGGGCGCGGGGGTCGCCGGCAGATAGGTTGGCGGCGGCGGGACGACGCGGTGAGGAGGCAGGCGGCGCGGCTTAGGTGCGGGTGATAGGCAGCCGCTACGGCTGCGGGCTCGTGCGGGCCCATGATGGGCCTGGCGGTCGGCGGCGGTGGGAGGTGGCGGAGTGGTCACGTGGCAGGCACGGAGTGGTGGCGGGCGGTGGCGCGGAGATGTCCGGCGCGGGTGGACGCCTCCGGCGGCTGGATGGAGGGGGATCTAGGGTTTGATCTGAATTTGAGGGGGAGGCCTTTTTATAGATAGAGGGAGCAAGGAGAGGGCTATTGAGTTACGTTTTTCGCCCACACGGTCATGATCCAACATAGAAGAGCATGGAGAGGGTTTAGATGGGTGATGACCCACAAGTATAGGGGATCAATTGTAGCTCTTTTCGATAAGTAAGAGTGTCGAACCCAACGAGGAGCAGAAGGAAATGACAAGTAGTTTCCAGTAAGGTCATGTCTGCAAGTGCTGAAACTGTAAGTAGCAGAGTAGTTTGATAGCAAGATAATTTGTAACGAGCAAGTAACAGTAGTAGAAACAAAAGTGCAGCAAGGTAGCCAAATCCTTTTGAGGCAAAGGATAGGACAAAACGGTCTCTTATAATAAGCAAACCGTTCTTGAGGGTACACAGGAATTACATCTAGTCACTTTCAACATGTTGGTTCGATTCGTGTTTGCTACTTTGATAATTTGATATGTGGGTGTACCGGTGCTTAGGTTTTGTTCTTACTTGAAAAAACCTCCTACTTTTGATTAACCCTCCCACAAGCATCCGCAACTACGAGAAAAGTATTATTAATAAATTCTAACCATAGTATTAAACTTTGGGATCCAATCGGTCCCTTACGGAATAGCGCATAAACTGGGGTTTAAGCTTCTGTCACTCTCGCAACCCATCATCTAATTGCTACTCCACAATGCATTCCCTTAGGCCCAAATATGGTGAAGTGTCATGTAGTCGACGTTCACATGACACCACTAAGGGAACCAGACCATGCATACTATCAAAATATTGAACACATATCAAATTCACACTAGTACAGCGAGCTGCTAAACAAACGGTTTTTAACCCCTTTCCGCGATGGCATTTGGAACCGTTGCCAAGTGAGTGTGGGTGATTGGGGGGTCCTTCCCACATGACCCAGAAACCGCCGGGGATATGCCCTCCTGGCACACACGCTCGGCAAAATGAGGTCGTGCGCGACCAACGAGTGATCAAATACGGAAATACATACAGTAGAGCTAAAAATACAATTATACAGCGAAATTGTTTCCGGTCGCAAGTACATCCCACACAGTCAGTCCTCGCTAAACTTTTCCGTTCGTATGTACATCCCACACAGTCGCTCCAAGGAAAATGTTTTCGTTCATAGGTACATCACGCAAAAATTTTCCCGTTAAATCATTTGTGTTATTGAATGTATCACACACGGTCCATAGAAGAAACTGTGTGGCAAAGGCTGTCCATCACACATAGTTTTTATGTCGTATATGTTTGCGCAAGGTGGCCTAACACAAACAGTTTTCAAGAGAAAGTCGTGTGTGATTGTTCATTGATCCAACATGGTTTATTCCTAGAAACTGTGTGCATTGCCTGAGGTCATCGCCCACGGTATTTTTTCAACAACCGTTTGCAATAGCAAAACCCATTTAGCGGGCTAATTCTCCATTAGCAGGCTAATTATCCGATTATTCATAATCCATTTATTAATCTAATTGACCGTTCATATTAAGCACACAATATATTTCATTTTCATAATTTAAATACATCAGAGTATAACATCATATAGCTTCAGCACTCAGCTACCCCCTTACACAACTACACCAGGACCAAGTTTCACATGCAACATCTATAACCTTTCGAAATTAGCATCATAGACAGTACATAGATAGATGTATCTTATCTGGAGAACTGCTGAAGCAGAAGGCTGATACGTCCATTTTGCATCATGCTTTTATATCGATATTTATTGCATTATGGGCTGTTATTACACATTATGTCACAATATTTATGCCTATTCTCTCTTATTTTACAAGGTTTACATAAAGATGGAGAATGTCGGCAGCTGGGATTCTGGGCTGGAAAAAGAGCAAATATTAGAGACCTATTCTGCACAGCTCCAAAAGTCCTGAAACTTCACGGAAGTCACTTTTAGAATATATAAAAAATACTGAGCGCAAGAAGTTCCAGAGGGGGGCCACACCCTGGCCACGAGGGTGGGGACGCGCCCTACCCCCCCTGGGCGCGCCCCCTGCCTCATGGGCCCCCTGGTGGCCCTTCGATGCCCATCTTCTGCTATATGGAGTCTTTCGATGAGAAAAAAATCATGAGCAAGCTTTCGGGATGAGACTCCGCCGCCACGAGGCGGAACCTTGGCGGAACCAATCTAGGGCTCCGACGGAGCTGTTCTGCCAGGGACACTTCCCTCCAGCAGGGGGAAATCATCGCCATCGTCATCACCAACAATCCTCTCATCGGGAGGGGGTCAATCTCCATCAACATCTTCACCAGCACCATCTCCTCTCAAACCCTAGTTCATCTCTTGTGTCCAATTCTTGTCTCTAAGTCTGGGATTGGTACCTGTGGGTTGCTAGTAGTGTTGATTACTCCTTGTAGTTGATGCTAGTTGGTTTATTTGGTGGAAGATCGTATGTTCAGATCCTATATGCATATTAATACCCCTCTGATTATGAACATGAATATGCTTTTTGAGTAGTTATGTTTGTTCCTGAGGACACGGGAGAAGTCTTGCTATTAGTAGTCATGTGAATTTGGTATTCGTTCGATATTTTGATGAGATGTATGTTGTCTCTCCTCTAGTGGTGTTATGTGAACGTCGACTACATGACACTTCACCATTATTAGGGCCTAGAGGAAGGCATTGGGAAGTAATAAGTAGATGATGGGTTGCTAGAGTGACAGAAGCTTAAACCCTAGTTTATGCGTTGCTTCGTAAGGGGCTGATTTGAATCTGCATGTTTCATGCTATGGTTAGGTTTACCTTAATACTTTTGTTGTAGTTGCGGATGCTTGCAATAGAGGTTAATCCTAAGTGGGATGCTTGTGCAAGTAAGTACAGCACCCGAGCACCGGTCCACCCATATATGATGAGGACATCAATACCATTGTTACACCCGCAGCCCCTGATGTTATACATACTGGACCAATTACTAGAGCTCGCGCACGCCAATTGAATTATCAGGTACTTTCATTTCTTGGTAACGATTCTAATGTTCATAAGAATATGATGCTTCCTAAATTGGATACATTTGTTTTGCTTACAAATGAAGGGCCTAGCTTGGACAAGAAAGATGAACCTTGGAGCAAGTTCAAGCATGGAGATGATGGCATGCGCAAGGGGAACAAGAACGAAGTTACAAGTGAAGATTCCAGGACTTTGAAGCCACCATAATGAGTGCATAAAGTCTTGGACAAAATATACAAGATGCCACTTCATAAATTTCGTCCAGAGGCTATTCTAGGTGCTGCGTCACCTTATTATTGGGCCAGGCCCATGTATTTTCGAAGTACTTAAGTATAGGCTGTTTTTAGAGTCCATATGTGTGGGGAAACAAGAGTTAGGGTTGGTTTTCGACCCCTCCACCAAGGGCCACGAAATTCCCCCTCTCTCCTCCATATATACAACCCTTAGGGCATCGTTTAGACTTTGGGTTTTGTTTAGATTAAAAGTTCGGCATAGCTGCAACTTTGCGTACTTCGTTTGTGTTCAACGACCAGACCAAGGCGTCACAGAACCTCACCTTGATCAATAAAGCTTTCATATTATATTCGCAATATCCAGATTGCAATCTCAGTTTCTTGCTTGTTCTTCGTTTGCTCGCAGGAAACAAACCCTTGTGGTCAGGTTGATCGTGCTCCGGCGTGGTCAATAAACCCTCGGAAGTTGGTTTAGCGATTGCTAAGGCGCGACGTCTTGCACGTTCGTAGTCGGATCGTCAGGGTCAACTCCCACAGAAAACGATTGCCACCATCTCATCGAAACATCGGGACACCTTCGCCTCTATCAAGTGGTATCGGATTTCCAGGTTGTTCGGTGACATTTTACAATTTTTCGTAGTTTAGATCGACTTTGTTCTTCATACCTATAGTCCACAAAAAAGCCAAAAAATTAGGGTTAGTTCATCCTATCCGAACCAATCTGAGCCTTTGCATAATCTTTTCTGTATTTGCTATGTTGAATTTGCGGTTGCATCGTGGTGTCTGGTTGCTGGTCTTAGTGTCTAGTCCTTTAGAGTTTCGAGTTTTGTTCACAAGTAGTCACGCCGCCGCCGCCGCATCATCATCACCGCTGCCATATACCACCATCATCATCACCGCTGCCATATACCACCATCGTCATCACCGCTGCCATATACCACCATCGTCATCACCGCTGCCATATACCACATATCCACCGCCATCACGATAATCCGGGTCCACCTCCATCACTGATTCGCCAACAGTCTGAGTTCCACCGTCCTACATATATCCGCCACCAGTCCGAGTTTCCACCAGATTCATCTCCGCCACCAGTCCTAGTCCGAGTCCAGTATTTGTTGCTTTGTTTTCGAGTTCCAGATCATGCGATACTCCAAGTCGTGACAGAGTAGGACTCCCGAATGTTCGTGCTACCCGCAGTAGAAAAATAGTTCCAAACTCAAAAAAACTAAGTTTGGAAAATTCTGGCTAGGCAGTTGTTAGACCATTTGTAGACTTTTTTGAAATTTTTTTGTTGCGAAACAAAAAAAAGGGAAAAAGTGAAAAAAGTGAAAAAAAAGAAAAAAATCAGAGTGTGCTCCTCCCTTGTTTACTTGCAGCGCCGTGATTTTGTTAGTGTTCTAGTCTCGCGTCTCTAGCACGGTCTAGCCTAGGACCAGCACAGTACCGTCGTTGAGCGTTTATTCAACTTTGCATCTCTGAATTGATTATTGCTGACCCTTTTTGCTACCATATTATAAGCCTTCCCACCTCCACATACATCTACGTCGTGCGTTTGACTCTCCCTGGTAATCGCTCTATCCAAGCTTTGAGAGTTTTGACTACGACGGTTGCCGATCACCGCCTGCTGCTGGGTAAGAACTGGTAAGAATTTGAGATTTGCTTGACGGATTTGTGACATGCACCACCACCTCTTGTTAGTAGTCTGTAGGATCATATTCTTGTGTGTTTCTATTGCTGCTAACCATGGCAGGATCACAAGCCAACGAGACTGACTGGGAGAACATGACGAATAAGGAGTTGCATGATAAATTTCAGCAAATGATGAGTGCACAGGTGCAAGATGTGCTAAACAGATTTGAAGAGGCCATGGAGAAGATAGATGGCATGGAGAAGGCATTCGAACAAAGCTTGATAACCAGTTTAATGAATTGCTCGCGCGTCTTCCACCACCACCACCGGCTGCCCCTAATGCACCTCTACAACAACAACAACAACGTCACTTTCCAAATCAAGTGGGACGAGCACAGCGCGTTCCCATTGACCCTGGGCAAAATTCTGGTGCCGCTGTTGATGCTTCTGCCGCTCCTGCTGCTACTGCAGAGGTGGAGGACCACTACGAAGATGAGGTTGACCAAAATCACAACTACGTGCAACCACTAGCACCACCACCACCAGGTCGTCCTCATGCATATCATCGCAACGGTAGGGCTGCACCACCACCTGAGGTACATGACCATCTTCCTAAACTAAAATTGAATATTTCACCATTTGAGGGTAGATATGTTCCTGATATATATCTTACTTGGGAGTTAGAAACTGAACAACGATTTACATGTTTACAATATCCTGAGGAGAGACGTGTTCCTGCTGCTGTTTGTGCTTTCACTAGCTTTGCATGTGTTTGGTGGTCTGAACATTGTAGATTATATCCTATTCCAGCTACTTGGGCTGCTTTGAAAACTGCTATGCATACTCGTTGGGTTCCACCATATTATCAACGTGAATTACTTAAAAAATGCAGCATTTAAGAAAAGGAAATTTTTTTTGTAGAAGAATATTATCAGAAATTACAAACTGGCATGATTAGATGTGGTATTGTTGAGGAGAATGAAGCTATGCTTGCATGTTTTATGGGTGGATTAAATAGAGAGATTCAGACCATTCTAGAGTATAAGGAGTATACTAATATCACTCGTTTATCCCATCTTGCTTGTAAAGCTAAACATGAAGTGCAGGATCGACAGGCATTGGCGCGAACTAACTTTTCTGCAGGTCGATCTTCATGATGGACACCACGTGCATCCTCTACTTCCACTCCACCAGCACCTCCATCAGGTGCCACCTCCAGCCGTGATACAATAAAGTATGCACAACCACCACTATCTGCCAAGAGCACACCTGTCGGGCCTGCGCAGAGCTCTTCTTCTTCCATGGCATCAACAGGGCACACAAGTGATATTATTTGTCGTCGTTGTAAGGGAAGAGGACATTTTGCGAGAGAATGCCAATCTCAGCATGTGATGATTGCTACTGAGGATGGTGGGTATGAGTCTGCTAGTGACTATGATGAGGAGACTTTGGTTCTTATTACACATGAAGAACACGGTGGAGAGGATTCTGATCATGAAACGCAATACATGGCTGCTGAAGATGCTAACAGGTATGAATGTTTAGTTGCTCAACGTGTTTTGAGTGTGCAGGTTACACAAGCTGAGCAAAATCAGATGCATAATTTGTTCCATACAAAGGGAGTTGTGAAGGAACCTCCTGCTCGGGTCATCATAGATGCAGGGAGCTGCAGTAAATTGGCTAGCATGGAGATGGTGGAGAAGCTATCTCTCACCACAAGACCACATCCACATGCTTACTACATCCAATGGTTCAACAACAGCGGCAAGGTTAAGGTGACACGTATTGTTCGTGTGCATTTTAGTATCTCTACATATGCTGATTATGTTGATTGTGATGTGGTACCTATGCAAGCATGTTCCTTATTACTTGGTAGACCATGGAAATTTGATAAAAATTCTGTACACCATGGTAGAAACAATCAGTATACTCTTGTTCATAAGGATAAAAATATTACTTTGCTTCCTATGACTCTTGAATCCATTTTGGAAGATGATATTAATAGAGCTAATAAAGCAAAACAGGAGAAAAATAAGAGTGAAAATCAGATTGTGGCAAAAGAATTTGAGCAACAAATGAAACCTAATAATAAACCATCTAGTGTTGCTTCTGAAATTAAATTGAAAAGTGCATGTTTACTTGCCACAAAATCTGATATTGATGAGCTAGATTTCGGCAAATCTGTTTGCTATGCTTTTGTGTGGAAAGAGGCATTATTTTCATTCGAGGACGTGCCTTCCTCTTTGCCTCCTGCTGTCACTAACATTTTACAGGAGTTCATTGACGTCTTTCCACAAGACGTGCCACCGGGATTATCACCTATTCGAGGGAGTGAGCATCAAATTGAATTAATTCCCGATGCATCATTACCCACCCGTGCACCATATCGTACCAATCCAGAGGAGATGAAGGAGATTATGCGTCAAGTACAAGAACTGCTCGACAAAAGTTATATACGCGAATCCCTTAGTCCTTGTGTTGTTCCTATCATTTTAGTGCCGAAAAAGGATGGTACGTCGCGTATGTGCGTTGATTGTAGAGGCATTAATAATATTACTATTCGTTATTGTCATTGTATTCCTAAGCTAGATGATATGCTTGATGAATTGAGTGGCTCTACAATATTCTCCAAAGTTGATTTGCGTAGTGGATACCATCAAATTCGTATGAAATTGGGAGATGAATGGAAAACAACATTTAAAACTAAGTTTGGATTATATGAGTGGTTAGTCATGCCTTTTGGGTTAACTAATGCACCTAGTACTTTCATGAGATTAATCAACGAAGTTTTACGTGCTTTCATTGGACGATTTGTGGTAGTTTACTTTGATGACATATTGATTTATAGCAAATCTTTGGAGGAACATTTGGAACATTTACGTGTTGTTTTTATTGCTCTACGTGATGCACGTTTGTTTAGTAACCTTGGAAAGTGCACCTTTTGCACCGACCGAGTATCTTTTCTTGGCTATGTTGTTACTCCGCAGGGAATTGAAGTTGATAAAGCCAAGATTGAAGCTACTGAGAGTTGGCCGCAACCCAAAACGGTCACACAAGTGCGGAGTTTCCTTGGCCTCGCTGGATTCTATAGGTGTTTTGTGAGAGATTTCAGCACCATTGCTGCACCTCTCAACGATCTTACAAAGAAGGATGTGCCTTTTGTTTGGGGTACCGCACAGGAAGAAGCCTTCACGATATTGAAAGATAAGTTGACACATGCTCCTTTACTCCAACTTCCTGATTTTAATAAGACTTTTGAGCTTGAATGTGATGCTAGTGGAATTAGATTAGGAGGTGTGTTATTACAAGATGGCAAACCAGTTGCATACTTTTCTGAAAAATTGAGTGGGCCTAGTCTGAACTATTCTACATATGATAAAGAATTATATGCTCTTGTTCGGACCTTAGAAACATGGCAACATTATTTATGGCCCAAGGAATTTCATATACATTCTGATCATGAATCTTTGAAACACATTAAAAGTCAAGCAAAACTGAACGTAGACATGCTAAATGGGTTAAATTCATTGAGACTTTCCCATATGTGATTAAACACAAGAAGGGTAAAGAAAATGTTATTGCTGATGCATTGTCTCGTTGTTATACTATGCTTTCACAACTTGACTTTAAAATATTTGGTTTGGAGACCATCAAAGATCAATATGTGCATGATGCTGAATTTAAAGACGTTTTGCAGAATTGTAAGGAAGGGAGAACTTGGAACAAGTTCGTTCTAAACGATGGATTTGTGTTTCGTGCTAACAAGCTATGCATTCCAGCTAGCTCCGTTCATCTTTTGTTGTTGCAGGAGGCGCATGGAGGAGGATTAATGGGACACTTTGGCGTCAAGAAGATGGAGGATATACTTGCTACACATTTCTTTTGGCCAAAGATGAGACAGGATGTAGAGCGTTTTGTTGCTCGCTGCACTACATGTCAAAAAGCTAAGTCACGACTCAATCCTCATGGTTTATATATGCCTTTGCCTGTACCTAGTGTTCCTTGGAAGGATATATCTATGGACTTTGTTTTAGGTTTACCTCGAACGTAGAAGGGGAGGGATAGCATATTTGTTGTCGTGGATAGGTTCTCAAAAATGGCACACTTTATACCATGTCATAAAAGCGATGATGTTGTTAATGTTGCTTATTTGTTCTTTCGTGAAATTATTCGCTTGCATGGTGTGCCAAATACTATTGTTTCAGATCGTGATACTAAATCTCTTAGCCACTTTTGGAGATGTTTATGGGCTAAGTTGGGGACTAAACTGCTTTTTAGTACTACTTGTCACCCCCAAACTGATGGACAAACTGAAGTAGTCAATAGAACATTGTCTACTATGCTTAGGGCTGTTTTGAGGAATAATAAGAAAATGTGGGAAGAATGCTTGCCTCATATTGAATTTGCTTATAATCGTTCATTGCATTCTACTACTAAGATGTGCCCTTTTGAAATTGTGTATGGTTTCCTACCTCGTGCACCTATTAATTTGTTGTCTCTTCCATCTTCGGAGAAGGTTAATTTCGATGCTAAAGAACGTGCTGAATTGATTTTAAAAATGCATGAGTTAACTAAGGAAAACATTGAGCGTATGAATGCTAAATATAAACATGCTGGAGGTAAGGGTAGAAAACATGGTGTGTTTGCACCTGGAGATCTTGTTTGGTTACATTTCCGTAAGGATAGATTTTCTAATTTGCGCAAATCAAAGCTAATGCCACGTGCTGATGGTCCTTTTAAGGTGTTAGAGAAAATAAATGATAATGCATATAAACTTGAGCTGCCTGCAGATTTTGGGGTTAGTCCCACTTTTAACATTGCAGATTTGAAGCCTTATTTTGGTGAGGAAGATGAGCTTTCATCGAGGACGACTTCATTTCAAGAAGGGGAGGATGATGAGGACATCAATACCATTGTTACACCCATAGCCCCTGCTGTTATACATACTGGACCAATTACTAGAGCTCGCGCACGCCAATTGAATTATCAGGTACTTTCGTTTCTTGGTAACGATTTTAATGTTCATAAGAATATGATGCTGCCTAAATTGGATACATTTGTTTTGCTTACAAATGAAGGGCCTAGCTTGGACAAGAAAGATGAACCTTGGAGCAAGTTCAAGCATGGAGATGATGGCATGCGCAAGGGGAACAAGAACGGAGTTACAAGTGATGATTCCAGCACTTTGAAGCAACCATAATGAGTGCATAAAGATTTGGACAAAATATACAAAATGCCACTTCATAAATTTTGTCCAGAGACTATTCTAGCTGCTACGTCACCTTATTATTGGGCCAGGCCCATGTATTTTCGAAGTACTTAAGTATAGGCTGTTTTTAGAGTCCATATGTGTGGGGAAACAAGAGTTAGGGTTGGTTCGGACCCCTCCACCAAGGGCCACAAAATTCCCCCTCTCTCCTCCATATATACAGCCCTTAGGGCATCGTTTAGACTTTGGGATTTGTTTAGATTAAAAGTTCGGCATAGCTGCAACTTCACGTACTTCGTTTGTGTTCAACGACCAGACCAAGGCGTCACAGAACCCCACCTTGATCAATAAAGCTTTCATCTTATATTCGCAATATCCAGATTGCAATCTCAGTTTCTTGCTTGTTCTTCGTTTGCTCGCAGGAAACAGACCCTCATGGTCAGGTTGATCGTGCTCCGGCCTGGTCAATAACCCCTCCGAAGTTGGTTTAGCGATTGCTAAGGCGCGACGTCTTGCACGTTCGTAGTCGGATCATCAAGGTCAACTCCCACAGAAAACAATAGCCACCATCTCATCGAAACATCGGGACACCTTCGCCTCTATCAACATATCAGATTATCAAAGTACCGAACGCGAATCATATGATCATGATGAAATCTAGCTTGACGATAATTCCCATGTGTCCTTGGAAGTGCTTTTTTCTATATAAGAATTTTTCCAGGCTTGTCCTTTGCTACAAAAAGGATTGGGCCACCTTGCTGCACTTTATTTACTTTTGTTACTTGTTGCTCGTTACAAATTATCTTATCACAAAACTATCTGTTGCCTATAATTTCAGTGCTTGCAGAGAATACCTTGCTGAAAACCGCTTATATTTTCCTTCTGCTCCTTGTTGGGTTCGACACTCTTACTTATCGAAAGGACTACGATAGATCCCCTATACTTGCGGGTCATCAAGACTCTTTTTTGGCGCCGTTGCCGGGGAGTGAAGCGCCTTTGGTAGGTGGAATTTTGTAAGGAAAAATTTATATAGTGTGCTGAAATTTACTGTCACTTGTTACTATGGAAAGTAATCCTCTGATCGGGGTATCTTCGCCCCGACCAGTAGAGCATTGAGTTGCTCCTCAACCTACTGAACCTACTGAAAATGAAAATGTCTTGTTTGAAATTCCTTCTAGTATGATAGAAAAACTACTAGCTAATCCTTTTGCAGGAGATGGAGCATTACATCCTGATGGGCACCTAATATATGTGGATGAAGTTTGTGGATTTAAGCTTGCAGGTATGCCCGATGATGTTATCAAGAAGAAGGTCTTCTCTTTATCTTTGGAGGGAAATGCATTGACATGGTATAGGCTATGTGATGATATGGGATCATGGAACTACAAATGATTGAAATTGGAATTTCATCAGAAGTTTTATCCTATGCATCTTGTTCATCGTGATCATAATTATATATATAATTTTTAGCCTTGCGAAGGAGAAAGCATCGCTCAAGCTTGGAGGAGGCTTAAGTCAATGTTATATTCATGCCCCAATCATGAGATCTCAAGAGAAATGATTATTCAAAAAAATTATGCTCGGCTTCTGATAACAATCGCACCATGCTCGATACTTCTTGTGTTGGCTCTTTTATGATGAAGACTATTGAATTCAAATGGGATTTATTGGAAAGAATTAAGCGCAACTCTAAAGATTGGGATCTCGACGAAGGTAAGGAGTCAGGTATGACACCGAAGTTTGATTGTGTTAAATCTTTTATGGATACCGATGTTTTCCGTAAATTTAGCACTAAATATGGACTTGACTCTGAGATAGTAGCTTCTTTTTGTGAATCTTTTTCTATTCATGTTGATCTCCCTAAGGAGAAGTGTTTTAAATATCATCCCCCATTGAAGTAAAAGTAGCTGCACCTATTAAAGTTAAAGAAAAGACTGTCACTTATAATGATCCTATTATTCCTACTGCTTATGTTGAGAAACCACCTTTTCCTGTTAGGATAAAAGATCATGCTAAAGCTTCAACTATGGTTTGTAAAAGCAATATTAGAACCTATACACCTCCTGAGCAAGTTAAAGTTGAACCTAATATTGCTATTGTTAAGGATCTCTTGGCTGATAATATTGGTGGGCATGTTATTTATTTCTGTGATGAAACTGCTAGAATTTCTAAACCTTGTGCTAAAGATAAACATAGACCTGTGGTAGGCATGCCTGTTATTTTTGTTATCATTGTTATCATGGCTTGTGTGATATGGGTGCTAGTGCTAGTGCAATACCTATTGACTTATACAAAGAAATTATGCATGATATTGCACCTGCTGAGTTAGAAGAAATTGATGTCACCATTAAACTTGCCAATAGAGATACTATTTCACCAATGGGAATTGTTAGATATGTTGTAGTCTTGTGTGGGAAAACTAAATATCCTGCTGATTTTCTTGTTCTTGGTTCCCACAAGATAGCTTTTGCCCCATTATATTTGGTAGACCCTTCTTAAACACTGTTAATGCTAGGATAGACTGCAAAAAGGATGTTATTACTATTGGTTTAGGTGATATGTCTTATGAGTTCAACTTTTCTAAATTTCGTAGACAACACCATGAAGAAGAATTGCCTAGTAAAGATGAAATTATTGGTCTTGCTTCTATTGCCGTACCTCCTAGTGATCCTTTAGAACAATATTTGCTAGACCATCAAAATGATATGTTTATGAATGAAAGAAGGGAAATAGATGAAGCATTCTTTAAACAGGGACCTATTCTGAAACACAACTTGCCTGTTGAAATCTTAGGGGATCCTCCTCCACCTAAGGGTGATCCCGTGTTTGAGCTTAAACCATTGCCTGATACTCTTAAATATGCTTATCTTGATGAAAAGAAGATATATCATGTTATTATTAGTGCTAACCTTTTAGAGAAGGAGGAAGAAAAATTATTGAAACTCTGAAGAAGCACCGTGCTACTATTGGATATACTCTTGATGATCTTAAGGGCATTAGTCCCACTCTATGTCAACACAAAATAAATTTGGAAAAAGATGCCAGTTATTGATCACCAACAACGATTGAATCCTAAGATGAAAGAAGTGGTAAGAAAAGAAATACTAAAGCTCCTTGAGGCAGGTATAGTTTATCCCGTGCTGATAGTCAGTGGGTAAGTCCTGTCCATTGTGTTCCTAAGAAGGGAGGTATTACTGTCGTTCCTAATGATAAAGAAATTGATTCCGCAAAGAATTATTACAAGTTATAGGATGGTAACTGATTTCCGCAAATTAAATAAGGCCACTAAAAAGGATCATTACCCCTTACCTTTGATTGATCAAATGCTAGAAAGATTATCCAAACATACACATTTTTGCTTTCTGGATGGTTATTCTGGTTTCTCTCAAATACCTATATCAGTTGATGATCATTCTAAGACCACTTTTACCTACCCTTTCGGTACTTTTGCTTATAGATGTATGCCTTTTGGTTTATGTAATGCACCTGCTACCTTTCAAAGATGCATGATGGCTATATTTTCTGATTTTTGTGAAAAGATATGTGACGTATTCATGGATGATTTCTCCGTTTATGCATCCTCTTTTGATGATTGCTTAAGCAACCTTGATCAAGTTTTGCAGAGATGTGAAGAAACTAACTTGTCTTGAATTGGGAGAAATGCCACTTTATGGTTAATGAAGGTATTGTCTTGGGGCACAAAATTTCTGAAAGGGGCATTGAAGTTGATAAAGCTATTGAAAAGATGTCGTGTCCCGAGGACATCAAAGGTATAAGAAGTTTCCTTGGTCATGCCGGCTTTTATAGGAGGTTCATTAAGGACTTCTCAAAAATTTCTCGGCCTTTGACTAATTTATTACAAAAAGATATACCATTCGTCTTTGATGATGATTGTGTAGAAGCATTTGAAATACTTAAGAAAGCATTAATCTCTGCACCAATCGTTCAGCCACCTGATTGGAATTTACCTTTTGAAATTATGTGCGATGCTAGTGATTATGATGTAGGTGTTGTTCTAGGGGAAAGAGTTGATAAGAAACTAAATGTTATTCAATATGCTAGTAAAACTCTAGACAATGCTCAGAGAGATTATGCTACTACCGAAAAAGAATTTTTAGCACTTGTATTTGCTTGCGATAAGTTTAGACCTTATATTGTTGATTCTAAAGTAACTATTCACACTGATCATGCTGCTATTAAATATCTTATGAAAAAGAAATATGCTAAACCTAGACTTATTAGATGGGTTCTCTTGCTACAAGAATTGGATTTGCATATTATTGATAGAAAGGGAGCTGAGAACCCTGTTGCAGACAACTTGTCTAGGTTAGAAAACGTTCTTGATGACCCACTAACTATTGATGATAGCTATCCTGATGAACAATTCAATGTTGTAAATGCTTCTCACACTGCTCCATGGTATGTTGATTATGCTAATTACATTTTTGCTAAGTTTATACCACCTAGTTTCACATACCAGCAAAAGAAAAAGTTCTTCTATGATTTGAGACATTACTTTTGGGATGACCCACATCTTTATAAAGAAGCAGTAGATGGTATTATTAGACGTTGTGTACCTGAGCATGAACAGGAACAGATCCTACGCAAGTGCCACTCCGAGGCTTATGGAGGACACCATGCTGGAGATAGAACTGCACATAAGGTATTGCAATCCGGTTTTTATTGGCCTACTCTCTTCAAGGATGCCCTTAAGTTTGTCTTGTCTTGTGAAGAATGTCAAAGAATTGGTAATATTGGTAGACGTCAAGAAATGCCTATGAATTATTCACTTGTTATTGAACCATTTGATGTTTGGGGCTTTGATTATATGGGACCTTTTCCTGCCTCTAATGGATATACACATATTTTAGTTGTTGTTGATTACGTTACTAAGTGGGTAGAAGCTATTCCAACTAGTAGTGCTGATCATAACACCTCTGTTAAGATGCTTAAAGAAGTTATTTTTCCGAGGTTTGTAGTCCCTAGATATTTAATGACTGATGGTGGTTCACATTTCATTCATGGTGCTTTCCGTAAAATGCTTGCTAAGTATGATGTTAATCATAGAATTGCATCTCCTTATCACCTACAATCTAGTGGTCAAGTAGAATTGAGTAACAGAGAACACAAATTAATTTTGCAAAAGACTGTTAATAGATCTAGAAGGAATTGGTCCAAGAAACTTGATGATGCATTATGGGCCTATAGAACTGCATATAAAAATCTTATGGGTATGTCTCCGTATAAAATGGTTTATGGAAAAGCATGTCAATTACCTCTCGAACTAGAACATAAGGCATATTGGGCTATTAAAGAGCTCAACTATGATTTGAAACTTGCCGGTGAGAAGAGGTTATTTGACATTAGCTCACTTGATGAATGGAGAACCCAAGCCTATGAGAATGCCAAATTGTTTAAAGAAAAAGTTAAAAGATGGCATGGCAAAAGAATACAACTCTCGTTTAAGAGTTTTTGCAGGAAAGCTTCTCTGTAAATGGGAAGGTCCTTACGTTATCGAGGAGGTCAATCGTTCCGGTGCCATAAAAATCAACAACTTCGGAGGCCCAAACCCGAAGGTGGTGAACGGTCAAAGAATCAAACATTATATCTCGGGTAATCCTATAAATGTTGAAACCAATGTTGTTGAAACCGTAACCCCAGAGGAATACATAAGGGACACTTTCTGGAACGTTTCAGACTCCGAATAGGAATAGGTACGTGATACGGTAAGTAAACCGACTCCAAAACAGTTCTAATGGCAATTTTTCTCCATTTTGGAATATTTAGAAAAATAGAAAAATAAGGGGCAGGCCGGGAAGGACACGAGGGTGGAGGGCGTGCCCTACCCCCTGGCCGTGCCCCCCTACCTCGTGGGCACCTCGTGCGCTCTCCGGGATCCGTTTTCTTACACGTTACATATTTTGGTCGGTAAAAATTCATTATATAATCTCCCGGTTATGAGTCCTGTAACACGCAATTATCCTCAGTTTGTGTTTCGAGTTGTTGCTGCTGCAGATTAGAGCAAGATGTCTTCGCAAGAGTCAGTCGGGGAGAGCTGGGTGTCTCATCCGGCATCGAGATCAATGACAAACAGCAATGTTGACCACTTTGGGCCAGCAACAGAGGAAGAGATGGAGGCTGATTTGAAGAGGATAGATGCCATGGAGGAGGATCAAGAAGTCATTTCTCGCTTCCGAGCTGGATTCACAATGGGGGAACTACAGAGCTCGGCTATCCCAAACTCGGTTATCCCTTCTAATGTTAGATTTCTTTCTTATGAAAATAGAAAAAGAGTGTCACTTGTTCTCCCACAGCTATGCAACACCCTTGGGTGAAGGAGCTTTGGCTATTACAGGAAAGCTTCAAAAGGAAATAATGGACCTCAAGCAGAAGTCAATACACTTGAGGAGGAGAATCGTATCCCGAGGGGCATCATCGCCAAGAATATCACACACTACACCACAACACGGATCTAAGAGCAGGTAAACTGCCGGGAGAACACACTTAAGGGGGCAGCTAAACTGCCGGGAGAGAATTTCTCCCGGCAGATAGAACTGCCACAAGAACGGCTGCCGGCGATTACTTCCCCCGGCAGATAACTTCTCCTGGCAGTTTGTGTGCCCCAAAGAATTTACTTGCCGACAGTTTTTCTGCCTGCACAAACACATTTACCCGGCAGGTAATATGCCAGGACGTGTTGTTTCACAAGCAACCTAAGCTATTCTGGGTAATATCAAATCACTATGTTTCAAGCAGTCACGACAGATCATTCAGCTCATAGATACACTTCGCTCAAAGTTGCATGTAGGGCTTCTCTCGAAATTACATAACATGTAGGTTACATATGTTTCAAGGTACATGCATGAAACGATCATATATTAAGGACATTGTACCACAGAAGGCACAGTACATATCTTTCTACGTAAATAAATTGCGCCACACCAAAATGAGTATACTGTGGCTAAATGTGCCAAAATAAACCACCAAAATGGACAGAATGAAACTTGCCAATGTCTCCCAAGTTCAACTAACAACACATATATATCATCACTTCAGCAACTTGCAGATCTTCCAGACCTCAATCAACTCGTGCATCTTTGAGAAACCTGCAACAGATTGGAAATTCAAAATTGAGCTCTCGTTTCTGATTTTAAATCAACATTTTAAAGATTTCAACATGCTGCACTGAACATACATAGAAGATACTACAGTTTTTTTACAGTACTCCCAAAATCCGGCCCTATGCATACACTGGTGACACCATGCTACGAAGAACAGAAATCAATGCATCTCATAATCCATTATACATGATATAATTGTTGGATTAGCATTAAATTAAGGGTAGGATAAGATGAATGCTTTTGGACTGCGTGCTACTAAAATTAGTCAATACTTTGCATATTTACCAAAAGGATTTAGAATTTCTTCAGATTATGTTTGTACTCCCAGTGGAGCAGCCATAAAACTATATTAAAAAACAGTGCAGATTTTCGAAGCACAAGATAACTTGAACTGGATTTCGAAGATGAACCAGACATAGAAGTGTTGACATATGTCGAATTCATTTCTGGTATATAAAAGATGATGTCTAATTGGTTTCTAGTATATAAACCAGACAAAGCTCAGTCATGAAAAACAAAAGTTAAATCTGGCAATTACAAAGAGTGGTCTGCTAATAACTTGAAATACGCCATTCGAGTTCAACTACATCTTTCTCACCATTAAAAATTATTCTATGATTTTGATAACAAGACTGCAACAAATAGTTAATACTCTAGAAAAAAACTGACAACTTCAAAGCAGAAAGTTGCTACAACTGAAAATACATACAGATATTTTTGGTTGCAGCCTTGCTTGAAGGGGCATCACTCTTATTGTACATGTATGTTTCAAAAAACTGTAAATCAGAGCAGAACTGCAGCAATTAATACACATATTTTTTGTGTTGCAAGGATAATGTATTAGATAAGAGGGCATGTTATAATACCAGCCATCAAGTATACCTTTAAGGTTGTCCACATATGATTTTTTTGCTCAACATCAACCTTCCCCCAATCATCTTTGACCCAGCTTTGCTCACAGCCTACTCCTCTTCCCCTTCTGGCTTCACCAAAACATATATTATCTTGCTAGTGGCCTGTAATGGGAATTCTTCAAAATCAACATTATGGGGTTTAACTAATAATAATGAATAACATGAACTTGTTCTGTGAAAATACAATATATAACTTTAGATACAGTGATCTATATTCTTTCCTTGACCACACAAATGGCGGGAGAAAATAGTTCTGATAATCTCTTAGTTTTCTTGGGGGAAAGGAGTACATACGACATGCCTTGCAGATGGTTAAATAGTTGAAGCTAGTGAACATAGGTGCACCATAGACACTAACAGCTTATGAAGCCATGCCTTCAAAATAGCTGGCCTGGCTCTGACTCTATCTCAATTAATTTTAGAATGTAGCAAACTTATAGTTTAAAACTGTATATAGCAATGTTAGAAGAATTGTGACATGCAAACCTAGGGATAGTAGATCAGTAGTAGTAAAAAGAAGTTCAGCCAAGGAAACATTTGTCAAGCAGACAATTCATATACCATAGCATTCCAAAATCCTATCTCCATGGTATCATATTTTTGATATGGTTGTTCGATCATTTGTTAAAATGGCATGTTAGTTAACATCATGTATGTTGGTTGAGGGCGATCGTACACCTAAATTTTCATTACTCAAAAAACCAGAGGACAATCGAATATATATGGTGATTAAGAATGAGAAGGTACAATCAATAATCCGCAAGTGTCAATACTTTAAGAAGTGCATTATGGGGAAGGTTTTACCACAGATTTACTGATGATTTGTTTGATTATTTCATAACTCACCTATGTTGGTTGATCCTGACATTCACTAACTTAATTAATACAATAATATCCATAGAAGGATACTCACAATATCATAAACACACATGGTACTAAATTATAAACAGATTATCAGTTGCCGAAATAAAGCATGATCTAACCTTTGACAAATAAACAAATTCAACATCAGTCTTCAATACATGAAGCAAAAGGTGTGTGCTCCTCCCCGAATGAAGATTAAATGTCTCGGGCAATCTGTACCAAGAATAAGCAATAACAAGTTTAACCAAACAAGGCATTATAATTCCTGAATCAAGGGCAATCAATTTGCTAGTGATACATATACTGCCAACAAGTGTTAATCATGTGCACCGTCTGCCTACTGAGCTGGGGGTGATGCGATGAACAAATAATAATAGAGATCAAAGTTGTAGTCACAAATTACAACTTGTCAATATCAAGCATACTGAGCTGAGGGTGATGCAATGAACAAATAATAGAAGACACAAGGGCTCCTACAAATTGAAGAGTGTACACTTATTGCAGGAGCAATGCTTGGAGCAACACCCATCCATGGCCACATCCACCTTATACGCACTCAAAGGATTTCAGATTATTAGACTAAAAAAGATAAAGAACTATACCGAGGCAAAATACATCAACACAATCACATCCTACAATCCAGTTTCGGTGTCACAACACAAGTCCTCATTTGATAAGTTCAGAAAAAAAAGATAGCTTACCCTAGTGTGTAGGGGAGCATCGTGGAGAAGGTGCTTCCAGGGGGGCGAGCTCTAGGAGGTTGAAGCGGCTGCCTGAGGAAGAGGGATGGTGGAGGACGGCGGTAGATCTAGGTCGCGGGAGAACCCCGCGTGGGGAGGCGGCGCTGCTTGGGGACACACAGGCACAGGGGAGGGTGGTCGGCGGGGCGGGGTGTGCTCAGCCATGGTGTTGGTCGGGGAGCTTGGGGAGGGGGCTTAGAGTCGGCGGCCAGAGCTAGGGGGTCGGGGAGGAACCGGCGAAGGATGCTCTGCGACGGAGGTTCGTGCTCGAAGACGGTGGTGCGCTTGGCCGCCTGGTCAGGGACGAAGATGCTGCTGCGGTGAAGGGCGGCGGACGGTGGTCGGGGAGGAAGGCGGCACCGCGGTGAGCCGGTGACTAGGGTGGTCAGCCTCGGCGGCGGCGGCGGAGGCTTAGGTCTGGGAGATTTGGGGGTTCTTCTGTTCTAGAGGCTAGGTGAATTTGGGAGGACCCCTTTGTTATTTTGGACAGGAAATTTTCAGCCTCCCGCGCACTTCGGCTTCTCCTCCCGCGCCAGCGCGCGTCTGGGCCTTATGTGGGCCCACAAACAGCACCGACAGATAATATGCCTCTGTTTAGTTGTGCCGACAGATTACGTGACCCTAGACGTGAGCAATGATTACTGGCAGTGCATGTGCCCCGGTTGTGTGACTTCTGCCGGCAGTTACACTGACTCTAAGTACTTGTGCTAGCAGTAGCACGATCTCCGGCAGATTATCTGCCCCTAATAACGTATTTCTCCCGGCAGTTAATTGCCCCTAATTAGAGGTTGTGGTGTAGTGACATTACCATCCCCAAAAAAGAAACATAATCATAAGGGTATGGGCACTCCCCTTGGCAACTTCCAAGCTTGAGGGAGTGCCCCGGTATCGTATCACCATCACTTCTATCTTTACCTTTTTTTCTTAGTTCGATCCTTTTAGTAATATCTTGATCTAGTAGCATAAAGTTTTAGTATGATCTAGCTGTGAGTTTTGCTTTATGATCCTTCTATGTAATCGAGTCCGTGAGCTATATATAATAAAGATTAGTGTTGAGTTAAGGGCTTGATTATTTTGCCACAATCTTGAGTGAATAAAAGAAAAGAGAAAGAATAAAAAGAAAATAGAAGAGATCATATGGGTCTTATGAAGAGTAATGAGCTCACATAAAAAGAGTATGATGAATAAAAGTTGTTGAGAGTTGACAAACGTAGTTTTGGTCATCGTTGCTATTAATAGGAAGTAATAAAGAAAAAGAGGTCTTCACATATAAATACACTATCTTGGACATCTTTTATGATTGTGAGCACTCATTAAAATATGACATGCTAAAGAGTTGATGTTGGACAAGGAAGACAATGTAATGGGTTATGTTTTCTTACATCTGAGATAAATTATATTGTCATGGATCATCCAACATGATTGAGCTTGCCTTTCCCGCTCATGCTAGCCAAATTCTTTGCACCAAGTAGAGATACTACTTGTGCTTCCAAACACCCTTAAACCAGTTTTGCCATGAGAGTCCACCATACCTACCTATGGATTGAGTAAGATCCCTCAAGTAAGTTGTCATCGGTGCAAGCAATAAAAATTGCCCTCTAAATATGTATGACTTATTAGTGTGGGAGAAAATAAGCTTTATACGATCGTGTGATACGAAAGAAATAAAAGCGATGGACTGCATAATAAAGGTCCATATCACAAGTGGCAATATAAAGTGACGTTCTTTTGCATTAAGATTTTGTGCATCCAACCATAAAAGCGCATGACAAATTGACAACCTCTGCTTCCCTCTGCGAAGTGCCTATCTTTTACTTTTAAATCCTACCTTGCATAAGAGTCATGGTGATCTTCACCCTTCCTTTTTACATTTTATCTTTTGGCAAGCACAACATGTTGGAAAGATCCTGGTATATATGGCTAATTGGATGTGAGTTTTTCATGAACTATTATTGTTGACATTACCCTTGAGGTAAAACGTTAGGAGGCAAAACTATAAGCTCCTATCTTTCTCTGTGTCCGACTAAAACTCCATACCCATAAGTATTGCGCGAGTGTTTGCAATTGTGAAAGACTATATGATAGTTGAGTATGTGGACTTGCTGAAAAGCTCTTATATAGACTCTTTCCTATGTTATGATAAATTGCAATTGCTCCAATGACTGAGATTATAGTTTGTTAGTTTTCAATGAAGCTAGTGATTCATACTTGAAATTGTGATTGAATTGTTACTCTAGCATAAGAGATCATATGACAAGAATTATATAAGTTGTTGTTCTAAGAATGATCATGATGCCCTGATGTCCGTATTTTATTTTTATCGACACCTCTATCTCTAAACATGTGGACATATTTTTCGATTTCGACTTTCGCTTGAGGATGAGCGAGGTCTAAGCTTGGTTGAGTTGATACGTCCATTTTGCATCATGCTTTTATATCGATATTTATTGCATTATGGGCTGTTATTACACATTATGTCACAATACTTATGCATATTCTTTCTTATTTTACAAGGTTTGCATAAAGAAGGAGAATGCCGACAGCTGGGATTCTAGGCTGGAAAATGAGCAAATATTAGAGACCTATTCTGCACAGGTCCAAAAGTCCTGAAACTTCACGTAAGTCATTTTTAGAATATATAAAAAATACTAAGCGCAAGAAGTTCCAGAGGGGGGCCACACCCTGGCCATGAGGGTGGGGGCGCGCCCTACCCCCCTCGGCACGCCCCCCTGCCTCGTGGGCCCCCTGGTGGCCCTCCGATGCCCATCTTCTGCTATATGGAGTCCTTCGATGAGAAAAAATTCATAAGCAAGCTTTCGGGATGAGACTCCGCCGCCATGAGGCGGAACCTTGGTGGAACCAATCTAGGGCTCCGGCGGACACTTCCCTCCGGGAGGGGGAAATCATCGCCATCGTCATCACCAACGATCCTCTCATCGGGAGGGGGTCAATATCCATCAACATATTCACCAACACCATCTCCTCTCGAACCCTAGTTCACCTCTTGTATCCAATTCTTGTCTCTAAGTCTGGGACTGGTACCTGTGGGATGCTAGTAGTGTTGATTACGCCTTATAGTTGATGCTAGTTGGTTTATTTGGTGGAAGATCATATGTTCAGATCCTATATGCATATTAATACCCCTTTGATTATTAACATGAATATGCTTTGTGAGTAGTTATGTTTGTTCCTGAGGACATGGGAGAAGTCTTGCTATTAGTAGTCATGTGAATTTGGTATTCGTTCGATATTTTGATGAGATGTATGTTGTCTCTCCTCTAGTGGTGTTATGTGAACGTCGACTACATGGCACTTCACCATTATTTGGGCCTAGAGGAAGGCATTGGGAAGTAATAAGTAGATGATGGGTTGCTAGAGTGACAGAAGCTTAAACCCTAGTTTATGCGTTGCTTCGTAAGGGGCTGATTTGGATCCGCATTTTTCATGCTATGGTTAGGTTTACCTTAATACTTTTGTTGTGGTTGCGGATGCTTGCAATAGAGGTTAATCATAAGTGGGATGCTTGTCCAAGTAAGGACAGCACCCAAGCACTGGTCCACCCATATTATCAGATTATCAAAGTACCGAACGCAAATCATATGATCGTGATGAAACCTTGCTTGACTATAATTCCCATGTGTCCTCGGGAGTGCTTTTCTCTATATAAGAATTTGTCCAGGCTTGTACTTTGCTACAAAAAGGATTGGGCCACCTTGCTGCACTTTATTTACTTTTGTTACTTGTTGCTCGTTACAAATTATCTTATCACAAAACTATCTGTTACCTATAATTTCAGTGCTTGCAGACAATACCTTGCTGAAAACCGCTTATCATTTCCTTCTGCTCCTCGTTGGGTTCGACACTCTTACTTATCAAAAGGACTATGATAGATCCCCTATACTTGTGGGTCATCAAAGGCGAATGTTGAGCCTTCATTGATGTTGAAGGTCTTTGTAACTTTAGGCCAGTGCCTATGGATGATTGACCGTCCATCGTTCGTCCTCTTCGTGAACACTTCAACATTGAACCGTTGGTGTTGTATGAATACCTTCCTCGCCTCCTGACTATCCCGGTGGTTTGGGAGGTAATCATCCGTGAACTGCTTTGGACAGGCCTGGAAACAAGGATGTGCATAAATATCTTCTCTGTATTGGAAATGGGGCAACGGAATAAAAAAGGCAAGGTATAATAGTTAGTACCATCCTGTAGTGAATTGATGTCTTCTTCATTGTGCAGACAAAGATCTTGTTGTTTTTTGTCGCTAATTTCTTTATCCTAACAATCTTTCTGAGTTTCTTGACTGGACTGATATTCATGGACAACTCATTTCCCCATATGCAAAAAGGGTCGAACAGTGGGTCAAAATCTCTCACAACAGGACCTACTTGTGAAAGACCAAATTGTTAAAAACCTAAATATTAGAATCCTGCAATTGCACAATAATGTGCTATTAGACAACGGGCCATGCACGCGCTAACCTCGATTGCAAACCTCAGTGCTTCCCATTGTTTCCCTGAAACACATATAATGTAGTTAGTCATCAGGTTAAGTAAGGGTTCGCATGCTATCAGTAAAATATGTTGATGAAAAATAAACACATTGCGGATTCATCAGATTAATTCAAGACTCACGGAAAACCCATTTATCCAAACCAAGCATGATTAAGGACTAGGAAATATAGCACTTTTATATGTTTCACATATATTAAGTGCAGCCAAATTCGATTTATTCCTCACATGCACAACAATACAAAATTCTACCCACGATAATTGGACATCGCGTTGCATAATTGAACCAAGTAGTTAACTAAACACCACAACAAATGAACCAACATTAACTGAGCACCACATTGCACAATATAACATACTCCTAATAGAAGATCATACAGTTAACCAAACAGTTAACTACAGCCAATTGTAGCAAATTGTATTTGTTTCTCATGTATTTACTACAACCAAATTCAATTTATTCCTCACATGGTATACAATAATAGAAGGCACCCACAACTAGTAAACATCGCATTGCAGAATTGAACCAAACAGTTAACTAAACACCACAACACAAATGAACCAAATGTTAACTGAGCCCCACATTGCACAATGTATAACCAAACCAAGCATGCTTGACAACTTGGAAATATAGCAATTGTATTCGTTTCTCATGTATTTTGTAAAGATAAATTCGATTTATTTCTCACATGGAAGACAATACAAAATTGTAGCCTAAAGAGTTGAACATCGCATTTGTAGAATTGAACCAAACAGTTAGCTGAAGACGACAACTAATTAACCAAATAGTTAATAAGTGAGCACCACACTGCACGACATATAGAAAATATACACTAGCGCAACAGATTCCATGGTAAAATTAGATAGCACAATTGAGAGCACAAATGGAAAGGTGCAGCATGTGTGATGGAAAGCCAAGAGCAGCACACGCAACGGGTAAACCGAGCATGCTTAACCGGCGTAGCTAGCAAATGGCAAGGTGCTCCTTCAAGATTTGGGGGTCGGCACAAATGGCAGAAATCGCGACCTCATCCGCGCATGCGGCCGTGATTTTCTTCTCCGCTGCCAAATGCTCCTTGAGATCCTGTCTATACTCTGTGCACCATGGCTTAGGGTGGCGCTTATTTGGTGGAGGGGTCGGTGATTTGGGTGGAAGGTGCCGCGCTCGCGTCGGCAGTCAGGGCATGTGGGATGTGGAAGGAGGAGGAGGATGGGGGTCGGGTGTGGATTACCTGCCTGGGTAGGCGAGGCCGAGTAGCGTGAAGGAGGGTCGCCGGCGAGGAGGCGGCGGTGCTGCAATCAAGGAGTGAAGGTTTAAACTTGGAAAGGAAGGCGGAAACAGGGGAAATGTGGCTTTGGTAAGGGGGAGGGGCGGGGAGGTAGATATTTCTGCGGAAGCCGAAAATTTGGAATCGCTTCAGCCAAAAAACGGGTGCGCAAAGTGTCATCAAACATGGTCCCTTATTCAGAGCAGGCTGTGGACTGTAGTCGTTTCACCTTCTCACATAAGCCGTATGCGTACTATACTCCGACGGTGCTCCAAGATATTTTGTGCTGCATCTCACACGGTTGGTGATAATAAACTGTGTGGGATCTACTTGATTTATCATCTTGATTTGAATTACGTAATGGGGTCACAGCTACAAAGGATGGTGTTTGAATTGTTAGAACTTTTATCTTTAGTGAACATGCAACTATAGGTGTGTCGTCAAAAAAATGGAATTATTCAGGGTTCATTTAGACATTTGTATATATTAACCGGGTTGTATAGGCATTTTATGCGCACAATTCAAATTTGAACTACATGCACATGCTCCAGTGCATATAAACTGGTTGAAAAATCAAATATGTGTCCTTCGTTGCATGCTTAGGTCCCATGCAAGAAATGGGAATGAATTTCAAACACCCTGCCACTGTCACTCGGCTGCAAGCATTGAGATACCTGGTTTTTAAATTCTAGTAAATCCAAAACTCATCTGAAATTCATGAAACTTGACATGCTATCATGGAGCGGCATCAACATGCCGTGGTAAAAAATTTGTCCCATTTGGGGCAGGTTTGGGTATAAGCTTCTCACAAACAAGAGCTTCTCACAACAAACGTGATGGTACCGGTAGGGAACGTGCCACCTTTGGGGACGAAACGATATCTGTTGCCTCTTATTGCTTTCAAAAAAATTCGAGTGCTGAAAGCACAAGTGCTCCCTAGGTGGTTTTGATAATTGATGACAACATATCTCTTGTTGGACTAACATTTCTATCTAGCATGTTTCAGATAAGTTCAACAATGGAGTGGCATGGACTAAAGGTTGTGGGAACTCCTTCAAGATGCTAAGGACAAAGGATTGGCTAAATCCTCAAGCTCAAGACTCTTCATTTTACATTTTAGTGATCCAAGATCACATTGAGTCTACAGGAAAAGCCAATACTATCAAGGAGGGATGAGGTGTTGCTTAATGAGCCTCTTGCTTCATGTGCTTAGTGATATGCTCCAAAACTCTCAACTACTTTCCCACTTCCACATATGACCTAAACCCTAAGCCAAACTCGGTCCTACCGATTCTTTCTATCCGGCGCCACCGAGTTTCACTTGTCATAAGCCACTGCCAAACCCTAGCAATTCGGTTCTACTGATAGGGATCTCGGTCTCACCGAGATGGGATTGCAAACTCTCTGTTTCCCTTTCGTAACTTTTCGGTCTCACCGAAAGAGCAAATCGGTCCCACCGAGATTGCAATGTAAATTCAGTGTTTCCTTTTTGTAACTTTTCGGTCTCACCGAAAGAGCAAATCGGTCCCACCGAGTTTGCCTAACCAACTCTCTGGTTAGCTTATTACCAAAATCGGTCCCACCGAGTTTGTGTAATCGGTCTCACCGAGATTACGTTATGCCCAAACCCTAACCATATCGGTCCTACCGAGTTGCATGTCAGTCCCACCGAAAATCTCTAACGGTCACTAGGTTTACCTTTTCGGTCCGACCGAGTTTGTTGATTCGGTCCCACCGAGATTGGAAAACTGTGTGTAACGGTTGGATTTTGTGGGGGGGCTATATATAACCCTCCACCTCCTCTTCATTCGTGGAGAGAGCCATCAGAACACATACACAATTCCAACTCATATGTTCTGAGAGAGAACCACCTACTCATGTGTTGAGACCAAGATATTCCATTCCTACCATATGAATCTTGATCTCTAGCCTTCCCCAAGTTGCTTTCCACTCAAATCTTCTTTCCACCAGATCCAAATCCTATGAGAGAGAGTTGAGTGTTGGGGAGACTATCATTTGAAGCACAAGAGCAAGGAGTTTATTACCTACACACCATTTGTTACTTCTTGGAGAGTTGTGTCTCCTAGATTGGCTAGGTGTCACTTGGGAGCCTCCGACAAGATTGTGGAGTTGAACCAAGGAGTTTGTAAGGGCAAGGAGATCGCCTACTTTGTGAAGATCTACCGCTAGTGAGGCAAGTCCTTCGTGGGCGATGGCCATGGTGGGATAGACAAGGTTGCTACTTCGTGGACCCTTTGTGGGTGGTTGCTTCTTCATGGACCCTTTGTGGGTGGTTGCTTCTTCATGGACCCTTCATGGGTGGAGCCCTCCGTGGACTCGCGCAACCGTTACCCTTCGTGGGTGGAGCCCTCCGTGGACTCGCGCAACCGTTACCCTTCGTGGGTGGAGCCCTTCGTGGACTCGCGCAACCGTTACCCTTCGTGAGTTGAAGTCTCCATCAACGTGGATGTAGGATAGCACCACCTATCCGAACCACAGGAAAAACATCCGTGTCTCCAATTGCGTTTGAATTCTCCAAACCCTTCCCCTTACATTCTTGCAAGTTGCATGCTTTACATTCCGCTGCTCATATACTCTTTGCATGCTTGCTTGATATGTTGAAATTGTGCCTAAAACTCCACTCAAACCAAAAAGGCCTAAAAATTGCAACTTTAGCACTAGGTGTCTAATCACCCCCCCTCTAGACACATCTACTTCTAGATCCTACAAGTGGTATCAAAGCTTTAGCTCCATTGCCTTGGTTTAATCACCATTGGAGGAAGATGGATGTGTCTACCTTAGGGAGTCTTAGACATAGAGTGCCTATTCTTGATGGAGAGTATTTTCATGAGTGGAAAAATGAGATGCTTGTAATTTTCAATCAATATCATTTGAACAAGTATATTGCTAGCCCTTGTGCACCTCATATTGATCCTTTGCATCCTACCCTAGATGAAGATATTGACATGATTCGCAATCTTAGAACTATTGAGCTCATCATTAGAGGATTGCCCAAAAATTTGATTGCTAGTTTGCCTACTCTTAATTGTGCCTATACTATATGGAAATTTCTTGAGGAACGATTTCCCGATCATTCCTTGAAAACTTTGGATGAAATTCTCCATAAATCTATTGCCTTGAGTAAGATGAACTCTAGTGATCCTAGTTTTGGTAATTGTCTATTTGAACTTACCAATCTTAAGCATGCTAAAGGAGATGTTGGAATCATTAGTGATATCATATTCGAAGCTATAAGAATTCATAAAAGTGACCACTTTGATGATCATTTATCTAATGAATTACCCTCTCTAGGAAATGATGAGTCACAAGATCATGATGAACATGGATACTATGATGATGATGATGATAGTGACTTCGATCTTGATGATGCAATGAGACATTTTGGTCTTATGGCAAATCTTCGGGGATATGAATCAGGAGGAAAGGAATGGGTTCTTGATAGTGGATGTACTGATCATATGACCGGAGATGAAGAGATGTTTCGTGAGCTTGCTGAAAATGACGGCCCTCGAAAATATGTCACCTTTGGTGATAATTCAAAGGGTAAAGTGGTTGGCCTTGGTAAGGTGGCCATCTCACATGATAGTTCCATTCAAAATGTCATGCTCGTTGAATCTCTTGGCTACAACTTACTTTTAGTATCTAGACTTGCTGATTTCGGTTTGAATGTCCTATTTACTGAGGTAGAGTGCCAAGTATTTCGTCGAGACAATCATAAAATGGTCTTTACCGGTATGCGTAGAGGTGATCTTTACATTGTCGATTTCTCTAAAAAGGCACAACCTAAAACTTGCTTTATTGCTAAATCCTCAAAAGGTTGGTTGTGGCATAGACAACTAGGTCACGTTGGCATGAGAAACCTTGATAAGCTTATTAAAGGAAATCATATCCTTGGAGTTAATGATGTCATATTTGATAAGGATAGACTTTGCAGTGCTTGTCAAGCAGGTAAACAGGTTGGAGGAAGACATCCCGTGAAGAACATCATGACCACAAGGAGGCCACTCGAGCTACTTCATATGGATCTTTTTGGTCCCAATGCCTACAAGAGTCTCGGTGGAAATTCTTTTGGTCTAGTTATAGTTGATGATTTTTCAAGATTTACGTGGGTGTTCTTTCTTAATGACAAGTCGCAGGTCCAGAAGATCTTCAAAAACTTCGCTAGGAAGGCCCAAAATCAGTTTGACGTGAAGATCAAGAAGGTTCGGAGTGACAACGGAACGGAGTTCAAGAACGCAAATGTGGACACCTTTCTTGACGAAGAAGGGATTTCACACGAGTTCTCGGCTACGTACACACCTCAACAAAATGGAGTCGTTGAGAGGAAGAACCGGACGCTCATCGAAATGGCAAGAACGATGCTTGATGAATACAAGACGCCGAAGCACTTTTGGGCAGAAGCGGTTGAGACAGCTTGTCACGCAACAAATCGCTTATATCTTCACAAGCTACTCGGCAAGACGGCATACGAGCTTCTCACCGGTAACAAACCCCAAGTTGGATACTTTCGAGTATTCGGCTCAAAGTGCTACATTCTTGATAAGCATCGTTGTTCAAAGTTTGCTCCTAAATCTCATGAAGGTTTTCTACTTGGTTATGGCTCAAACTCTCACACTTACCGTGTCTACAACAATTTCACCCGAAAGGTTGAAGAGACAGTAGATGTGAAGTTTGATGAATCTAATGGCTCGCAAGTAGAGCAATTGCCAATTGATGTAGGAGACAAAGACCCTTCAGAAGCAATCCAAGACTTGTCCATTGGCAAAATTCGTCCAACAGAGGTGAAGGAGAGTACTTCATCCGTCCAAGTGGAAGCTTCTACTTCACGACAAGGTGAACCAAGAATTGACACGGAAGCATCCACAAGTGGGACACACCAAGATGAAGAAAATGAGGAAATGCATCAAGACAAACATCAACAACCTCCTTCTCCACCACGACAAGAGAACGATGACGTCAACAATGAAGAAGGCCAAGAAGAAGAACAAGATGAAGAAGATGTTCAACGAAGACCCAAGCAAAAGCTCTCACGAGTTCGAGCAAGAATTGCCAAAGATCATCCCGTCGAGCAAATCATCAATGATATACAAACCGAGAGAATCACTCGCTCAAAAACTCGTTTAGCTAACTTTTGTGAAAACTATTCATTCATCTCTAGCATTGAACCTATGAAGGTTGAAGAAGCATTGGAAGATCCGGATTGGATAAACGCTATGCATGAAGAGCTACACAACTTTGAGAGAAACCAAGTTTGGACATTGGTTGAGGAGCCCGACAACAACCACAACATCATTGGTACAAAATGGGTGTTTCGCAACAAGCAAGATGAAGATGGACAAGTGGTTCGCAACAAAGCACGTCTCGTCGCCCAAGGGTACACACAAGTCGAAGGTATGGACTATGGTGAGACATATGCTCCCGTTGCTAGACTTGAGTCCATTCGCATCTTACTTGCCTATGCTAATCACCATAATATCACCTTGTACCAAATGGACATTAAAAGTTCTTTTCTAAATGGTGAAATAGAGGAGGAAGTTTATGTCAAACAACCTCCCGGCTTTATCAATCCTAAGAAACCAAATCATGTTTACAAACTTCACAAAGCTCTTTATGGTCTTAAACAAGCTCCTAGAGCATGGTATAAATGCTTGACCAAGTTCCTTATTACAAGTGGTTTTGAAATTGGTAAAATTGATTCTACTCTTTTTACTAAAAGGGTTAATGGAGAACTATTTGTATGCCAAATTTATGTTGATGATATCATATTTGGTTCAACTAACCCTCTCTTTAGTGAAAAGTTTGGAAAGCTTATGTCAGAGAAGTTTGAGATGTCTATGATGAGTGAACTCAAATTCTTTCTCGGTTTGCAAATCAAGCAAACTAAGGAAGGTACATTTGTCTCTCAAACAAAGTACACCAAGGACTTATTCAAGAAGTTCAATATGCAAGAATGCAAAGGTATGTCTACACCCATGCCTACTAGTGGACATAATGATTTGACCAAAGATGGTGAACCGGTTGATCAAAAGGTTTATCGCTCTATGATTGGTTCATTGTTATACCTATGTGCTTCACGTCCCGATATTATGCTAAGCGTGTGCATGTGTGCATGATATCAAGCTGCTCCTAAAGAATGTCATCTTAAGGCTGTGAAAAGGATAGTGAGATATTTAATCCACACACCAAATTTTGGCATTTGGTATCCTAAGAGGTCTTCTTTTGATCTTGGTGGCTATTCCGACTCAGATTATGCCGGAGACAAGGTTGATAGAAAGTCCACTTCGGGTACTTGTCAATTTCTTGGTAGATCTCTTGTGTCTTGGTCTTCGAAGAAACAAAACTCGGTATCCTTATCCACCGCCGAAGCGGAATACATTGCCGTTGGTTCATGTTGTGCTCAATTACTTTGGATGACCCAAACTCCTAAAGATTATGGGATTTATGTGAAACATGTTCCACTGCTTTGTGACAATGAAAGTGCTATCAAAATTGGTCATAATCCTGTACAACATTCTCGAACTAAGCATATTGAAGTTCGTCATCATTTCATTCGAGACCATGTTGCTAAGGGTGACATTAATCTTAAGCACGTTCGCACAGATAAGCAATTAGCGGATATATTTACTAAACCTCTTGATGAGAAAGTATTTTGCAGGTTGAGAGGTGAATTGAACATCATTGATGCTTCAAACTTGGAGTAGAAACTCCATTGGATACATGCAAGACATGAGCTTATGACTAATCCATGATATATCTCTTATGATGACTATCTTATGTCTTGGATATATTTGTACCTTGCATGTTGTCTAACCCATGTAGGTGCTTGGTTGAATCTAATTCCATGAGATTGCGACTCACTCACATCTTGAGCAATCTCTACATCACCAAGACTCTACACAATGGTGGTTGAAGACAAGGAAGCACAAAACCATTCAAACATATCCTTTGACAAATTCTATGTTGAGCTTCATGATTGTCATTTTTGGATACACAAGTGCTCTTCCTTGCAAGAACTAACCCATGTAGGTAGATGAACTCAAACTCCAAGTGGTGCTCCCAACTCTTGATGAGCTACATCAACCTTGAGCACCCACACAAGTTCAACTACATGAGCAAGAACCACACCACCACCCAAGGTATGTTATTCCATCTTAGAGAAGCTTTACTCCAAGACATGAGTCAAAGCAACTCAACAAGATGTGAATACATCAAGATGCTTAAACGAAAAATGGTAACCCCATTTTGATCTTAAACGATGAGTATGACCTATGATCAAGTGTTCTCACTTGACTCCTAAGTCAATATACTCTAACATAGGTGACTATGTCACCGCCCAACTCTAGATGAAGTTCTCTTGTGTTCTTTTCTGTGTTATTGCATTTGTCTCATGCATGTTTAGTTTCTTTCTCTTTTTCAAAAAAAAACTCCATCTAGATCTTTCAGTTTCTTCTCTTTTCTCTTTGTTTTTGTTCTGCATTTTCTGCATTTAATTCCTTGCAAATCCTTCAGGTAATTCATTGCAAATCTTTGTGAGATCCTACATGTCTAGTGAGCTGAGGTGACAAGTGTTTTTCTCTGTGTAAACTCGATTTCACCGACTTGCAATTTTCGGTCCAACCGAATCTTTTCGGTACCACCGAAATATGCCACTCGGTGCCACCGACTTTGCAATCAGAAAAACAGTTTGCCACTTGTTCTACATTTCTTCTGATCCAGCTCCACTCAATGAATCTTGTCCTCTACAAGCATCACAATTTTATCCTTTGCTTTGTGCTGAGTCTCAAGGACCAAACCTATACGACGGATTCCAGAAAGCCCTTCTTGGAAATTGATGTCAAAGGGGGAGAGAGAGATCACATCAAAGCTTGCAGGAGAAAGAGATCACATCAAAGCACATCAAAGCTCAAGGGGGAGAGAAAGTCTCAAGGATCCCAGATGTTGTTAAGGGGGAAAGAGAGATTTCCCAGATGTTATTAAGGGGGAGAGAGAGATTTCCAGGGAGAGAAAATACTCAAGGATCCCAGATGCTTGATGTTCAAGAGGAGAGATGTCACATGTCTTTGTGGGGGAAAGACATGTTCATATACACTTATTTGCATTAAGTTCTATCCATTTGTATCTTTCAGCTCTGATTTTCTGTTCCCTATCTTCTCCCAATATCCCATGTAAGATTCAGGGGGAGCAAGACACCTAAGGGAAAGAAATCAGTCAAATTCATTGCATATCTTTATTCTTGGGGACATGTTGAATCCAATGTGGTACCTTGCACTCACTCTCTACATGTCATCCCAGTCTTGGTATTCTTGTGGTTTCTTTTGTTTACTCTGGCTAGTGGATGTACCTGTGTTATCTAACTTTGTTTGTGCAGGTTCATTCCATCCTAAGCCAACTCAAGACCACAAGGTAAGTATATGCATCAAAATCATGAGTATGAGGAGTTCTTGCTTATGTACATACTGTTTGCAAGAAAGACTCATGAGCATGAAGGTATTCTCCTTAATAATCTTTTGCTCTGATGCATATGGCCAAGATACATGTAACACATTGCCTACTCTGTCATGGTTATGCTCTCACATGCCTCTATATTTCATATTTACATGAGTGCATACATGTAGGGGGAGCCTATGCTTGTTACATGTCCTTCCAAAGCTTTACTTGCTGTTCTTTATATCTTTATCTAAAGCTTTGATGTATGTTGCCATCAATTACCAAAAAGGGGGAGATTGAAAGCACAAGTGCTCCCTAGGTGGTTTTGATAATTGATGACAACATATCTCTTATTGGACTAACATTTCTATCTAGCATGTTTCAGATAAGTTCAACAATGGAGTGGCATGGACTAAAGGTTGTGGGAACTCCTTCAAGATGCTAAGGACAAAGGATTGGCTAAAGCCTCAAGCTCAAGACTCTTCATTTTACATTTTAGTGATCCAAGATCACATTGAGTCTATAGGAAAAGCCAATACTATCAAGGAGGGATGAGGTGTTGCTTAATGAGCCTCTTGCTTCATGTGCTTAGTGATATGCTCCAAAACTCTCAAATACTTTCCCACTTCCACATATGACCTAAACCCTAAGCCAAACTTGGTCCTACCGATTCTTTCTATCCGGCGCCACCGAATTTCACTTGTCATAAGCCACTGCCAAACCCTAGCAATTCGGTTCTACCGATAGGGATCTCGGTCTCACCGAGATGGGATTGCAAACTCTCTGTTTCCCTTTCATAACTTTTCGGTCTCACCGAAAGAGCGAATCGGTCCCACGAAGATTGCAATGTAAATTCAGTGTTTCCTTTTTGTAACTTTTCGGTCTCACCGAAAGAGCAAATCAGTCCCACCGAGTTTGCCTGACCAACTCTCTGGTTAGCTTATTACCAAAATCGGTCCCACCGAGTTTGTGTAATCGGTCTCACCGAGATTACGTTATGCCCAAACCCTAACCATATCGGTCCTACCGAGTTGCATGTCAGTCCCACCGAAAATCTCTAACGGTCACTAGGTTTACCTTTTCGGTCCGACCGAGTTTGTTGATTCGGTCCCACCGAGATTGGAAAACTGTGTGTAACGGTTGGATTTTGTGTGGAGGCTATATATACCCCTCCACCTCCTCTTCATTCATGGAGAGAGCCATCAGAACACATACACAATTCCAACTCATATGTTCTGAGAGAGAACCACCTACTCATGTGTTGAGACCAAGATATTCCATTCCTACCATATGAATCTTGATCTCTAGCCTTCCCCAAGTTGCTTTCCACTCAAATCTTCTTTCCACCAGATCCAAATCCTATGAGAGAGAGTTGAGTGTTGGGGAGACTATCATTTGAAGCACAAGAGCAAGGAGTTCATTACCTACACACCATTTGTTACTTCTTGGAGAGTGGTGTCTCCTAGATTGGCTAGGTGTCACTTGGGAGCCTCCGACAAGATTGTGGAGTTGAACCAAGGAGTTTGTAAGGGCAAGGAGATCGCCTACTTCGTGAAGATCTACCGCTAGTGAGGCAAGTCCTTCGTGGGCGATGGCCATGGTGGGATAGACAAGGTTGCTACTTCGTGGACCCTTTGTGGGTGGTTGCTTCTTCGTGGACCCTTTGTGGGTGGTTGCTTCTTCATGGACCCTTCATGGGTGGAGCCCTCCCTGGACTCACGCAACCGTTACCCTTCGTGGGTGGAGCCCTCCGTGGACTCGCGCAACCGTTACCCTTCGTGGGTGGAGCCCTCCGTGGACTCGCGCAACCGTTACCCTTCGTGGGTTAAAGTCTCCATCAACGTGGATGTAGGATAGCACCACCTATCCGAACCACGGGAAAAACATCCGTGTCTCCAATTGCGTTTGAATTCTCCAAACCCTTCCCCTTACATTCTTGCAAGTTGCATGCTTTACATTCCACTGCTCATATACTCTTTGCATGCTTGCTTGATATGTTGAAATTGTGCCTAAAACTCCACTCAAACCAAAAAGGCCTAAAAATTGCAACTTTAGCACTAGGTGTCTAATCACCCCCCCTCTAGACAAATCTACTTCTAGACCCTACAAGTGCCAACATAGAAGAACAAGAGTGTTGTGTTCAATTATGTAATTTTTCGGGGTTCGTTTGCTCATTTTTAAACATTAAGTGGGTTTTCAAGGCATTTTATGTGCATAATTCAAATTTGAACTACATGCACATTCTCCAGTGCATATATACTAGTTGAAAAAACAAATATGTGTCCTTGGCTGCATGATTAGGTCCCATGGAAGAAATGGGAATGAATTTCAAACACCCTGCCACCGTCACTCGGCCGCAAACATTGACATACCTGGTTTTTTAATTCTAGTAAATCTAAAACTCCACTGAAATTCATGAAACTTAGCATGCTATCATGGAGCGGCATCAACATGCCGTGGGAAATTTTTTGTCCCATTTGGGGTAGGTTTGGGTATAAGATTCTCACAAACCAGAGCTTCTCACAACATGCGTGATGGTTTTGCTTGGGAACGTGCCACATTTGGGGATGAAACGATATCTGTTGCCTCTTATTGCTTTCAAAAATTTTCGAGTGTCAACATTCAACAACAAGAGTGCTGTGTTCAATTTTGGAATTTTTCGAGGTTTGTTTGGACATTTCTATACATTAAGTGGGTTTTCTAGGCATTTTATGTGCATAATTCAAATTTTAACTACATGCACATTCTCAAGTGCATATAAACTGGTTGAAAAATCAAATATGTGTCCTTGCGGCATGCTTAGGTCCCATGCAAGAAATGGGAATGAATTTCAAACAACCTTCCACCGTCACTCGGCCGCAAAGATTGAGATACCTAGTAAATCCAACACTCGTCTGATTTAAAAAAAAATCTAGTAAATCCAACCCTCGTCTGAAATTCATGAAACTTGGCATGCTATCATGGAGAGGCATCAACATGCCGTGGTAAAAATATTGTCCCATTTGGGGCAGGTTTGGGTATAAGCTTCTCACAAACCAGAGCTTCTCACAACAAGCGTGATGGTTTCGGTAGGGAACATGCCACCTTTGGGGACGAGACGATATCCATTGCCTCTTATTGCTTTCAAAAAATTTCGGGGTTCGTTTGGTATTCGTTTGGACATTTTTATACATTAACTGGGTTTTCCAGGCATTTTATGTGCATATTTCAAATTTGAACTACATGCACATACTCCAGTGCATATAAACTTGTTGAAAAATCAAATATGTGTCCTTGGGTGCATTCTTAGGTCCCATGCAAGAAATGAGAATGAATGTCAAATACCCTACCACCGTCACTCGGCCGCAAACATTGAGATACCTAGTTTTTAAATTCTAGTAAATCCAAAACTCGTTTGAAATTCATGAAACTTGGCATGCTATCAAGGAGCGGCATCAACATGCCGTGGTAAATTTTTTGCCAGCTTCCCCAGGTTTAGTTCGATTTCCCCAGTTTAATTTGGTTTTTAAATATAAATCACTCATTGCAAACATTTTAGTTAGAACACCCATATGCAAACCGACAGCTTCCCCAGGAAGCTAAGGGAAAATGTGTTGAGCAGGATTTGTGCAACTCTTGATCGCAAACGTTTTAGATAGAACACCCGTATGCTAAGTGAGAGCAATGCAGGATTTGTGCATCCCTTCAATGCAAACGGTTGTTTTGGATGACCCGTGTGCAACCACGTACAAACAATTTCATAAGATTTGCATCTGTCATTTTGGGTATGTTGCCATTTGTCAAACTGGAAAGATTTACATTTGTTGATCTAGTAATGTTGCCATTTGTCAATCCTTGTAACACTGGGATTTATCAAAATATGCAGCTAGAAATCATTAGCACTATCTAATTTTTGCAACTAAAATTCAGTAATTAAGTATAGATTTCATTCATATATAAAGCAATCGTTCTTAATTTATATAGACAGTTCAACTCGACAGCTAAACCGACCAAAATTCTCCCCAATTGTTGCCAACCATGTACTGAAATAGCTTGTTCAACTATATATACTAGCTAATTTTAAGTACGTTGTACAGTTCGAGCACACATCTATAGTCAGATGAACTGAACAAAATAGGCTCTAAATACTACTACTACCACGGAGGGGCTTTGTGGTACTTCCGGCAGCCCCTCCTCTGCCGAGCGCGCTCACCCGCTCAGTAAGAGGCAAGGGAGGAGGAGGAGCCTACCGATGAGCTGGACAAATGCAATATGGTGCCTGCCCCTGCTGGACGTTCAGCGATGCTCACCAGCTCGAACGCCCACTGCCGCTCCCGACGGTCCCTCTCAAAGCGGCCAGAATGCTCGTAGATCTCCTAATTCCTCGCCTCTGCGTCGGCGTGTGTTGCGACCACGGCGGCGGTAAGGCTCTTTGTGTGCTCGATGAGGCGCTCCTCCTTCTCCCGCAGGAACTCGAGGTAGCGCGCAAGGTCGCTGACGCACGTGCGGGCCTCCAGCTCCACCTACCGCCTTCGGGCCGCGGCGCCGGAGCGGGTGATAATCCCGGCGGTCTATGGTGGGCTGGTGGCCATGGCGGCCGATGATGGAGTGGCGGCCACGACCACCACCTCCCGCCTTCGGGCTGCGGTGGCAGAGCGGGTGATGGCCACGGTGGCCGGCAGTGGGTGGCGGCCACGAGGATGACATCCCTCCTCCGGGTCTCGGCGGCGGAGTGGGAGATGGCCTTGCTTTCGACGGTGGTGTGGCAGCAACAGCAGCCGGCAACAGCTGCCGACGGGCAGCGGCGGCGGAGCGTGTGGTGGGTGTCGTGGATTTGTCACGGCAGATGTCCTAGTCTGAGGACTTAGTCGTGAGGCCAACGCATCTATGTAGTAGCATGAGAGGGGTTGAGTGGGACGAGAGACACGAGGTTTTTTACCCAGGTTCGGCCCCTCACGGTAGCCTACATCCTACTTCATTGATATTGTTGATGATGAACATGAATACAAGGGTGCTCTATCGCAAGAGCTATAGACTTGTTTGTCTAACCCTAATATATCCAACTCGCGGAACTTGTGAAAACTTGTCCCTCTTGGGGTGCCCTGCCCCTCCTTATATAACTTGAAGCAGCGGCTTACATGAAGAGTCCTAGTAGGATTAGGACTACTCTATTACAAGTGGAATCCTAGTCTTGCTTCCTTTGTAAGGGAATATTCCTTATGCCTTTTCCTATTAAGCGGCCCATCGTAACCTGAGTCAGCTTTCCCACAAGCCGCCTTCTGGGATGTTGGGTCTTGTCGATCGTCTGACCTGCCCGCCGGGTTACTAATGAGTCACCTGGCTTGGCCGGGTCATTAGTGAGTGGAGAGATCCGGGCGGGTCATCAATGAGTCGCCAAGTCAGGGCGGGTCACTAGTGGGTCGCCAAGTCTGGCCGGGACATATTTATGGTCGGGTCATACCGCGGGGTATGTCCCCGACATTAGGCCCCAGTTTAATTTGGATTTATCCATGTTAAACAGATCCTGCAAAATAAACACAAGAACAAATTTGACATGTTGTGCACCAGGTTAAAAATTCTTGTAAACCGGCACCTGATCATCCGTAAGGCCTTGTCATTTCCTTCTTCTAGAAAGTCCGGGTCAATAGGCCAGCCTCATAATCAATTTGTTGACATTGGTTTCTCATAGAAAAATATTGTGAAGAATAATTCATTTTTGTTAGCTCCCAATGCTTAACAAGAAATATTGGTCTTGAAATACTCATCTGATTTTCATCCAGCTTGAAGATGTAGAACTTGCCAGTCTATCATTGCTAAAATTGTCGGTTTTTAAATATTGATGGCACCGGGTCACAATTGTTGCTAACATCAAGCTTAAAAATTTACCTCCCATGTATGCATATCACTTGTAGCCCCCAAGTCTTAAGAAGGGAGCATAGTAACAGCTTAAGACTTGCTTGAATATAAATGCCGCAACCTTGAAGAAATCCAGGTTGTTCATCTCAGTCACTAGTCATAAACTGAATATTCAACATATGTAGCCCCCAAGTGTCGGGTTGTCATTCTTGCAGCAACCTGGAAGTTGTAATTCCCTTAAGCTCATAAAAACTACAACCAGTGTAGCCCCCAAGGGCCGGCTCAGCAAGATAATACTGAGTTGGGACTTTACATATACTTCATTGAAAATAGCATCGTATGATGTAGCCTCCATCGCCGGGCTTGAACCCACAACCACAAGGTTAAGAGCCTTGTGCTCTACCAACCGAGAAATGGACCCTTCAATATAATGGATTAAAGCTTGTGTACTTTGAATTTTTGACAGGAGCAATTAGTAGCCCCCAAGGGCCGGCTCATTATGATGTGATGAGTCGGGTCTTCAATAAGGCGAGCAAAAAATGACTTTGCATTAGCCCCCAAATGCCATGGTGCATGCTGGCAGTGACATGGGACTTGCATATTTGATGTAATCTCCATTTGAATAATGTTGCCCCCTAGTGCTGGGTCGTAAGCCTACAACGACTCGGGACTATTCCTTTCATTTTAGAATAAATCATATCCATTGATAAAATAATGGCCATTGCGCTAAAGCGACTTTGAAAACTTCAATCATAATACTGGTTATTGATAACCATAATAAAAATCGAGCCATGTTGGCTATTCAAGATTTGAATAATATAATCTGGTATGAAAACCTTAATCAGTCAATATCATCATGACAATCCAGCCAAGTTTGGCTATTAAAGATTTGAATACCTTATCAGTTGATGAGTAAATCCGGAGGTTTAAATACTAAGTGGCTCTTGGCCGATGGCGACTTAATGCGCATCCATTATAATTCGGGATTTTTGTAACTCGGCGGCTTATAGCCTTTGTAAAAATCAAGAACGGATAACCCTTTTGAAACACCAATTTTAATCTTTGATGATAGGCTTGAACTTAATCATTTATGTAAGCCATAGCTCTGCATGTCCTGCACAAATTTTAAACAACATATGCCCTAGCGACTTAACGTCCACAGCCAGGGCGGGTAACAACCCAAACATAATATAGTCTTATGCAATTATGGAAAAGACTAGACTTAAGGCCATCGAAGCCAAAATATACTGGCGAATTAAAGTCAAAAACCAGGGCAAGTTATCAAACCTCGCATTTTCATATAACCAGGAAAAAATACCTGTAGGATTGGTTTATACTGCTAGCTTACATTGCCATACCCAGTGAAAGTAACAATCCAATGATTTATAAGCGCATGAATTCCAATGGCACAATCCAAAATATACTGGCAACTTAACGTCTAAAGCCAGGGCGCAATCAAAAGATTTTATAACGCATAATTCCAATTGTGCAATCAAAGTATATCGGCATCTTAAAGTCCATAGCAAGGGCGGTTTACCAAACCCAAGATATTCATACCATTATTGAAAGACATACATGTAGATTAATACCATGGTGATGCCTTGATAATTATAATCTGGAGCCAATATCAACCCGGAGTCATGAAATATCATCATTTTGATTGCTCAAGGCAAAATATCCTAGCGACTTAAAGCCCGCTATCAGGGCGGGTTATCAAACCCAAAGATGCTCAATGATGAGTCATATAATCAAGGCTACATGTCCTATGAAATCAGTTCATACTGTCGGCTCACAGCGCCATATGCAGTAAGGGTAATAGCCCAAAAACTTAGAGCGCAGAACTCCAAGCACATGATCAGCACACACTGGCGACTTATTATCCAAAGCCAAAACGGTTTAATCAAGACCACAAATATGATCAAATATTATCTAGAAAGATTAAGGTTTCATGACCTGAATCGTCTTAAATTATACGAATCCCAGAAAAGTTCAGAAAAAGATAAAAAATCAAATTGAGAAAAACAAGGCTTTCATAGGCAACCAATCCTAAATCTCAAGTACTTTCATGGGCCGAAAAGCCACTGAGTTAACCTTTTACACTTTGTGAGCCGGGCCTCACATGACAAACCGCCGTTTTAACGTTGACAAGTGAAGGGTCTATAAGATTGACTGTCAAGAGTTCGCGGGTCATTCTAGGATTACCTGGGTGGAGTGGTAGACTTTGCAAAGCAGGAGAACCTGGAAAGTTTTGGTGAATACACCTAGCATTCCATGCCAAAAAGTTTATGTCCTCTGTGGTGAATACACCTATGTTTAAACAAGATAACCTGGAAACTTTGGTGAATACACCTGGTGTTTCAAGCCAGTCAAGAGGGTAGTGATGCTATGTTCTCTTTGGTGAATACACCTATGTTTGAACAGGAAGCCCCCAAGTGATTTTTACAACCCAGCCTGTAAGACGGATCAAAGGGTAGTCATAGCTATGCTCAGTGAGCAGGAAGCCCCCATATTATTTGTAATCAAGGCATACAAGCCAGATCAAGAGTGTGACGCCCCCGATTTAATCATACACGAATCATACACACAAACGTGTAAGATCAAGATCAGGGACTCATGGGAAGATATCACAACACAACTCTACAAATAAAATAAGTCATACAAGCATCATATTACAAGCCATGGGCCTCGAGGGCTCGAATACAAGAGCTCGATCATAGACGTGTCAGCGCAAGCAACAATATCTGAGAACAGACATAAGTTAAACAAGTTTGCCTTAAGAAGGCTAGCACAAACTGGGATACAGATCGAAAGAGGCGCAGGCCTCCTGCCTGGGATCCTCCTAAACTACTCCTGGTCATCGTCAGCGGGCTGCACGTAGTAGTAGGCACCTTCCGAGTAGTAGTAGTCATCATCGACAGTGGCATCTAGCTCCTGGGCTCCAACGTCTGGTCGCATCAATCGAGTATAGAAAGGGGGAAAAGGGGGAGCAAAGCAACCGTGAGTACTCATCCAAAGTACTCGCAAGCAAGGAGCCACACTACATATGTATGCATTGGTATCAAATGGAATGAGGGTATCATATGTGGACTGAACTACAGAATGCCGGAATAAGAGGGGGATAGCTAGTCCTTATCGAAGACTACGCTTCTAGCCACCTGCATCTTGCAGCATGTAGAAGAGAGTAGATGGTAAGTTCACCAAGTAGTATCGTGTAGCATAATCCTACCCGGCGGTCCTCTCCTCGTCGCCCTGTTAGAGAGCGACCACTGGGTTGTATCTGGCACTTGGAAGGGTGTGTTTTATTAAGTATCCGGTTCTAGTTGTCATAAGGTCAAGGTACAACTCCAAGTCGTCCTGTTACCGAAGATCACGGCTATTCGAATAGATTAACTTCCCTACAGGGGTGCACCACATTTCCCAAAACGCTCGATCCCCTTTGTCCGGACACACTTTTCTGGGTCATGCCCGGCCTCGGAAGATCAACACGTCGCAGCCCTACCTAGGCACAATAGAGAGGTCAGCACACCGGTCTAAATCCTATGGCGCAGGGGTCTGGGCCCATCGCCCTTTACACACCTGCATGTTGCGAACGCGGCCGGTGAGCAGACCTAGCCTCCCTTATACAAGAGTAGGCGTTCCAGTCCAACCCGGCGTGCGCCGCTCAGTCGCTGACGTCACAAAGGCTTCGGCTGATACCACGATGTCGAGTGCCCATAACTGTCCCCACGTAGATGGTTAGTGCTTATAGGACAGTGGCCAGACTCAGATCAAATACCAAGATCTCGTTAAGCATGTTATGTATCCGCGAACGCCGACCAGGGCCAGGCCCACCTCTCTCCTAGGTGGTCTCAACCTGCCCTGTCGCTTCGCCACAAAGTAATAGCCGGGGACCGTCGAGAACCCAGGCCCACCTCTACCGGGATGGAGCCACCTGCCCCTTCAGCCCCCATCTCCGAACATTATCATAAGTAATGTAACAGTACAAGTATATATCATATGCCCGTGATCACCTCCCGAAGTGATCACGGCCCAGTAGTATAGCATGGCAGACGGACAAGGGTGTAGGGCCACTGATGGAACACTAGCATCCTATACTAAGCATTTAGGATTGCAGGTAAGGTATCAAATGTTGTAGCAACATTGACAGGCTATGCATCAGGATAGGATTAACGGAAAGCAGTAACATGCTACACTACTCTAATGCAAGCAGTATAGAGAAGAATAGGCGATATCTGGTGATCAAGGGGGGCTTGCCTGGTTGCTCTGGCAAGAGAGAGGGGTCGTCAACACCGTAGTCGTACTGGGTAGCAACGGCGTCGGTCTCGGTGTCTAGTGAGAGAAAAGGGGGAAGAAACAATAAATATTAATCAAACAGACGCATAGCGATGCATGACATGACAAGTAGCGGTGCTAGGGGTGTCCTAACGCGGTATGAGGTGGTACCGGTGAAGGGAGGAAACATCCGGGAAAAGATCCCCGGTGTTTCGCGTTTTCGGACAGATGAACCGGAGAGGGAAAGTTGCGTGTTCACTATGCTAGGGATGCGTGGCGGACGAACGGGCTGCGTATCCGGATTCGTCTCGTCGTTCTGAGCAACTTTGATATATAAATTATTTTAATCCAAGCTACGGTTTATTTTTTATTACTTTTCAAAGTTTTGTTAATATTCTAGAATTTCCTGGTTTAAATTAATTCGAAAATTAAAATACCTAAACTGCTATGGGTACATAGAGAAGTGTACCCAACATCATGCAAAGAGGCTGACAGGCGGGGTCCAATTGACTGGTCAACTAGGACCGTTGACTGGTCAAGGGGTGACTCGGGTCTACTTGTCAGTGACTTGACTTAGTTAGACTTTAATTAACTTAGATTAATTGGTAGTGGGGGCCACTGGTCATAGGGCCATACAACTAATGAAACTAAACAAAAAAGGAGGGCTAATCCCCAATCAGCCTGGCCGGCCCCAATCGTGGCTGGGAGCATGCACGGCCGCCCCCAAAGGAGCGCCGGCGGCTGATGCCCGATGCACATGGCGGGGAAAAGCGGGGCGCGGCCCTGGCCAGCAGGCGTAGCCGGAAGCGAGCTGTACGAGGGTGGCTGGGTCACAGCCAGCGGCGGTGCACGAGCACGGCGCATGGCGTGAGCAGCAGGCAGTAGCAGCCGCATGTAGTAGCAGGGCAGCACGGTAGCAAACAACAACAACAGTAGCTGAGCAGCAACAACAGTGCAATAGCAGTAGTGCAAGGAGAAGAAGGAGCTGGCGCGTGGCCCTACACGGCTAGGGGTGTGACCATTGGCGGATGAACATGGCTGCGGGCATGGAGCTTCAGGCACGACGGGATGAGAAGTCTACCGTGTCAGATCGAAGGGAAAAATAGGGGGATATGGAGGAGAAGCTCACTGCGAGCCTGTAGAGGTGCTAAGTGGGCTCGGGGAGGGCTCGACGGCGCTGGGATCGAAGACGAACGCCGGCGGTGGTCCAAAGTAGACAGAGCTCGATCCCGCTGATGTAGGGGGGTCCTGGCTTGAGCTCATGGTCGAGGAGGACGTACCAGTCGTCGATGGAGCTTCTGGACACCTCGGCGGGGCGCGGGGACGACGGCGGCCGCGGGATCGATGGCGGCGAGCATGGGCAGTCTCAAGTGGTGACGGGCAGAGGAAAAAAATGTGCGGGCAAGAGGGAAGAGCAGCTAGGGTTTTGGGGACGGCCTCGGGGTGGCCTTATCCTCGCCGCGGGGGCCGTTGGATGGCCGACGCGTGGCCAGGCGTGGCCATGGCCACGGGATGCTTGCACGATTCCCCCTGCCTCCCTGTAGTAGGAAGGAGATGAGTGGAGAGGTAGGCTGGGCTTCTGAGTGACCGCGGTGGACTGGGCCTTAGTCACCCACCAGAAGCTTAGGCCCCTTTTCTCCTATTTTTATCTTTCTTTTTTCTGTTTCTTTTATTATTTCTTTTCTATTTCCTAATTTCCTTTTATCTGTTTTAGGTTTATAAGATATAAAGTTAGTACCTATGTTAGCACTAATAATTAGGCCACTGTTATATTAAGTGTAACATTTAAATAAATTATTTTAGAATTTTTATTATTTGATAAGCATTTAAATTATTGTTTCAACCACTGTCTTAATTAGCTTAGGGCATTTAAACACTTTTAAAGACGTTGGTTTCTCCACCATTAGTACTTATGAATTATTTGTCACATTTTGAACAATTTAGTTTTAATGTTTGAATTTTTTTTATTGTTTGCCTTGATTTTGAATTTGAGTTCAAACTAGATTTGAATCATCGCGAGTTTGGCAACAGTAACTGTGGTGACGTGGCACCATTAGAAGGGTTTAATGTAGCTTAATTATCCGGGCGTCACAAAGAGGGTAAGCATAGCTATGCTCAGTGAGCAGGAAGCCCCCAAGTGACGATAATAAGATGAGCCGATAAGGTAGGATACCCACGTTTGAACCATGCATCATGGCAGCAAGCTCTCTTTGGCAACCTTTACGTTTTTCGAGAACTCGAACTTGCGAGAGATGAATTATTTTTGAACCGGAATTTCAATCCGGATATTGAGAGTTTCAAAGCTTTATGCGAGACCGATTTCTCTTGAGACAGATTTTAAATCAGGATCCTTCATTTTAAGCCGCAAATTTTCTAACGGCCCTTTAATTTTCACAATATAACAATAACCTCCTGGACTGGGTTATCTTCCCTCCAATGACCCGGAGTTCTTGAATCTGCTCAAACTTGCAACATTTACTAAGTCATGTCCATGTAGCCCCTGAGTCTTCCCACGACTCGAGGAGTTTACTTGATATTCTCCATATTTGACCGTGATATAAACCACTATGAGTCATTCAACAACTCAGTGATATAATAGTCCCTTTTGTTGTAGACAACTTGTCCTGCATTGCAGAACTTGCAAGCCAGAGTAATTGCTCTTTTAAAGAAAGCAATATGTAATATAAAAATATACTGGATGGATTTCACCTGATATGTCAGGCCAAAAATTATCCACCACGGAGTTGATGATCACCATGGTGAAGATGAAATCAATCACGGCCGAGTCGGCCGCGCGAGCAGACAGATGAGCCGGTCGCAGTGCTACAAGCCAGCGCGGACGGGGGAGGCAATTGCAGGCGCGGTCCTGGCAAGGTGATGTAGATGTGACGCCCCAAGACCGACGCTTCAGATGCCTTCCATGTTTTCCGAGTTTTGTCGGGTGATTTGTTTTGTCTATTGCATTCATCTTTGCATCATGTGCATTGCATCATGTCAACTTGCACCCCTTTTAAAAACTCAACCAATTAAATTGTATGGATCTTCGATTCATTTAAATTGAGGGATATTCACTATGGTGATTTCTCTTTAAAACATATTCTCCCTATATTTTAGGGAGCTACTATCAATTATTCCATTGATGTGGAATTAACCATAACATACTTGCATCTTAATCCCCTCTAGTTTTTTAATATTTTAAATACTTCTTCTTCTCCAAATACTCATCCTCTAGTTGTCGAGCTTTGATATATCAAAGTAGCCACATGCCAAATGTTAGTTCAATTCCTATTTATTTGGCTCTCCCAAATAAATATTTGCTTCTCTATCTTTTTCTATAATTAGTATAAGAGACATTTTTTTCTCTTAACCAAGGCTGGGCCATTCTTCCAGCGTAGCCCACTAGGCCATTTAGGCCCATGTGTTTAGCCCATAGCCAGGCCAGCCGTTTTAGGCCCAGCCGTCCCCGACCTAAAGCTAACCCTACCCGATCCCCTCCTCCCTCTCATTTTCCCCTCGCGCCACCAGGAGACATCGAGCGCGTGCCTCACGCCCGATCCCCACGCTCCTCTGCTTCATCCTGTTCCCCTTTGCCTCCTTGACGCCTCGCAACTACTGCCTCATCTCGCAAGTCCGCCGCTTCCCCGACATCCTCATCGCCGCTTTGCCCAAGCGCAAACCCACGACCACGCACCCCTGCAGCCTCCCTCCTACCCGCGTCAACGCCTTCACCTCACCAGGAGGCCAACGACTGCAACCCCCCTCCCCCCCGCGCACCTTCCATCGCTCGCCTTCGAGCTCCTCTATGCTCCGTCGCCCCGCTGTTGCGAGGAAACGATGGCCGCCTGCCGTCCTCCTGTCGTCTTCAGCTACAGGCGCATCCTCCTCGCCGTGTTCGAGGAGATGAACGCCTCGCCAGCAGGTCCCGTCAATGCGCCGCTGCTCCTTTTCCTTCTCCTGCATCTCTCTCATTTAACTCTCTCGCTCTCTCTGTTCTACCCCGTGAGGAACCACCAGAGCACCTCGGAGATCACCACCACCAGGAAACGCTAGGTCCGGCGACCCCTCAATCCGCCAGGATCTGCTCGCCACCTCGCCGACACGATGTTTCCCGCGCCTGCCGGCCCCGTCGCGAGCCCCTGGCGCTGGCTCCTTAATACGTCCATTTTGCATCATGCTTTTATATCAATATTTATTGCATTATGGGCTGTTATTTCACATTATGTCACAATACTTATAACTATTCTCTCTTATTTTACAAGGTTTACACAAGGAGGGAGAATGCCGGCAGCTGGAATTTTGGGCTGGAAAAGGAGCAAATATTACAGACCTATTCTGCACGACTCCAAAAGTCCTGAAACTCCATGGAACACCTTATAATAAATAATGAAAAATCCTCGCCAAAGATGAAGACCAGGGGGCCCACACCCTTCTCACGAGGGTGGGGGGCGCCCCCCCTAGGGCGCGCCCCCCTGCCTCGTGGGCCCCCTGGTGGCTCTCTAATGACCATCTTCTCCTATATGAAGTCTTTTGTCGAGAAAAAAATAAGAAGCAACCTTTCGGGACGAAACTCCGCCGCCACGAGGCGGAACCTTGGCGGATCAAATCTAGAGCTCCGGCAGAGCTGTTCTGTCGGGGAATCTTCCCTCCCGGAGGTGGAAATCATCGCCATCGTCATCACCAACGCTCCTCTCATCGGGAGAGGGCAATCTCCATCAACATCTTCATCAGCACCATCTCATCTCAAAACCCTAGTTCATCTCTTGTATCTAATTCTTGTCTCCAAGTCCTGGATTGGTGCTAGTAGGTTGCTAGTAGTGTTAATTACTCCTTGTAGTTGATGCTAGTTGGTTTAATTGGTGGAAGATCATATGTTCAAATCCTATATGCATATTAATACCCCTCTGATTATGAACATATATATGCTTTGTGAGTAGTTATGTTTGTTCCTGAGGACAAGGGAGAAGTCTTGCTATTAGTAGTCATGTGAATTTGGTATTCGTTCGATATTTTGATAAGATGTATGTTGTCTAGCCTCTAGTGGTGTTATGTGAATGTCGACTACATAACACTTCACCATTATTCGGGCCTAGAGGAAGGCATTGGGAAGTAATAAGTAGATGATGGGTTGCTAGAGTGACAGAAGTTTAAACCCTAGTTTATGCGTTGCTTCATAAGGGGCTGATTTGGATCCATATGTTTCATGCTATGGTTAGGTTTACCTTAATACTTTTGTTGTAGTTGCGGATACTTGCAATAGAGGTTAATCATAAGTGGGATGCTTGTTCAAGTAAGAACAGCACCCAAGCACTGGTCCACCCACATATCAAATTATCAAAGTACCGAACGTGAATCATATGAACGTGATGAAAACTAGCTTGACGATATTCCCATGTGTCCTCGGGAGCGCTTTTACTTATATAAGAGTTTGTCCAGGCTTGTCCTTTGCTACAAAAAGGATTGGTCCACCTTGCTGCACTTTATTTACCTTTGTTACTTGTTGCTCGTTACAAATTATCTCATCACAAAACTATATGTTACCACTTATTTCGGCACTTGCAGAGAATACCTTGCTGAAAACCGTTTATCATTTCCTTCTGCTCCTCGTTGGGTTCGACAATCTTACTTATCGAAAGGACTACGATAGATCCCCTATACTTGTGGGTCATCAAGACTCTTTTCCGGCGCCGTTGCTGGGGAGTGAAGCGCCTTTGGTAGGAGGAATTTGGTAAGGAAAATTTATATAGTGTGCTGAAATGTACTATCACTTGTTACTATGGAAAGTAATCCTCTGAGGGGCTTGTTTGGGGTATCTTCACCCCGACCAGTAGAGCAAAGAGTTGCACCTCAACCTACTGAACCTATTGAAAATGAAATTCCTTATGAGTATCCTTCGAGTATAATAGAAAAACTGCTAGCTAATCCTTTTACAGGAGATGGAACAAAGCATCCTGATGAACACCTAATATATGTGGATGAAGTTTGTGGATTATTTAAGCTTGCAGGTATTCCTGATGATGTTGCTAAGAAGAAGGTCTTCCCTTTATCTTTGAAGGGAGACACATCGACATGGTATAGGCTATGTGATGATATGGGATCATGGAGCTATAGAAGATTGAGATTGGAATTTCATCAAAAGTATTACCCTATGCATCTTGTTCATCGTGATCGCAATTATATATATAATTTTTGGCCTCGCGAAGGAGAAAGCATCGCTCAAGCTTGGGGGAGGCTTAAATCAAAGTTATATTCATGCCCCAATCATGAGCTTCCAAGAGAAACAATTCTTCAAAAAATTTATGCTCGGCTTCCTGATAACAATCGTACCATGCTTGATACTTCTTGTGCTGGCTCTTTTATGATGAAGACTATTGAATTCAAATGGGATTTATTGGATGGAATTAAACGCAACTCTGAAGATTGGGACCTCGATAATGGTAAGGAGTCAGGTATGACACCTAAATTTGATTGTGTTAAATCTTTTATGGATACCAATATTTTCCATAAGTTTAGCACTAAATATGGACTTGATTCTGATATAGTAGCTTCTTTCTGTGAATATTGTGCTACTTATGTTGATCTCCCTAAGGATAAGTGGTTTAAACATCATCCTCCCATAGAAGTAAAAGTAGCTGCACCTATTAAAATTGAAGAAAAGATTGTCACTTATAATGATCCTATTGTTCCTACTTGTTATGTTGAGAAACCACCTTTCCCTATTAGGATAAAGGATCATGCTAAAGCTTCAACTGTGGTTTGTAAAAGCAATATTAAAACATATACACCTCCTGAGCAAGTTAAAGTTGAACCTAATATTGCTATTGTTAAAGAGCTCTTGTCTAATAATATTGATGCGCATGTTATTCAGTTCTGCGGTGAAACTGCTAGAATTGCTAAACCTTGTGCTAAAGATAAACATAGACCTGTGGTAGGCGTGCCTGTTATTTCTGTTAAAATAGGAGATCATTGTTATCATGGCTTATGTGATATGGGTGCTAGTGCTAGTGTTATACCTTATGACTTGTATAAATAAATCAAGCATGAAATTGCACCTGCGGAGTTAGAAGATATTGATGTCACAATTAAACTTGCTAATAGAGATACTATTTCAGCAATGGGAATTGTTAGAGATGTTGAAGTCTTGTGCGGGAAAACTAAATATCCTGCTGATTTTCTTGTTCTTAGTTCTCCACGAGATTGCTTTTGTCCCATTATATTTGGTAGATCCTTCTTGAATACATTTAATGCTAGGATAGACTACGAAAAGAATGTTGTTACTATTGGCTTGGATGATATGACTCATGAGTTTAATTTCTCTAAATTTAGTAAACAACACCGTGAAGAAGAATTGCCTAGTAGGGATGAAATTATTGGTCTTGCTTCTGTTGCCGTACCTCCTAATGATCCTTTAGAACAATATTTGCTAGACCAGGAGAATGATATGTTTATGAATGAAAGAAGGGAAATAGATGAAGTATTCTTTAAACAAGAACCTATGCTAAAACACAATTTGTCTGTTGAAATCCTAGGGGATCCTCCTCCACCTAAGGGTGATCCCGTGTTTGAGCTTAAACCATTGCCTAATAATCATAAATATGCTTATCTTGATGAAAATAAGATATATCCTGTTATTATCAATGCTAACCTTTCAGAGCATGAAGAAGAAAGATTATTGAAAACTCTGAAGAAGCACAGTGCTGCTATTGGATATAATCTTGATGATCTTAAGGGCATTAGTCCCACTCTATGTCAACATAAAATAAATTTGGAAGCAGATGCCAAACCAGTTCGTGATCCTCAACGACGTCTGAATCCTAAAATGAAAGAAGTGGTAAGAAAAGAAATACTAAAGCTTCTAGAGGCAGTTATAATTTATCCCGTTGCTGATAGTCAGTGGGTAAGTCCTGTTCATTATGTCCCTAAGAAGGGAGGTATTACTGTTGTTCCTAATGATAAAGATGAATTGATTCCACAAAGAATTATTGCCGGTTATAGGATGGTAATTGATTTCCGCAAATTAAATAAGGCTACTAAGAAATATCATTACCCCTTACCTTCTATCGATCAAATGCTAGAAAGATTATGCAAACATACACATTACTGCTTTCTAGATGGTTATTCTGGTTTCTCTCAAATACCTGTGTTGGCTAAAGATCAATCAAAGACTACTTTTACATGCCCTTTTGATACTTTTGCTTATAGACGTATGCCTTTTGCTTTATGTAATGCACCTGCTACCTTTCAAAGATGCATGATGGCTATATTCTCTCACTTTTGTGAAAAGATTTGTGAGATTTTCATGGACGACTTTTCCGTCTATGGATCTTCTTTTGATGATTGCTTGAGCAATCTTGATCGAGTTTTGCAGAGATGTGAAGAAACTAATCTTGTCTTGAATTGGGAAAAGTGCCACTTTATGGTTAATGAGGGTATTGTCTTGGGGCATAAAGTTTCTGAATGAGGTATTGAAGTTGATAAAGCCAAGGTTGAAGCTATTGAAAAGATGCCATGTCCCAAGGACATCAAAGGTATAAGAAGTTCTCTTGGTCACGCCGGATTTTATAGGAGGTTCATCAAGGACTTCTCGAAAATTTCTCGGCCTCTGACTAATTTATTACAAAAAGATATACCATTTGTCTTTGATGATGATTGTGTAGAAGCATTTGAAATACTTAAGAAAGCATTAGTCTTTGCACCCATTGTTCAGCCACTTGATTGGAATTTACCCTTTGAAATTATGTGTGATGCTAGCGATTATGCTGTCGGTGCTGTTCTAGGGCAAAGAGTTGATAAGAAATTAAATGTTATCCATTATGCTAGTAAGACTCTAGACAATGCTCAAAGAAATTATGCTACTACTGAAAAAGAACTTTTAGCAGTTGTATTTGCTTGTGATAAGTTCAGACCTTATATTATTGATTCTAAAGTAACTATCCACACTAATCATGCTGCTATTAAATATCTTATGGAGAAGAAAGATGCTAAACCTAGGCTTATTAGATGGGTTCTCTTGCTACAAGAATTTGATTTGCATATTGTTGATAGAAAAGGAGCTGAGAACCCCGTTGCAGACAACTTATCTAGGTTAGAGAATGTTCTTGATGACCCACTACCTATTGATGATAGCTTTCCTGATGAACAATTAAATGTCATAAGTACTTCTCGTAGTACCCCTTGGTATGCTGATTATGCTAATTACATAGTTGCTAAATTTATACCACCTAGCTTCACATACCAACAAAAGAAAAAAATTCTTCTATGATTTGAGACATTACTTTTGGGATGACCCACATCTTTATAAAGAAGGACTAGATGGTGTTATTAGATGTTGTGTACCTGAGCATGAATAGGAACAGATCCTACGCAAGTGCCACTCCGAAACTTATGGAGGACACCATGCGGGAGATAGAACTGCACATAAGGTATTGCAATCCGGTTTTTATTGGCCTACTCTCTTCAAGGATGCCCGTAAGTTTGTCCTTTCTTGTGATGAATGTCAAAGAATTGTTAATATTAGTACACGTCAAGAAATGCCTATGAATTATTCACTTGTTATTGAACCATTTGACGTTTGGGGCTTTGATTATATGGGACCTTTTCCTGCCTCTAATGGACATACACATATTTTAGTTGCTATTGATTACGTTACTAAGTGGGTAGAAGCTATTCCAACTAGTAGTGCTGATCATTACACTTCTATTAAAATGCTTAAAGAAGTTATTTTTCCAAGGTTTGGAGTCCTTAGATATTTAATGACTATTGGTGGTTCACATTTTATTCATGGTGCTTTCCGTAAAATGCTTGCTAAATATGACATCAATCATAGAATTGCATCTCCGTATCACCCACAGTCTAGTGGTCAAGTAGAATTGAGTAATAGAGAACTCAAATTAATTTTGCAAAATACTGTCAATAGGTCTAGAAAGAATTGGTCCAAGAAACTTGATGATGCATTATGGGCCTATAGAACTGCATATAAAAATCCTATGGGTATGTCTCCGTATAAAATGGTATATGGAAAAGCATGTCACTTACCTCTCGAACTAGAACATAAGGCATATTGGGCTATTAAAGAGCTCAACTATGATTTCAAACTTGCCGGTGAAAAGAGGTTATTTGATATTAGCTCACTTGATGAATGGAGAACCCAAGTTTATGAAAATGCCAAGTTGTTTAAAGAAAAGGTTAAAAGATGGCATGACAAAAGGATACAAAAGCGTGAGTTTAATGTAGGTGATTATGTACTGCTATACAACTCTCGTTTAAGATTTTTTGCAGGGAAACATCTCTCTAAATGGGAAGGCCCCTATGTTATCGAGGAGGTCTATCGTTCTGGTGCCATAAAAATCAACAACTTCGAAGACACAAATCCGAAGGTGGTAAACGGTCAAAGAATCAAACATTATATCTCAGGTAATCCCATAAATGTTGAAACCAATATTATTGAAACTGTAACCCCGGAGGAATACATAAGGGACACTTTCCAGAACATTTAAGACTCCGAAAAGGAATAGGTATGTGGTACGGTAAGTAAACCGACTCCAAAACAATTTTTAAGGCAATATTTCTCCGTTTTGGAATATTTAGAAAAATAGAAAATTAAGTAGCAGTCCGGGAAGGACACGAGGGCCTCACGAGGGTGGAGGGCGCCCCCCTACCTCGTGAGCTCCTCGTGTGCCTTCCGGACTCCGTTTTCTTGAACGATACGTATTTTGGTCAGTAAAAATTCATTATATAATCTCTCGAGGGTTTTGACTCCCGTATCACGCCAAAATCCTTTGTTTTTGTTTTGAGTTGTTGCTGCTGCAGATTAGAGCAAGATGTCTTCTCAAGAGTTAGTCGGGGAGAGCCGAGTATCTAATCCGGCACCGGAACCAAGGGAAAACAGCGACCCTGACCACTTTGGGCCAGCAACAGAGGAAGAGATGGAGGCTGACCTAATGAGGGTAGATGCCATGGAGGATGAAGAAGTCACCTCTCGCTTCCAAGCTAGATTCACAATGGGAGAACTGCAGAGCTCAGCTATTCCAAACTCGGTTATCCCTTCCAATGTTAGATTTCTTTCTTATGAGAATATGAAAAACAGTGTCACTGGTGCTCCCGCAGCTATGCAGCACCCTTGGGTGCAGGGAGCCTTGGCTGTTATAGGAAAACTCCGAAAGGAAATAATGGATCTCAAGCAGCAAGTCAACAAGCTTGAGGAGGAGAATCGTATTTTGAAGGGCATCATCGCCAAAAACATCACATCACCATCCCCGAAACGAGAGACATAATCACATGGGTATGGGCACTCCACTTGGCAACTGCCAAGCTTGGAGGAGTGCCCTGGTATCGTATCACCATCACTTTTATCTTTACCGTTTTCCTTAGTTCGATCTTATTAATAGTATTTTGATCTAGTAGATTAAAGTTTATGGCATGATCTAGTTGTGAGTTTTGCTTTATCCTTCTATGTAATCGAGTCCGTGAGCTATATAATAAAGATTAGTGTTGATTCAAGGGCTTGATTATTTTGCCATGATCCTAAGTGAATAAAAGAAAGGAGAAAGAAATAAAAAGAAACAAAGAGATCCTATGGATCTCATGGAGAGTAATGAGCTCAAATAGAAAAAGTATGATGAATAAAAGTTGTTGAGAGTTGACAAGCATAGTTTTGGTCATCGTTGCAATTAATAGTAAGTAATAAAGAAAGAGAGGTCTTCACATATAGATATACTATCTTGGACATATTTTATGATTGTGAGCACTCATTAAAATATGACATGCTAAACAGTTGACATTGGACAAGGAAGACAACGTAATGGGTTATGGTTTCTTACATCTGAGATAAATTATATTTTCTTGGATCTTCCAACATGTTTTGCCATGAGAGTCCACCATATCTACCTATGGATTGAATAAGATCCTTCAAGTAAGTTGTCATTGGTGCAAAGCAATAAAAATTGCTCTCTAAATATATATGATTGATTGGTGTGGGAGAAATAAGCTTTATACGATCTTGTGATGTGGAAGTAATAAAAGCGACAGACTGCATAATAAAGGTTCATATCACAAGGGGCAATATAAAGTGATGTTCTTTCGCATTAAGATTTTGTGCATCCAACCATAAAAGCGCATGGCAACCTCTCCTTCCCTCTGCGAAGGGCCTATCTTTTATCATTACCTTCTACCTTATGCAAGAGTCATGGTGATTTTCACCCTTCCTTTTTACACTTTATCCTTTGGCAAGCACAGTATGTTGGAAAGATCCTGGTATATATGGCTAATTGGATGTGAGTTTTCATGAACTATTACTGTTGACATTACCCTTGAGGTAAAACGTTGGGAGGCAAGACTATAAGCCCATATCTTTCTCTGTGTCCGATTAAAACTCCACACCCATAAGTATTGTGTGAGTGTCAGCAATTGTGAAAGATTATATGATAGTTGAGTGTGTGTACTTGTTGAAGAGCTCTTATACATTGACTATTTCCTATGTTATGATAAATTGCAATTGCTTCAATGACCGAGATTGTAGTTTGTTAGTTTTCAATGAAGTTTACGATTCATACTTGATATTGTGATTGAATTATTACTCTAGCATTAGAGATCATATGACAAAAATTATATAAGTTGCTGTTATAAGAATGATCATGATGCGCTCATGTCCGTATTTTATTTTTATCGACACCTTCATCTCTAAACATGTGGACATATTTTTCGATTTCGACTTTTCGCTTGAGGACAAGCGAGGTCTAAGCTTGGGGCAGTTGATACGTCCATTTTGCATTATGCTTTTATATCAATATTTATTGCATTATGGGCTGTTATTTCACATTATGTCACAATACTTATGGCTATTCTCTCTTTTTTACAAGGTTTACATAAGGAGGGAGAATGCCGACAGCTGGAATTCTGGGCTGGAAAAGGAGCAAATATTAGAGACCTATTCTGCACAACTCCAAAAGTCCTGAAACTCCACGGAACACCTTATAATAAATAATGAAAAATCCTCGCCAAAGATGAAGACCAGGGTGCCCACACCCTTCTCACAAGGATGGGGGGCGCCCCCCCTAGGGCGCGCCCCCTACCTCGTGGCCCCCCTGGTGGCTCTCCGATGACCATCTTCTCCTATATGAAGTGTTTCGTCGAGAAAAAAATAAGAAGCAACCTTTGGGGACAAAACTCCGCCACCACGAGGCGGAACCTTGGCAGATCCAATCTAGAGCTCCGGCAGAGCTGTTCTGCCAGGGAAACTTCCGTCCCGGAGGGGGAAATCATCGCCATCGTCATCACCAACGCTCCTCTCATCGGGAGAGGGCAATATCCATCAACATCTTCATCAGGACCATCTCATCTCAAAACCCTAGTTCATCTCTTGTATCCAATTCTTGTCTCCAAGTCCGGGATTGGTGCTAGTAGGTTGCTAGTAGTGTTAATTACTCCTTGTACTTGATGCTAGTTGATATAATTGGTGGAAGATCATATGTTCATATCCTATATGCATATTAATACCCCTCTGATTATGAACATGTTTATGCTTTGTGAGTAGTTACGTTTGTTCCTAAGGACAAGGGAGAAGTCTTGCTATTAGTAGTCATGTGAATTTGGTATTCGTTCGATATTTTGATAAGATGTATGTTGTCTAGCCTCTAGTGGTGTTATGTGAACGTCGACTACATAACACTTCACCATTATTTGGGCCTAGAGGAAGGCATTGGGAAGTAATAAGTAGATGATGGGTTGCTAGAGTGACAGAAGCTTAAACCCTAGTTTATGCGTTGCTTCGTAAGGGGCTGATTTGGATCCATATGTTTTATGCTATGGTTAGGTTTACCTTAATACTTTTGTTGTAGTTGCGGATGCTTGCAATAGAGGTTAATCATAAGTGGGATGCTTGTTCAAGTAAGAACAACACCCAAGCACCGGTCCACCCACATATCAAATTATCAAAGTACCGAATGCGAATTATATGAACGTGATGAAAATTAGCTTGACGATATTCCCATGTGTCCTCGGGAGCGCTTTTCCTTATATAAGAGTGTGTCCAGGCTTGTCCTTTGCTACAAAAAGGATTGGGCCACCTTGCTGCACTTTATTTACTTTTGTTACTTGTTGCCCGTTACAAATTATCTCATCACAAAACTATCTGTTACCACTTATTTCAGTACTTGCAAAGAATACCTTGCTGAAAACCGTTTATCATTTCCTTCTGCTCCTCGTTGGGTTTGACACTCTTACTTATCGAAAGGACTACGATTGATCCCCTATACTTGTGGGTCATCACTCCTCTGCTTCCATTGAGAGAACGATCGTCCCCGTTGACCACGCCCTAAACTGCTTGAGCTTGACCACCTCTGCAGCCTCCTAGTGTGATGCAGAGCATTCTATGATCATCCCCATGTACACTACGATTTCTCCCCAAGCCCCTAGTTCCCATATGTTCAGACCTCAAGCATACGCCATTGTACACAAGGTGAACTCGCTCCTTTCCGAATCTTCCCTTTCCGCATGTAAGACACGGATGCTACCTCAAGCGCGGACCTTGTGCATACTCAGGTCCATCCGAGGAGATCATGGAGAGTCTACGGGCCAAGGCCAAGTGCGAGCGGGAGTGAGGGAAGGAGAGCCAGGTGCTACAGCCCGAGCGGTACTACCGCCCACACCAAGCGGTACTACCGCTGAAGGCCGGCAAGCGGTACTACCACTGAACGCCCGCTCCACTGCCACTCAGCCCGACAAATTCCCGTGTGCGCACGACCCGGGCCCGGTACTACCGCCCTGCCTGTGCGCAGAGAACAGTCCAACGACCCTTGTATCTCCCCTCTCACTTACCCCTTCATGGGCTTAGACTATATATACTCCCTCTCATCCTCCTAGTTAGGGTTAGCGTTGGTTTAGCTCATTTGAGAGATAGAGTTACACTCATCCACTTGGATACCTTCTCCACGGAGAATCGAGCCTCCACCGGAGAAGATCCTTCAAGCGGATTCAAGACCCCTCTTTAGGGAAGAACAACAAGACCTCCTCACGGAGAAGACCGGCTACCCGTGTATCGTCCTTGGTTGATTGTGTACCGTGTGAACCCTATGTACCCGTGGATCTAGCACTTTGTGACTTGTTCTTGTTAGTTTGAGTGTTCCTCTTGTGTTTCCCCTTGTGATTTCCCTCGTGTTCATCGCGGGATCTCGCTCCTTTCGTGAAAGATCGGGCGATTAGGGTTCTACCCTACATCATCTTGGTATCATGAGCCACGTTGATCACGATTTCGGAGCCTCTCCTCTTCGTTTTCTAGCCTAATTTTGTTGTGTTCTTACCTAAATTCAAAAATCCCCACCAAAAATAGCCCCAATTTTTTTGTGATTTGTTGGTTTGACGAAGTTTTGTTGGATTTGATCCATAGATTTGCTTGGTTTCAAGTGGATCTAGCATCTCCCCAATTTTCTCCACTTTCCATCCACGAAATCGCTCGAATTTTGACCTCGAAATCATCCTTTTCCGCCCCAAAATTCACCCCGATCCAGTTCTGCGAATTTTCCCGACATGAGCGGTACTACCGCCCCACAAAGCGGCACTACCGCTGAGCTCCACAAGCGGTAGTACCGCCCTTCCAAGCGGTACTTCCGCCCCTCCCAGTTTCAGCGTTCCCAGTTTCACTGTTTCGATCATAACTTTCACATCCAGAGTCCGATTTTCGTGTTCTTTAGCTCGTTGAGTAGCTATTGACATCCCCCATCCATATACATAGGTTTAAACACCATTTGACTCCATCAAGTTTTTGGAACTTTGGCATCTTTGCCTAGGGCTTCCACCACATCCTCCGCTACACCACCACCGACTTCCGCAACCTAACCAATTTTGTTCCCCATCGCTTATGTGGTTGCTTGAGTTGTGATTCGAGTATCCTAAGGTGTTTAGGCTACTTAGGGATGGTTGCTTCTTCATCAACAACCACCACCACCATAACTTCCGCATAGGCTTGCCCACCATACACTCCCGCCACCCTCAACTTACCCCAATTTTCTTTGTGTTGTGAGTTGTGTCTCCTAAGGTGTTTCGGCTACTTAGGGACCGTGCTTCCAACTCCGACACCGTGTATAGTCCACCACCTTACCCTCCACTTACGCATTGCGTCTCAAATCCCATAATTGCATTTCCACAATCCCATTGAGCTTCCGCAACCACCACCGCATCCCGCTACCACCATTTGACATTTGAGATTTTGAGTTCGCGGTTTTCCGTTTCCTAAGGTGTTTCAGCTACTTAGGGACGAGTCTCCATCATCTTGGTATCTCCATCAAGATCACCGCCACTCATCATCGCCACGGACGGTAACCTCCATATCATCTTGGTATCATGGTATCCCTCCATTGTATACTCCCTTGCCATTGCATTGTTAACCCCTAGCCCATTTTGCGTCACTTGCCTATCGAGACTAGCCATTTGAGTATTGCCGGCAACATTACTTGTGCACATAAGTGGTCTACACCTTCCATTGCATACATACCATATCATATTGGTATCATATCATCTCGTGTGCCTCAAGTTTGTTCCCGCATATACACAATAGCTATCTTGGTTTGTGCATTTCGCGAAGTGGCCATACATATAAAAAAAGAATAATCTTTTAAGCAAAGAAAAAGAGTGAACAAAGAGCTTGTAATAAAGTGCCATAGCATCATACCACATTGCATAAGATTGTCATATCCGATCATCTTGGATCATACCACCGGAACATAATATACATAGCATACTTGGGATAGAAGTCGTTGCATTTTTGTCTCCTATAGGTTGTGCACAAGTGTCGTATCCGCATATTGAGCAATCATGCTAGCGTCTCTCTAGAGTTGTGCAACAAGAGCATTTTCCATGGATTCCACATTTTGACCTCATTCCTTGGTTGCACGACCCCATTTATCTATCTGTGTGTGTTTCCATGTGCCACATATAGCTATTGGTCTACTTGTTTCATTTGCAAATTTGTGAATCTCTTTCAACATTATTGACTCTAGCTAACATTTCGCATCAAATTTTTGTGCCAATATCCTCACCGAGCTCCGCCATAAGCCTTATTTGTGTAGGTGTGAGAAACCAACAAGAATTGGTACCAATTGTGCTATTTCCTTGTCCACATTGGAGTGATCATTGATCCACTTTCAACTTTGGTCAGGGTACATTTGGTATCCATTCTTTCCTTTCTACCACTCACATTTTTCTCTTGGAGTGATGGATAGGCAAGGCATTTCATCTTCGGTCTTCGACAACAACGACGGCGTGAACAACTACATCACCAAAGTGTCAATCTTCAATCTACAATGACAAATGCAAGGCGCACAATCAAGATTGCGAGAGCGCATCGAGAACCTCTCCATCGACATTCGCCACTCCGAAGTGAGGAAACGGGACTACATCGACAACAAGTTTTCCGCGCACAAGGAGGAGCAACATGAAAGGATGGAGGAGATTCGAACTTTGTTGGCCAAACGTTCTTCCCCTTCATCATCCTCAAGGCGGCGGCGAGCACAATCATCTTCGGAGCGCCCAAGCGACACAAGCGCAAGTCGTCCACATGTCACCTCCAAGCATCATGTGCACGACGACGACGAACGCCATCGAGCTCAAGCACGGCAACGAAACCATCAACATGAATATGCTCGAGATGCGCCTACCTACAAGTCCCAACAAGCCCTACTTCACGCCAAGTCCAAACTCCATGACCACAAGAGAAGACCGCGAGACAAGCACCACCAAGAGCACGCTGCGGCTACAACAACCACTTCGGCATCTTCGCCAAGTACCATCAAGACATCTTCGCCTTCGGAAGTACGGCATCTTCGCCTACTTCCCATGAGTTCTCCTACATCGGCATCTTCACCAATGAGGCGACCACCTACGAGCGAGGGAGGCACTTCCATCTTCGGAAGCCCTCCAAGGAAGATGGCCGAGCATGGGACATTCCCTTCGGTCATGGAGATGAGCTACGAGGTGCCATATCATATGGACCTCCTACAATAACAAGACGGTGGCAAGAAGGTCGAGCAAGGGCCATCCCCTTCGACCATGGTGACAAGCACGAAACTCTTCAACAACATGAAGACAACGCCCATATTGGACTCATACTCCGAGTCAAGCTACGAGACCACACATGAGACTTTATCTTTGGTCTTAGAGGAGAGTGATGATGTGCCATCTTCGGCCTTTATCCATGGCTATGACTATGACATGATTGAGCATGGAGACATTTGCACCTACATCTCTCCGACACCCACATATGACGAGATGCCCCAATTCCCATGTGAGGAGAGACACCCCACCATGAGTGATATGAGTGACTCCACCATATGTGACATTGAGTGCATTTCTTATGAGAGGATGAGTGTGACCACCACTAGGCCCACATATGAGAGCATGCCACACATCCTATGCGAGGTTGAGAGCCATTTGAGTGACTCCACCAACATATGATTAAGAGCATCCAAGAGGGAGTGAGTGAGCCACAACACTTAGTGAGTGAGGTAGTTGACACGACACCTGAGGCCACTATGATTTCTAACGACTTAACCTCTACATCGAGTGTGTTTTCTTCTTTGGTGCTAGGTCTCCTACATGACGACACACCTATCCTCGACGAGTCCATACCTCCAATGGAGACAACGATGGCCATGGTGGAATAAGATGCACCACCCACATGGTTCCATTACGATGAAGATGACCATGACTTGGTCTACGACACCTCACCTACAACACATGACCGATGCTCCGAAGGTAACATAGGCGATGGTGCTTCTCTTGTCCCACTAGTGGACTATCTCACCAATGATTGCTTGCATGATGTTGATTCACCTATTCCCATGCTTCATGCTAGTGCGACTTCTTCATGTCATGACTTACCAATTTATGATGAATATGATGATGAGCATGTTGATTTGCCAAGTTGTGATGCTATGCTCCATAGGATATCATGTGAAAATTCTATTGGTCACATCATGTTTGACAATCCATTGAACTTGTCATATGCTATGAGTGAGATCTCACATATTGCATCATTTCAATCTCAACATAGTAACTATGCATGCCCCACTAAAATCAATCCCATTTGCACTTATGGCATAGATGACGAGATGATGGTCATTGGCTTTTGTTTTTCATGTGATGATATTGCCATGCTTCCTTTACATGATTTGTGCAATTCATCTACTATGCCATGCCATGATCACATTGTTCCAAATATGCATTGTTTTGGATGTTGTCAATATTCTCCATGTGATGTTTCCATTAATGCTCATGAGGAGACCCCCATAGTTTCCTCATACATATTAGGAGATTTTGGTGCATTCCATACTTGGCATGATTCCCATAATTGCTTGCACCATATGCATTCCACGCATAACAATGCTCTAGACATTTCCCATGACGCATTACACAATTTGAGTCTCCATTATGCTATACTTCACAACAAACCTATCATGATGGATGACATGTTTCTATATCATGCATCTCATTTATTTGAGCATTGGATATTTTGTGCTAACGAACACAAGCATGTGCGCATCATGATGGCTGATGTGTACATATACCACGCACACACAATTTTCCCTTTGTCTTTGTTTTGTGTAGGTACTCACGTATACTCGTCAACCTCTCAATCCCAAGAGTTGACGAAAAGAGCTCTTGAGAGCAACGACGATTTGGGATCCCGTGGACTATCCTTACCACCGTTCTCTTCACACAATGACTACGCACATCTATTCTACTTGTCTCTCACAAGGCTATGGGCTATATACCTCTTATCGCTTCATGCTTATTTTACTGTGTTCACTTTGCATGCTATGCTTGCTTCTATGCCTTTGCCATGCAATTGTGACCTTTGCTTGCATCTACCCATGATTCATCATTATGCTACTCCTATGTGTATTTGCATGCTTGGTGGAGATCCTTGTTGCTATTGCCATGTTTATCATGTGCCTCATGCTATTGATGCTATTTTGCTCATATCTTGCCTTCATGCTTGTGCTATGTCTTGTGCATTATTCATGACTACCATTTGCACACATGACATACTTGACATGATTCCTTCTAGTATGTTGCATCTTCGCACTACTAGCTTGCTTGCCTTGATTCATATGATTGCTTGCTTTGTCGCATCACCCATGTTCCATTATTACTTGATTTCTTGGGTTGATGACGTATATATTCATGCCTCTCACATGATATATTTTGTTCATTGTCGCTTGCCTCCAATTGTTGCATCTATGATTATTGATCTTGGAGACTTGGACACTTTACTTGTGATGCATGCTTGCTTGATTGCGCTTATTCTATTTGGTTGTTCTCACATCATATGCCTCCGTACTATGAAATGCTCCCTTGTCCTTTCTTATGATGAGCATGATGCATCCACTTGTTGGGTATTTTACCACACGAATGATAGGTTTTGCATCTCTGATAACCTCATTTGTTTTTCCGAGTGTTTGTCATGTTCTTTCATGTTGAAGGATTCACAAGGAGATACCGTCATGACACAATTTGGTCATGTGAAGGCGTACACGATGTGCAACACCAACATTCATGAAAATCTCCTAAAGGTGAACTCATTCCCTTTGAGCCATCCTCAATTACACATATTGGATGGGTCACTCTTTCATTGTTGTCTCCTTCTTGTTGTCTACATGATACATCTCACAAACGGAGGAGCGGCATGGGAGATTGGCTCCATGGACCTTCACATTGCGGAGCGCTCAGACTTATTGGATGAACCTTCGAACCAACACTTCTACCACGACATTGAGCTATGGTACAACACCACCCATAACAAATTTGCATCTTATGCATGGATTGTCTCACATTATGATTGCCTTGTTGCATCTTGTATTTCGATGTCATCCGTGATATATGAGCTTGTGCATTTCCTTAGCAAATTTGTTGTGATCTTTCTTGAAGGCATATTCATACATCATGATCATACTGCCCACCATCAATTGCATGATCACATAGTCACATTGAGCACCAATTACCATGTTCATGCTTTTGATACACCATCTCTCTATGACATCATTTTGTACCGTGGTTGCATTTATCATTTTCACAACACAATTGTGTGCATAATGAATGCTTTCGCTCCCATGAATGCTTTGCATACCTCTCCATATATTTTGGATAGGCATCATGCACCTTGTCATGATCAATCTTGTTGCACAGACTCATTCTTACATGATGGACACCTTGTGTGCGCTAACCATTGTATTTCCAAGTGTCGTTTGTGTTTGCTCTTTTTGCATGTTTACCACTCCGGAGACACCTCGGAGTACTTGGATTGCGCCATGTCTTCCACTTCGTCCAACTACAAGTCCGTCCACGACAACCGTTTCCACGATGATGAGGTTTTCGATCCGAGGTCGGATCTTTCCCAAGGGAGGGGAGATGATGCGGAGCATCCTATGATCATCCCCACGTACACTACGACTTCTCCCCAAGCCCCTAGTGCCCATATGTTGAGACCTCAAGCATACGCCATTGGACACAAGGTGAACTTGCTCCTTTCCGTATCTTCCCTTTCCGCATGTAAGACACGGATGCTACCTCAAGCACGGACCTTGTGCATACTCAGGTCCTTCCGAGGAGATCATGGAGAGCCTACGGGCCAAGGCCAAGTGCGCGCGGGAGCGAGGGAAGGAGAGCCAGCTACTACAGCCCGAGCGGTAATACCGCCCACACCAAGCGGTACTACCGCTGAAGGCCCGCAAGCGGTACTACCGCCGAACGCCTGCTCCACTGCCGCTCAGCCCGACAAATTCCTGTGTTCGCATGACCCGGGCCCGGTACTACCGCCTGTCCAAGCGGCACTACCACTTAAGCGGTACTACCGCCCGATTTCCGGTACTACCGCCCTGCCTATGCGTAGAGAACGGGCCAACGGCCCATGTATCCCCCCTCTCACTTACCCCTTCGTGGGCTTAGACTATATATACTCCCTCTCATCCTCCTAGTTAGGGTTAGCGTTGGTTTAGCTCATTTGATAGATAGAGCTACGCTCATCCACTTGGATACCTTCTCCATGGAGATTCGAGCCTCCACCGGAGAAGATCCTTCAAGCGGATTCAATACCCCCCTTTAGGGAAGAACATCAAGACCTCCTCACGGAGAAGATAGGCTACCCATGTATCGTCCTTGGTTGACCGTGTACCGTGTGAACCCTATGTACCCGAGGATCTAGCACTTTATGACTTGTTCTTGTTAGTTTGAGTGTTCCTCTTGTGTTTCCCCTTGTGATTTCCCTCGTTTCCCTCCTCGTGTTCTTCGTGTTCATTGCGGGATCTCGCTCCTTTCGTGAAAGATCGGGCGATTAGGGTTCTACCCTACATCATAGTGCTGTTTTGTGTGCCTTTCACCGTCGGTTGCCGTTGACGCAAGACCAACAGCCTCACCGTCGTTCGCCTATACGCCCGAGCCTCGGAGATCCCGTGGAATGCCAAGTACCGCACCTAACGCCAAGTACAACTACAAACCCGAAGAACCCAGATGCTTCAAGTCCCTGGCGAGACCCGTTTTTGGTCAAGTTCGACTACGCGGCTATGACCTCAGATTTGGAACTGTCTTGCGCCAACTACCTCCACGATGACCCGAACATCTACAGAAAAACGTGTACCACTACCGTCGAGGACTGATTGTACCACTACTTCCACTACCGTCGCGAGAACATCTACTTCCACTACTTCCACTACAAACTCGATCCTCTTTGAAGGTATAACGCCAAGACGACCACCTGTGGACTGTATGCATGTGATGTGTGTATCAGATGGTTGGATGTATCTGTTGCTCGCTGCGCCCGATGTATCACTTGCGCGTTATCCGCTTCGGTGCCGTCATCCCATGGGAACCCGGTAACGGGGATCACCCCACCATCTCTAGCATGTTCCGCACATCCGCACACTTGTTCTTTTACACCGGGATTTCCACAAATTGCCAGATCATCGGAATGTTGCCGTTGCATCATTCCCGTTGTCGTCGCTGTGGCACCCTTTCATTTTATCATGGCGATAAATGCTCTTATCTTGCTCATGTTAACATTTTCATAAAATTGATATCACTTGCATATGTCATCCGCATCATGATAACAACATTTAAAATGTTTGATTGTTGTTTGCTTAAATTACTAATGTCATGTGTGGATTTACCAGAATGGTTATATGTTGTTTTCGGCCTCACTTAAAATTGCCTAAAATGTGTAGTTTACTTTTGCCTCACCTCTTGCCATGTTTAATAACATTTAATATTGTTGGGTACATAAACGGGAGAGAACTAAATAATCAAATGTGGTGTTTTGTCAATATGCAACTCGTTGCATATTGAGCTCCACTTAACTTGTAGTGTTGTTTGTGTATATTGCCATGCCATGCCTCATTAAACCGGACATGCATCATACTTGGTTGTGCATCATGCCATGTTTATGTGATGGGTGTTTACTATGTTGCTTGCTTCTTTCTGGGTTGCTTCTCTCGTTAGCTTCGGTTTCGTTCCGGAGTTGAGAGGATCCGTTCGACTATGTTTGTTTCTCTTCTTCATGGACTCGTTCTTCTTCCTTGCGGGATCTCAGGCAAGATGACCATACCCTCGATATCACTTCTATCTTTGCTTGCTAGTTGTTCGTTCTATCACTATGTCGCGCTACCTACCACTTGTTTAACATGCCTCCAAAATTGCCATGCCAAGCCTCTAACCCACCCTCCTAGCAAACCGTTGTTTGGCTATGTTACCGCTTTTGCTCAGCCCATCTTATAGCGTTGCTAGTTGTAGGTGAAGTTGAAGTTTGTTCCATGTTGGAACATGGATATGTTGGGTTATCACATTATCTCTTATTTAAATTAATGCATCTATATACTTGGTAAAGGGTGGAAGGCTCGGCCTTTTTCCTGGTGTTTTGTTCCACTCTTGCAGCCCTAGTTTCCGTAATACCAGTGTTATGTTCCTTGATTTTGCGTTCCTAACGCGGTTGGTGTTATGGGCCCCCCTTAACAGTCCGCGTTGAGTAAAACTCCTCCAGCAAGGCCCAACCTTAGTTTTACATTTGCCTAACAACCTATAACTTTCCCTTGGGTTTTCACGAGCCCGAGGGCCATCTTTATTTTAACCCCCCCGGGACAGTGCTCCTCTGATGTTGGTCCAAAACAGAGCCACTTGCGGTGCCTCCCCTAGGCAACGTGGGGTATCTTCGGTTGCCGTACGTAGTGTTCATCCGGTGTGCCCTGAGAATGAGATATGTTCAGCTCCTATAGGGATTTGTCGGCACAGTCGGGCGGTCTTGCTGGTCTTGTTTTACCATTGTCGAAATGTCTTGTAACCAGGATTCCGAGACTGATCGGGTCTTTCCGGGAGAAGGAATATCCTTCGTTGATCGTGAGAGCTTGTAATGGGCTAAGTTGGGACACCCCTGCAGGGTATAAACTTTCGAAAGCCATGCCCACGGTTATCTGGCAGATGGGAATTTGTTAATATCCGGTTGTAGAGAACTTGGCACTTGACTTAATTAAAATACATCAACCACGTGTGTAGCCGTGATGGTCTCTTCTCGGCGGAGTCCGGGAAGTGAACACAGTCTTGTGTTATGTTTGAACGTAACTAGTCTCAGGATCACCTCTTGATCACTTGTAGCTTCTCGACCATTGCGTTGCTTCTCTTCTTGCTCTTATTTGCGTATGTTAGCCACCATTTTTGCTTAGCGCTTGCTGCAGCTCCACCTCATTACCTTATCCTACCCATAAGCTTAAATAGTCTTGATCTCGCGGGTGTGAGATTGCTGAGTCCTCGTGACTCACGGATACTTTCAAACAGTTGCAGGTGCCGATGATACCAGTGCATGTGATGCCACCGAACTCAAGTGGGAGTTCGACGAGGATCTGGGTCGTTGCTATGTTTCTTTTCCTGATGATCAGTAGTGGAGCCCAGTTGGGATGATCGGGGATCTAGCATTTGGGGTTTATCTTCCTTTTCTGTCGGATTCGACCGTAGTCGGTCTTTCAGTGTATTTGGATGATGCATGAATTATTTATGTATTGTGTGAAGTGGCGATTATAAGCCAAATCTTTATCCCTTTCTTATTCAGTACATGGGATTGTGTGAAGATTACCCACTTGCGACAAAACCACCATGCGGTTATGCCTCTAAGTCGTGCCTCAACACATGGGAAATATAGCCGCATCGTGGGCATTACAAGTTGGTAATCAGAGCCATCCCCGACTTAGGAGCCCCCTGCTTGATCGAACCGTTGACGTTGTTGAGTCTAGAACAAAAATGCTTTGAGTCTTAGGATTATATATATCGGAGAGTAGGATTCTTATTACTCCTCAGTCCCTTCGCCGCTCTGGTCAGGCCTCTTGACGTAGAAGTTTTGACTTTTCTCTCCTCAAAATTTCACGAAATGTTTTTAAGATCACGCGGGTATCTTGGAATCGTTCTGATATTCTTGTGACGAGAACATTGTTCTTAGTGCCTCCTGACATTTAGGGGTTGTGGCAGTGTCCCGGGGAGTTGAGCTCCGAGGTGTTGTCGTCACAATTTTATCGTTGCAGTTCTGGAATACCTGAGTTCGCCGACATCGAAAATCTCTTTTATGCAGTTGTTGGTGAGATAACCTCGACGCCACCTAGTACTTGGGCGGGAGTTTGGGAGTATTGTCATAACTCGTATAACGGATGCTTTTCGAATGTTGAGGTACATGATTTCCGAAGGTTTTTGGTTATGTGTTGAAGGATGGATACAGCTGGATGTATGGATTTTTAGTTTGCATGAGATATTATGCTTCCCCTATATCCCCAACACCGGATTGCATAACCAGAAAGTTTCGGGAGTTTATAGGTGGGAATTCAAGTAGCTCCTAGAATATCTTTCGGACAAATGCATGATATGGGATTGGGTAAATCTCCATCATATGTTTGTTTCCGGTTTAGTTTGCAAGCCAATCCTTTGTTTTGTTTTGAGTTGTGGTATTCGAGTTGCTTCGATGTCAAGTGTTGATTCCATACCTTTCCTAAGTGGTGTTCTCATATTCCTATGTGAATACTAACCCTTCTTATTTATCGAGATTGTCATCTCAATTCTATTTCCAACTGGTGCGATTCTCTTCAAGATGATCCTATCATTTTCCCATTTGCAAGATCCAATCTTAGTTTTCTCATTGGTATTTGTTTCATCCGTCCCAAGTTGTCTTTGTTTTTCCCACGCTCCCACCCTTTTCTTCAAGGATTCAGATTTCTTAATCATGTATCCTTTTATTTGTGAGAAGTCTCCTCAGTCTTTTCTTTCAATGCTTTCCATGGTGTTTCTTATGAAGATGCTAAGGGAGTTTCAAGTTCATCACTCTTCACTCATTTTCTTCTCCGATGGATTCAATTCAATCTTTGTCGATCATATCTTTTACTCGTTTCAAAGGTTTTCTCATGCTGATGCACCTCTTAATCATCCACTTCTCACCATTCATTTGTTCTGGAGTGCTGAAGATATCTCAGAAGGCTCGTCTTTTCATTCAAGATCCGTTCAAGCTATCTGGAGGGTGTTATCTCTTTTTAGTCATCTAATTCAACTAGTGCAATCTCTCTTTTAAATCATTCAATGGTGTATCTTTTGAGTGGGCCCTAACCCACAGGTCTTTTCCTAGGATCTTACCTGACTCTTCTAATTTTTCCGGAGTTGTTCTCAAATTATTTTGAAGTTTGACGTAAGAATGAATTTCATCAGTCGGATGCTTTTCCTAGATCGATTCCAGTTATATTCATTGTTGGCTCAACGTCTTCGCTTTTCATTCTCCCAGAGTATTTCAACAATTTTTGGTGGTGTTTCTCGTCATCATTCGCAACATTTGAAGACCAAAGAAGAGTTTCTCTTAAATCTTGGTCCGTTCTCTTGAAGATTCATGGTTCTAGCTTCATGACATCCTCTCAAATTATTCCGATCATCAGGAATTCTTTCACCCATCCGGAGCAATTCATGAGTCTTTTCAGTTTGATTCTCCGGAGGCCATCATTTCAGAAGATTTATTCGTTCTCAACATTCAGCTCTCATTCCCCAATTCTACCGGCCGGTGCATCATTCAAACATCATCTAATCGGTTCATGATCTCTTCGTTCTCATGTATCTAAATTCCCTCAAGTATTTTCATTTATTTCCAATTCTTCCAGGTGATTCGTTCACTTTTCTTTGTCCATTTTCAATTCTTATGGTGGTTTGTTCAAGAGTTCTCTTCCTTGGTTATCATATCAATTCATTTGTTCTTTCCAATCCCATCGGTGGTTTCATCAAGACCTTCTCAAGTTTGCGCTATATCTATCCTTAATCTTTCAAGAAGAATAAGTGACATGCCAATTCCGTTGCTTGTTTATAAATTTAAGTTGATGAACGGTAAGCATGATATAATTCTTATTCTTTTTTCCTCGAGATGATTTAATTCCTTTCTTCTGGAGTTCGTTCATGATATCAATTCTCGGTTCCACAATTGTTCATCATGTCACATTCCTCGGTTCAAGATGCTTCATCTTTTCTTACCGGAGTTCTTCATGGAAGCTCTACATGGTGGTTCGTCAAGGATTCTTTTCATTCTTCAATCGTTCTTCAAGTTTTCTCTCAGAGTTAAGATCCGCCAGGCTATACTCTAAAATAAACATGTTGCTCAACACATGTTTTGTCTTGAGGAGTTTAAGCATTCTTCAATTTGCAACCGAAGTGCAATTCTTCCTACATTATCTTTTGAGGTGGTGTTATGTCACTCTTGACAATTTCCTTCATGTTTCATGATTCAGAAGTTGTGAGGAATGACATAATTAAATCCATTAATTATTTTGTTGGAGTATCTTGGTATAGATTTCACCTAAAGCCTTCCATTGGGAATGTTGCTATTTTGGTGCTTATCAATGATCCAATCTTCTCCCTCCCATCTCGGTGAAGAAGTTTTTCATCTCTTCATTGTCCTCCATTTAAGTTTTCTCATCTTGTCAAGTTTTGGCTCCCTTCTCAACGGAGTGTTGTCTGAAATCTTTCTTACCCTTTGTGCCATTCTTTCAATAGTTCCGGAGATAGTGTGTTGTTGATTTAATCAAGCATCCTCTCATCTTGTCAAGTTCATGTTCAATTCCTTCCATTTACAGTCAGAGTGTTGTCCAAATTATATCATTCTTATTACTTCTCTATCTTCTTTTAACCGGAGTGTTGTGTCTATCATTCCTCTTCTAACCGGAGTCTCATCCATGTGCTTTAATTTTGCCAAGTTCATATTATTGCCTTCCATTTCCAACCGGAGTGTTGTCGTAATTGATCTATATCATTCCTTGTACTTCTCGTTTCAACGGGAGTGCTTACATGTACTTCTTGTCCATTGCAACCCTTTTTGTTATGTCTTTCAACCTACAAGGTTCTAGTAATGTTCCTTGTTCCTCTTTTCTAACGGAGTGTATTCAACTTTGTTCATCTTCGTTGTATTTTTTCTTTCAATTTGTTCAACCTCGCAAGGTTCTTTGATTTCACTCATTTGTCAAAGAAGCAATTTAGTTTTACCTCTTCTCTTCCTCTTCCGTTTCTCTCCGGTGCCATCCTAAATCTCGAGACGAGATCCTCTTGTAGAGCTGGAGAGTTGTGATGCCCCAAGACCGACGCTTCAGATGCCTTCCATATTTTCTGAGTTTCGTCGGGTGATTTGTTTTGTCTGTTGCATTCATCTTTGCATCATGTCAACTTGCACCCCTTTTAAAAACTCAACCAATTAAATTGTATGGATCTTTGATTCATTTAAATCGAGGGATATTCACTATGGTGATTTCTCTTTAAAACATATTTTCCCAATATTTTAGGGAGCTACTATTAATTATTCCATTGATGTGGAATTAACCATAACATACTTGCATCTTAATTCCCTCTTGTTTTTAAATCTTTTAAATCCTTCTTCTTCTCCAAATACTCATCCTCTAGTTGTGGGGCTTTGATATATCAAAGTAACCACATGCCAAATGTTAGTTCAATTCCTATTTATTTGGCTCTCCCAAATAAATATTAGCTTCTCTGTCTTTTTCTATAATTAGTAGAAGAGACCTTTTTTTTCTCTTAACCGAGGCTGGGCCATTCTTCCAGCGTAGTCCACTAGGCCATTTAGGCCCATGTGTTTAGCCCATAGCCAGGCCAGCCCTCTTAGGCCCAGCCGTCCCCGACCTAAAGCTAACCCTACAAGATCCCCTCCTCCCTCTCGTTTTCCCCTCGCACCGCCAGGAGACAACGAGTGCGTGCCTCACGGCCGATCCCCACGCTGCTCTGCTTCATCCCGTTCCCCTTTGCCTCCTCGACGCCTCGCAGCTGCCGCCTCGTCTCGGAGGTCCGCCATTGTCATCTGCCGCTTCCCCGGCATCCTCATCGCCGCTTATCCCGAGCCGTAACCCCAGCGACCAGGCGCCCCTGCAGCCTCCCTCCTGCCCGCGTCGCCGCCTTCACCTCGCCAGGAGGCCGACGACCGCAACCCCCCTCCCCCCGCCGCGCACCTTCCATCGCTAGCCTTAGAGCTCCTCTTTGCTTCGTCGCCCCGCTGTTGCGGGGAAACGATGCCTGCCTGCCCTCCTCCTGTCGTCTTCAGCTACAGGCGCATCCTCCTTGTCGTGTTCGAGGAGATGAACGCCTCGCCAGCAGGTCCCATCGACGCGCCGCTGCTCCTTTTCCTTCTCCTGTATCTCTCTCATTTAACTCTCTCACTCTCTCTGTTCTACCCCGTGGGGAACCACCAAAGCACCCCGGAGATCGCCGCCATCGGGAAACGCTAGGTCCGGCGACCGCTCGATCCGCCGGGATCCGCTCGCCACCTCGCCGACCCGCTGTTTCCCGCGCCTGCCGGCCCCGTCGCAAACCCCTGGCGCCGCCTCCTCTGCTTCCATCGAGAGAACGACCGTCCCCGTTGATCGCGCCCTAAACCGCTTGAGGTCGACCACCTCTGCAGCCTCCTAGTGCTGTTTTGTGCGCCTTTCACTGTCGGTTGCCGTTGATGCAAGACCAACAGCCTCACCGTCGTTCGCCTACACGCTCGAGCCCCAAAGATCCCGTGGAACGCCAAGTACCGCACCGAACGCCATGTTTTGTGCGCCTTTCACTGTCGGTTGCCGTTGATGCAAGACCAACAGCCTCACCGTCGTTCGCCTACACGCTCGAGCCCCAAAGATCCTGTGGAACGCCAAGTACCGCACCGAACGCCAAGTACAACTACAAACCCGAAGAACCCGGATGCTTCAAGACCAGTTCGACTACGCGGCTATGATCTCAGATTTGGACCTGTGTTGCACCAAGTACCTCCACGATGACCCGAACATCTACATAAAAACGTGTACCACTACTGTCGAGGACCGACGGTACCACTACTTCCACTACCGTCGTGAGAACGTCTACTTCCACTACTTCCACTACGAACGCGATCCGCTTTGAAGGTATAACGCGAAGACGACCACCCGTGGACCGTATGCATGTGATGTGTGTATCGGATTGTTGCATGTATCTGTTGCTCGCCGCGCATGATGTATCACTTGCGTGTTATCCATTTCCGTGCCATCATCCTGTGGGAACCCGGTAACCGGGATCACCCCACCATCTCTAGCATGTTCCGCACATCCGCACACTTGTTCTTTTGTACCGGCATTTCCACGAATTACCGAATCATCGGAATGTTGCCGTTGCATCATTCCCGTTGTCGTCGCCGTGGCACCCTTTCATTTCGTCATGGCGACAAATGCTCTTATCTTGCTCATGTTACCATCTTCATAAAATTGCATATCACTTGCATATGTCATCTGCATCATGATAACAACCTTTAAAATGTTTGAAATTGTTGTTTGCATAAATTATTAATGTCATGTGAGGATTTACCGGAATGGTTATTTGTTGTTTCCGGCCTGACTTAAAATTGCCTAAAATGTGTAGTTTACTTTTGCCTCACCTCTTGCCATGTTTAATAACATTTAATATTGTTGGGTACATAAACGGGATAGAACTAAATAATCGAATGTGGTGTTTCTTCAATATGCAACTCGTCGCATATTGAGCTCCACTTAACTTGGCGTGTCGTTTGTGCATATTACCATGCCATGCCTCATTAAACCGGACATGCATCATACTTAGTTGTGCATCATGCCTTGTTTATGTGATGGGTGTTTACTATGTTGCTTGCTTCTTTCTGGGTTGCTTCTCTCGTTAGCTTCTGTTTCGTTCTGGTGTTTTGAGGATCTGTTCGACTAAGTCCGTTTGTCTTCTTCATGGACTCGTTCGTCTTCCTTGCGGGATCTTAGGCAAGATGACCATACCCTCGATATCACATCTATCTTTGCTTGCAAGTTGTTCGTTCTCTCGCTATGTCGCGCTACCTACCACTTGTTTAACATGCCTCCCATATTGCCATACAAAGCCTCTAACCCACCCTCCTAGCAAATCGTTGTTTGGCTATGTTACCGCTTTTTCTCAGCCCCTCTTATAGCGTTGCTAGTTGCAGGTGAAGTTGAAGTTTGTTCCATGTTGGAACATGGATATGTTGGGATATCACATTATCTCTTATTTAAATTAATGCATCTATATACTTGGTAAAGGGTGGAAGGCTCGGCCTTTTGCCTGGTGTTTTGTTCCACTCTTGCCGCCCTAGTTTCCGCCATACTGATGTTATGTTCCTTGATTTTGCGTTCCTAACGCGGTTGGGGTTATGGGGCCCCCCTTGATAGTTCGCTTTGAATAAAACTCCTCCAGCAAGGCCCATCATTGGTTTTACATTTGCCGAACAACCTTTAACTTTCCCTTGGGTTTTCGCGAGCCCCAGGGTCATCTTTATTTTAACCCCCCGGGCCAGTGCTCCTTTGAGTGTTGGTCCAAAACAGAGCCACTTGCGGTGCCGCCCCTAGGCAACTTGGGGTATCTTTGGTTGTCGTACGTAGTGTTCATCCGGTGTGCCGTGAGAATGAGATATGTGCAGCTCCTATTGGGACTTGTCGGCAAAGCCGGGCGGTCTTGCTGGTGTTGTTTTACCATTGTCGAAATGTCTTGTAACTGGGATTCCGAGACTGTTCGGGTCTTTTCGGGAGAAGGAATATCCTTTGTTGATCGTGGGAGCTTGTAATGGGCTAAGTTGGGACACCCCTGCAGGGTATAAACTTTTGAAAGCCGTGACCGCGGTTATGTGGCAAATGTGACTTTTTTAGTATCCGGTTGTAGAGAACTTGACACTTGACTTAATTAAAATACATCGACCACGTGTGTAGCCGTGATGGTCTCTTCTCGATGGAGTCCGGGAAGTGAAAACGGTGTTGTGTTATGTTTGAACGTAAGTAGTGTCAGGATCACTTATTGATCACTTCTAGCTTCTCCACCATTGCGTTGCTTCTCTTCTCGCTCTTATTTGCATATGTTAGACACCATTTTTGCTTAGCGCTTGCTGCACCTCATTACCTTATCCTACCCATAAGCTTAAATAGTCTTGATCTAGCCGGTGTGAGATTGCTGAGTCCTCGTGACTAACGGATACTTCCAAATAGTTGCAGGTGCCGATGATACCAGTGCAGGTGATGCTACCGAACTCAAGTGGGAGTTCGACGAGGATCTGGGTCGTTGCTATGTTCTTTTCCTGATGATCAGTAGTGGAGCCCAGTTGGGATGATCGAGGATCTAGAATTTGGGGTTTATCTTCCTTTTCTTTCGGATGTGACCGTAGTCGGTCCTTGAGTGTATTTGGATGATGTATGAATTATTTATGTATTGTGTGAAGTGGCGATTGTAAGCCAACTCTTTATCCCTTTCTTATTCAGTACATGGGATTGTGTGAAGATTACCCCACTTGCGACTAAAACACCATGCGGTAATGCCTCTAAGTCGTGCCTCGACACGTGGGAGATATAGCCGCATCGTGGGCGTTACAGTAGACAAGGCCACAGGAGCAGCGACTTGTGCAAGTCCGTTCATCGGGTAGTGTGGCATGAACAAAATGCCGGTGCAGAACATTGCCAGCGCGTGCTCCGTACCCGTGGTATAACGCCTCATCTGTAATGAACAATTGTCCTGAAAAAATATTACATGCCAAAGTAATCATTCCCAAAGGATTTAATATGCTGATAAAACAAAGAGGAAAGATATCACCTGATGTTTTGTCGGGTAAATGCCACATTCTAGTAATTATAGACTTGTAGTCTTGTTTCTCTGTTTGATTTGACACCCATAGGAATACTATACACTAGTAGTGTACTAGTAGTTGGTGTCTTTGCTCCAGTTACTCAATCGTATTCTTGGCTATCCCAACATCAGCTGGTAGCCAATAAACAGACTAATACATATTACTCCCAGTAACTGTTTTGACCTTCACAGACATAGGCAATACTTCTGCTTAACTTTTGAACAGAGAAATGATCGGACTGTGTGTAGACAAAACAATTGGACATCGGAAACTGATCTGATCTCTTGGAAAGTCTCAAGTCAAACCAAACTTTAAATAATGACTGGACTAGAACCTGCGCCCTTATGAGGTTTTCCTCTCCGTGTAGCGGACGGATATTAAAAAAAGTGCAACTTGATTTGCAGGCCTTGGTCTTTACGCCAGGGAGTAGTACTCCATCTAGTCAGGTTCCTCTGGACTTACACGTGTACACAACCACACACATGTGAACAAGCCTAGCAGATGATCCGTGATCCAGTGATTTGATAGATAATGTATGCCTTTGTAGAGCAGCGTAACAACAGAGATTTATTGTCAGTCTCGGCGGGTTACGACTGCAGATAAAACAATCTTTGATGTGGCAGATCGCGAGACTGCAGTGGTGGTCTGACCGCATCGTTTGCCAATTCTCTTCTCTTTTTCTTCTTTGGAGTAGCGTCAGATTAGTAATGATGGTATGAATTAACAAGTCCTCCCTCCTCCACGTAGTGGCTTGTCTTGTTGTGCACATACTCTTGAGTAAAAAGGAAAACATTTAACTTAAACCGGATGATTTGTGGCGAAAGAAAACCGTCTCGCGCGCCGTCCGATCAAGACAGATCGAACGCTTCTGGTTGTGCGTGGGACGCTGATACCTCTCCGTCGTATCTACTTTTCCAAACACTTTTGCCCTTGTTTTGGACTCTAACTTGCATGATTTGAATGGAACTAACCCGGACTGACGCTGTTTTCAGCAGAATTACCATGGTGTTATTTATGTGCAAAAACAAAAGTTCTCAGAATGACCTGAAACTTCATGAAACGTCTATTTGGAAATAATAAAAAATCCTTGCAAAAGTTGAAGACCAGGGGGCCCACACCCTAGCCACGAGGGTGGGGGCGCGCATGCCCCCCTAGGGCACGCCCCTACCTCGTGGGCCTCCTGGGGGTCCTCCGACCTCAACTCCAAATCAGAGAGAAGGATTCATCACGTTTTACGATACGGAGCCCCCGCCAAGCCCTAAAACATCTCGGGAGGGTGGATCTGGTGTCCGTTCGGGGCTCCGTAGAGGGGAATCCGTCGCCATCGTCATCATCAACATCCTCCATCACCAATTTCATGATGCTCACCACCGTGCGTGAGTAATTCCATCGTAGGCTTGCTGGACGGTGATGGGTTGGATGAGATTTATCATGTAATCGAGTTAGTTTTGTTAGGGTTTGATCCCTAGCATCCACTATGTTCTGAGATTGATGTTGCTATAACTTTGCTATGCTTAATGCTTGTCACTAGGGCCTGAGTGCCATGATTTCAGATCTGAACCTATTATGTTTTCATCAATACATGAGAGTTCTTGATCCCATCTTGCAAGTCTATAGTCACCTATTATGTGTTATGATCCTTTAACCCCGAAGTGACAATAATTGGGATACTTACCGGCGATGACCGTAGTTTGAGGAGTTCATGTATTCACTATGTGCTAATGCTTTGGTCCGGTACTCTATTAAAAGGAGGCCTTAATATCCCTTAGTTTCCATTAGGACCCCGCTGCCACGGGAGGGTAGGACAAAAGATGCCATGCAAGTTCTTTTCCATAAGCATGTATGAATATTCAGAATACATGCCTACATTACATTGATGAATTGGAGCTAGTTCTGTGTCACCCTAGGTTATGACTGTTACATGATGAACCGCATCTGGCATAATTCTCTATCACCGATCCATTGCCTACGAGCTTCCCATATACTGTTCATTGCTTATTTACTTTTCCGTTGCTATTGTTACAACCACTATAAAATACCAAAAATATTACTTTTGCTATCATTACCTTTTGCTACCATTACCACTACTATCATATTACTTTGCTACTAAACACTTTGCTGCAGATATTAAGTTTCTAGGTGTGGTTGAATTAACAACCCACCTGCTAATACTTGAGAATATTCTTTGGCTCCCCTTGTGTTGAATCAATAAATTTGGGTTGAATACTCTACCCTCGAAAACTGTTGCGATCCCCTATACTTGTGGGTTATCAGACACGAGCGGACCAGGTCGTACCTGGGCTCCCACCTCACCAATAATTGCAACATCCCGATCTCGCATCTGTGTCTACTTCTCTCGGCCTTCTTCCCCTTCCTTCTCCCCCCGCGTTGGACGGGATTCAGACTGGATGCGATGATCTTCCTGGGTGCGCGGTGGGCAGGCGGCGGTGCCAATTGTTGCAGGGAGGCAAGTCCCTCGCGCAGCCCCAACAGAAGCGATGGACGGCGCTCCTCCTCCAGCGAAGTAAGCAATCGAAGCCCCTCCATTTTTCCTCTCCATAGTGTTGCATTAGGGTTCATAGAGGGGATTTTTGGAGGTTTTGTATCTAGCTCTGGGGCATGGTGGTGGTTGATTGAGCTCATGGGTCGCTGGATCTGTTGTGGGGGAGGTGGGAGGTGTGTGATTTGCGTGGTGAGGCTCGTCCGGATCTGCTGTGAGGGTGGGTTGATGGAGTGAGGGCTGATACATTTGCATCAGTAGGGGGGCGGTGTTGGTGTTTCTTCGTGCTTCATAGGAAACAACAATTTGGTTGATGGAGTTTGGGTGGGATGGATTTTGGAGGGTGGTTTTGGGTTTGGTGCTGCTGTCAGTGTACCAAAGACAGGTGAGGGGGATGGGTTGGGGGTGGTACTACTGTCAAGAATGGTGTAGATTTTTGTAGTTATGATTCAATGCAGCAACATCACACTACATAGTAGTTTTAATTCTTTTCATGTACATACAACATCTAATTCAACATGCTTTTTTAGATCATGGTTCAAAGATCATTTCATAGGTTTATGATAGTAGATGGATAGTAGGTTCTTATGGCAGGCATTTATTCAGAACATGCTCCCATGATGAAGATTGATAGGTTCGAGTTTTTTTGTTCGGTCATGAGATGCAGTGATGTGTGCAACTGATGCATTTTGGTGTGTGTTTGAGCAACTGAATGCAGTGTTATGCATTTTTTTGATGTTGTTGCTGATGTTTCATAGCAAATTTTGTTATCTAATAATTTTCTTTTTTTTCCTTTTTTCGCAGCAATCCTCCAATGGATGATGAAGCACCTATTGATGGGTATTTTGCTTCACGATTTTCTACGTCTCGTTTACATTCGATTGGGAAAACACTCTTGAAAGATCATGCTGATAAGGGGGGTAGTTATAAATGGGGGTTGTTTTGGTTCTTTGCTGAATATTGGATCTTTCTCCATCCCAGCTGATTTCATGGATTGGTTGATCATGAAAATTGATCCTAAATGGAAAATGTTCAGGTACACCCTTGTATTTGTTTTCATGGTTTTTTTGTTGGCAAGTGTGTCATTTTTGATTCACCAACACCATAGTCTAAATTGTTTGAGCTAGCAACATCATAGTTTACTTTGTTTCAGTGCAGCAGCATGAATAGTCTACATTGTTTGAGCTAGCAAATTATGGCATTTTCTGATTTGTTGTGTAATAGTTACATTTTCATATATATTTTTGATCTTCAGCGCCCACGACAGGATTTTGAGTAGTGTTTTTAGTTCTGATGCTTCTCTAACTGAACTTTGTATAATAGTGCAGCAGAGCCATATGGATCTTCTATTAGTTTAGTGCAGCAGAGCTTTTGTATGTCACTATTTGCATTGGGTTGATCTGCAACTAATTTTTTGTTGCACTTCTTGTTTATGTTTTCAGTCATAAATTGAAGACTATACATTTTACAAGAGTCATGGTGCACAAAATTTTTAACATCGCATGCGGGAGTAGGCCAATGGAGGTGCTTAAGAGGAACAAGCCACACGAGCTGTGGAACATTTACCGATCTGGGAGCAGGGCTCCAATCAATCATTGCATCAAGGTGCTTTGCGAGGAGAGCAATAATGATGTTGTTACCATTCAGAGGTCTTGGGTTTTACTTTCACTTGGTCTTGTTAGAGTACCTTCCTAGCTTGATGGATATTGATAAGTTGAATGAGTTTGCTTGGGATGAGCATGTCCTGGGTATTGCTATGAGAGAGGTGAAGAAGTACCAACAAAGAGGCAGTCTGGACTAGGTGGGTTCTGGGTTTTAGGGTGTCTACCTATGTTTGCGGTATGCCCATTTTTACTTTTACACTTTCTTTTTTATTGTGAAAGTTAATTGTTTATCTTCATTTTTGGTGTGTTTCCCATATCTGACTTTTGCATTTAGGCCATGTACAAGAGTATTTTGAGCTCCTATTTTCTTGATGCTTCAAAATCATCAATAATGCAGGTAATATACATGGACTTCTTGGACATTCCTAGGACTCTAGCTGGTGTGCACACATTCAATTGGACTCTTCCTAGGGCGTGCTTTGTCAGCATTGATGACTTCAAAATTGTTGCAGAACTTGATAAATACAAGCTTTCCCTCCACAAGGTTGAATTTGGGAAACACAATGTAAGAAGACATCCATCTTTTCTTTGGTTACAAATGTTTCAATCCTTCTTTCTTTACGACCTGTTATTTCCATGATTCAGTCTCTTCTTGGTTGTTTGCAGCCTCACCTTTTGTCAAACACCCCATATGCAATAGAGGGATCCCACATCAATGCCGATTGTCAGAAACAACCGCATGGGTCAGCAGCTCCTCCTCCTGGTGCTACAAGAGCACACAACATGACCGATAATGACTTAGGCGGCGATGTATGCGGCTCACTAGTTGAGTGGCTGCACCCACTGCCTTCAAGTGCAAACTTGGAGGTACATATTTCCCACTCATCATCACCTCTTTTCTATTTATTTTTGTCTATTTCTTTTTCTTCTTGTTTCCAGGACATCATTGTGTTTTATGCTTTGGAGCAGATCCCGGAGCATATGCAACAGATATATGAGAAGCACAAGAATCTGTATGAAGTGGAGATGAAGAGCACTTTTTGAATTCTGTTGGGAAGGTTTTTCAGTCATTGTTCTATAAGAGGGTGGGGGAGCTTTTGGTTGAAGTTCATTCGAGCAAGTCAAGGAGGAAGGAGGATAAGGGCGGAGGAGATGTAACATTCGTTGCAGGTGGAAGCAATGCAGCATCCGCACCTGATATCAGCGCCTCAGCTCAATAACCTGAAGTGGAAAGGCAAGTGTCAGCTGGCCCCAGGACTCCTAGCTTCGAAGGTGTTGGCGATACCGTGTTGAAACAAGGGCAAAGTTGTGCTCAAGTCGGGAAGGGGCCTTTAGACTTGGGAAAGGAGGTTGAACAGGAGGTTGCATAGCAGGATGTTTCAATAGAGGTGGATGAAGAAGCAAGTCCACGTGTCAACCATGGCCAGGATGCTGAGGGCGTTGCTGCCAATGCTGGCACAGTTATCCTATCACAGGGCACACTGAAAGCAATGGAAGCCACTGCAATGGAATGGGATGATGGCCCATCGTGTGACCTTTTTCCAGTTGGGAGCGAAGACTATGAGTGATTTCACCAGGAACTGCCACCTAAATCTCCAAAGATCCCATATGCAGCTCCCACTCCCTCTCCTGCGATGCACTCGGGTTCAGCGGGGCCTACATTTGACAACACGCCAGAAGAAGCTAGGGCTAATGTGAATAAGATTGCACATCCAGTTGCAACATACATCTCTTCTTGTCTTTTTGATAGTGATCCAAAAGTTTCCACATCAAATGAGATCAACAAGCCTATCTTTGATGCATCTCCTATTGTCACCGCAGCAACTGTTGGGTCTTTAGGTGTGTTTTACATGCTATTCTTCCTTTTTTTCTTGTTTCTTCGGTTGGAAGCTTCATATCTAACCTTTATTTTTCTTTTTGTTATGTGTCTTGATGCAAGGTAATTCAACTATCTCTGGATTTGGAACACCCAATGTTGATACTAGTAGTGGGAGAAGTTTGTGCTTAGAAGAAGGCTATCAAGAAGAAGAAAAGGGCTGCCAAGTCACCTGATGGGGTTCTGAAGATGAAGAAGATCAAGATTGATGCAACCGGGGACGCTTTGCATCAGCAGTATGTTATGAACAGATACAAGTAAAGGAAGGCGAATCTCTGTGAGTGTTTTGCCTTTTTCTTTTTTCTTTTTTCATAACATGCTCATGAAGATTCCATAGTTGTTTATGTTTCTGATTCAAGCTATCTTTTGGTTTGATGTGAAAACTTCTCTCTCCATCATATACTGTAGCTAATGCATTACTCTTTTATGTATTGAATATGCAGCCCTGCTTTCACTGAAATAGATGGCTTCCACACCTCCCTTCAGAATTTCCATGCCTCGCTAAAGCCACGAGACGAGATTGACAATGAGGTCATGACTCTCTACCTCAAAACTTTCAACATGGAGCAAAGTTGCCGCAGGAAGAAGCCGAAGAAGTTTGCATTCTTAGTTTTTATGAGTGTTAGTGGACACATTCTATAGCATCTTTCAATTTTCGTATATCATTTCTTTTCGCATCATCATTTTATTTTATTTTCTGTGGTTGTTTCTGGGTTTTCAGGTTCAACTGGCTATTGAGCCCGAAGTTTTTGATCCTAAACTTTGTGAAAGCGAGTTTAGGATGGCCTGTGAGAGCAGCAACATATCAAGTTGCGATCTAGTATGATATTACTTTTCTCTGTTTAGTTTACATATTGTTATTTCATTTCTTTTTGTCGCAGCTTTTTGCAACCTCACATTTGTTCCATTTGCAGCTTTTCTTTACAGTTGTCCAGAAGAGGCACCAGGCTATAGTTGTTGCAAACTTGTCAATGAAGCAATTCAACGTTTTGGACCCAATAAAGAACAACAAAGATGTGCAACTACTGCACAAGGCAACCAGAAATATGGTAAGGAATTATATGCTCATGTTTTTCTTCTCAACAATGTGCCCCCCTGGAAGTCTTATGGATCATTTTTTATGTCATGTGCTCATTTTAAATCAGTCACGAACCTAAAGAGAGTGGCAAGGAGTGAACCATCACTCGAACATGATCTCGAATCTTTTGAGGAGTTTAATCCAGTTTATCCACAACAAGTAACTTAGTAAGGAAATATTTTCTTCATTTTTGTATCTCAAAGTTACGATTTATGTTGCACAAATAGTAGGTATTCAAACATTGTTTTCATTGTGCTTTTTCGTTGCTCCAGCTATGATTGCGTATTTTTTTCTATTCTATACTTGGAGAACTTCGATGGTGTGGTCATGGCATCATTTGACCAGGTGAGCCGCTATGTGAATGAAAAATGCACCTCCACCCTGTTAGCTGGATTTTTTTTGTTGGTGTCATCATTTTGACCCTCTTTTGTTTCATTTTTTGTACCAGGAATACATTCCCAAGTTGTGGATGAGTATTGCATCAGATCTGTTGTGGCACCCTGACAACAAGTTGGACCCTGCGGAGCAGCTGAAGAAGATGCTGCATCAAAAGGGTGGTCGTTCTTGAGACGCAAGATTAGCAAGGTGGTCTTGGGAGAGCTGGAGTAGCGTGCTCGTAGTGGCCAGTAGTTTCTTTTTTCTTAAGTCCTTAGTGAGATTTTTAGCGAAACACTTCTTTCGAAATGTTTTTGGAGCAAGAGTGCCACTGTAACTCGATGTGTTTTAGATCTACAAGGAGAGATGATGTTTTCCATCCATGCAAAGATATTTTTTAATCGCAAGACCTGCCCCTGTGATTGTTCTCTGTTTTTTATAAGAAACCAGCGTCAAAGAGATGATTCTTTCATGTTTCATTTTTCCCACTTCATCTTTTTGAACAGTGAAACACAGCAATCAGTATCATGACTTGATGGATTTCATCCTTCATGTTTTTCACACTTCCTTCTTTCTCACTAATGAACGCACGCTAGAAGTGAAAACGGAATCAAAATGCATAGCAAGTGCGACCAGCATGAAAACTAATCGTGGACCGAAGTATCTTTTATTCGAATGTTGCTTTCATTTTCAAATACTAAATTTACTCTCCAATAAAATTGCAGCTGGATGTGTCAACACCAATACATACAAGACACCCAATAAAGCTTCAGATTTTTCTTAGGATCTAACATATTTTTTGTTTGCATTACAATGCTCAATACATCATTTGGGTACAGAATCTCAAAACATGTGTCTTTTTTTCCCAATCACAACAATGATTTAGGGTCACAATGTAGGGAATTTTCGAAGCTACGATGGAATGTCTTGCTTATAGGAACTCCTTTTCGACATCACAGCCTAAGTTCTGTTGCTTTAGCCATATCTTCATCTCTCGACATTGCAGCTTTTAGGTAGGAGCATTCCTGAACATCATGGCCATCTTCGTTGCAATATCTACATTTCTTGATAGACATTGCTGCTTTCAAGTACTTGCATTCTTGTATGGCATGACCATCTTCATCACAATACTTGCAAAGCATTTTCTTCTTTGGTCCAGGCTTTGCTCTTGGTTTGGCTTCCTTCTTCTTTTTCTCTTTCTTATCCTCTTGTCTAGCCTTCTTCTTGTGTGCATCCTCTCGTTGCTCAAGCAGAGTCTTCCTCCTCCTCTCCTTTTCAATGGGTCGACCTTTTTTCGGAACACGCGCTGGGTTTTGAAGCATGGCAACCGGTTGTGCAGTAGGCGGATCAGCCGTTTGTTCATGTCATGGAGCCGGGTTGTTGGCTTGACCTTGTTGCTTTGTTGGATTGGCTTTTTGTCGCTGCCGACTTGGCACCTTGTGAGTTTCTGCTTGTTGCTGCGGCATTTGCTGTTGATGTACTTCCTGCTGCTCTGGTAGTTCCCCTCTTTTTGCTGCAGCTATAACAGGCTCAAGCTGATTTGCTGCATCATTTAGCAGGTTGTATGCAAAGTCATTGCTGCAAGCTTGTGAGGACAACCAAGTAAGTTTCCTGCAGAGTGAGTTGTACTTGAGGGTATTGTTCGATGGGAGTCCAAAATCCAGAAGTTGGCTACCTGTTGGTGTTGTTGATTTTTCAGATCACCACTCTAGCAAATAGCGTTGTGGGATAGTCTACACATTTAGATGAGTCATCACTCTAAAGATGTGTGCACATATAATTCCATTCATCTCAAAACAGCTGCAGCTGCACTCAAACTTCTCATCTGACATCTCAACATTTACTTTAAATATTTTTGAGAAAAGTTCAAAGTTCAAAGCCATTTGAGAAAAGTTCAAATTTCATGCTTCCATTGTGAATTGCAGGGACCTGGTTGGTTACATATCCCGTCGATGCAATCACTTCTGATTGAAACTTGCCAAAAACTGCCCGGGTGTAGAAGTTCACCGCCTGACGCTCAATGTTGTATCTCGAGTAAAGAGGTGATGTTTTTGCTTCACCAATGAAAGTCTGGTTGTCCTCATGATCTAGCATCATCTCCTGGAGCACCTCATATCGTTGCACAAATTTCCAAACCGACTCTTGAGGATTGATGAATGTCTTGAAGTAAGAGTTGAGGCCCTCCGACCTCCCTGTAGTGCTTGTGAAGGGGAAGAAGCATTTCCGGAAGTATGCTGGAGCCCAGGTATGCCAAGTCCGCCACATGTTGTAAAGGTGTCTATTATCTTCCAATTGAAAGCAATGTATCATGTGCTGCTAGTTCTCCTTAAACTGGTCAACCGTGGTCGGATCGTTGATGCATGTGTAGAAATCTTGCTCAAAAACTTCATCCCTGCTGAGTATTCTACCCAACTTATCCCTCGCTTTTCGTTGGACATGCCATTTGCAAAATCTATGCACTGTATTTGGTAAGGCTTCAGAAATGGCTGTTTCCATTGCCTTGTCCTGGTCTATCATGATGTTCAATGGATGTTCATTGTTCATAGCAATCAAAAAGCGCTGGAACACCCACTTGAAAGTTTCAATCTGTTCATTCGGAAGCAAAGCACACCCCAGAAAAAATGTATGCAAATGGTTGTTGACGCCAACAATCGGAGCAAACGGCATGTTGTACCTATTTGTGCAAAAGGTGGTGTCAAAGAGGATGCAATCTTTGTACTTAGGGTACAATGCCCTTGTCCTCCCATCAACCCAAAACAGCCCCGTGACAGAGTTTGTTTCCTCATCAACTGTTTTTGCAAAGTAGAATTCAGGATTGAGATCCAAATCTTCTTGCGGAATGTTGTGGTGTGAGCGGTAGAACCGCACACGCTCTGGCTGTGGCATCAGAGGGTGTGTATGCTTTGAAACAAAGTATGAAACAACCCACTTATCACCCCTCAGCCCAACTATTAAGTGTGCTTTGCAATCATGACGCACCAATCTATTTTTCTGACGCTTGTTTGCGACATCCATTTCAAACGAAGACTCTTTGCTAGATGAGTGTTGTTCTGTTGAGATTGCTTCCGAAGCACTGCTAGTATCGGCCTTATTCTCTGGCTTCCCGACATGGACACACCGGAACACCCTCTTGATTAGTATCGCAGGCCCCTTCTTTTGGCTGTCCTTTTAAGCAGATATGTGTATGCCAAAGCCCATTTTGAATGCATAGTCGTTGTAGAACTGCTTAGCATCATCAACAGAGTCAAATTGCATCCCAACATAGGTTGCAAGTGGTTGATATGAAATCTCATCATCTTCATTCATTGTAGCTGCTGAATTTGTTCCAAAGTTTGCTTTAAATCGATGTTCAGTGAAGCTCTCCTCACCTCCTGTACCGCTGTGGGTAGCCTATCAACAGCAAAACAAAAAGTTTTATTACCTAGTCTATAAGCACAAGTGATGCTTCATGACCCGAAATACATTTTCTTGGAATGCAATTTTATAGTTTCAACAATTTTTTGAAGCATGTAAATGTAGAAAGAAACAAAAATGTTCAGCATTAGAATTTCATTTTTTCACGGATGTAAGTATGCTTCATTTGACTCAGTAAATTTAAGTTCAGTTTCACAATCATTTTTTTTCTGCACTTTAATTAGTCCCATAAGCTATTTTTTTGTTTCAACTTTTTTTAGGGTGCTACATATTTAACTGCATTTCTTTCAACAGAATGTTATTTTTTCATGCTGCACTGTCTGAAACTGTGTTTTCAAATCAACATATAGTACTCTGTTTTTAGTAAAAATTCAGCAACTGTACTTTTTCACCCCCTTCCAATGTATCATGGTGTTTTTATCGAAGCTCAATGTTCAAATTTACCCATGCTCATTTTTGCAACACCAAACATTTTGCTACAACTAAATTATGAAAATTATTAGGGTTTTCACAGAGTTGTTACCCAATTTGCAGAAGATGTAGATGTCGTGGCCTCTGGGAAGACCATCGGCGGGTTATGGTAGATCCTTGCTGGGGGGTGTTGTTCCCTGGGCTGTACACCAGTCGCTAAACTTGGATCCGTCCACCGGGATGTAGCAGACCCACCGGAGCATTGATTGTAGGTGGAGGCGAACATATCCCTAGCGATGTGTGCCATTGGAACGAACCAGGAGAGGGGAGCTGATGGTAGATGGAGGAGGGGGAGGTGGTGGTGTTTCGATGCTCCGGTGGTGCTGCGGTGGCAGAACGACGGCGGATGATGGCCAGATCCTGCCACGGTCGCCGCCGCTGCCGCGCGAATCGCGGGGATCAGGTGTGAGTCTGTCTGCGAGGGTATGCTGCATTGCAACAGACCGTGCGTTGCCACGGTCGTTTGCCTCAAAGCGCATCGCACGTGGTTAAGTGTCTGCGGGATCTGACGGCTGAGAGCTGGTTGATCCAATGGCTGTCGAGGCAGTTTACTTTCTCAACAAATCAGCCGACTGATTTGTAGCATGCGCCGAGTAAAAAAGGCAAATCCCTTGTGAATCCGTGATGCCCACAAAGCTTGCTTTTGGGAACCGAAACCGGGTCTGTGGGGGTCCTTGCTGGTTCTGTCTCATGGAGTTGACCCAGCGCAGTTTACGCGCAGCGGATGCCACTGCTGACCTTTCACATGAATCGTCTTTAACGATGATCCGATGATGGGTATTATTTTGTAGTATCTGTCCATCAAGTAAATAAATCCAGGGTACCAAGAATTCATCCAGTTCTTGTACTGTATGAGGGATTTGACTAATGCACATATTCCATGTTACCTTCTTCGGGTGACGGAGCAGTAGAACTACAGGCTGCCTCCGGACGCGCGTTCGTCTGCGGCAATTAGGGTTGAGCCCTGATTTTTTTCTCGACTGATGAACACGGAGTCGGTATAGATCTGACCTTAGCTCTTCCTGATCTAGCTGATTACGAGCTTCTCGATCCCTGGGATAAATCCCTCCGAGAACTCAACACCACCGTGCGCGAGCCGCACGGTGGGTGCCAACTATCGTGGATTTGTCACGACAGATGTCCTAGTGTGAGGACTTATTTATGAGGCCAACGCATCTATGTAGTAGCTTGAGAGGGGTTGAGTGGGACGAGAGATGCGAGGTTTTTTACCCAGGTTCGCCCCCTCACAATGGAGGTAAAAGCCTACATCCTGCTTCATTGATATTGATGATGATGAACATGAATACAAGGGTGCTCTATCTCGAGAGCTATAGACTTGTTTGTCTAACCCTAATCTATCCAACTCGTGGAACTTGTGAAAACTTGTCCCTCTCGGGGTTCCCTACCCCTCCTTATATAAGTTGAAGGGACGGCTTACATGAAGAGTCCTAGTAGTATTAGGACTATTCTATTACAAGTGGAATCCTAGTCTTGCTTCCTTTGTAAGAGAATATTCCTTATGGCTTTTCCTATTAAGCCGGCCCATCGTAACCTGAGTCGGCTTTCCCACGAGCCGCCTTCTGGGCTGTTGGGTCTTGTCGATAGGCTGACCCGCCCACCGGGTTATTAATGAGTCACCTGGCTTGGCCAGGTCATTAGTGAGTGGAGAGATCCGGGCAGGTCACTACTGAGTCGCCAAGTAAGGGCAAGTCACTAGTGGGTCACCAAGTCCGGCCGGGTCATATTTCCGGTCGGGTCATACCGCGGGGTATATCCCCGACGTGGGTGTTTCGCGCACACCCAACAAGGACGCCACATGCACTACACTACGCCGGGGACTTCACCGCTGACACGGTGTAGCCTCCTAGCTAGAGCTGTCCTCTGATGACGGCGGAGTGGCTGAGCAACAACGACAGACTGGTGCCAATAGCGATTGTGGGGGAAGCAGACGAGATAAGCTACAGGGAGGGAGGGGAAAGTGCGATGCAGGACTCGCCGGCCGTGAGGTTTTTTATAGCAGGCCGGTAAGCATTGGGGTTTTGGGGGAATTCACTGAGTCGGCTGGGAAGCTTGCACGGGAACTTGCGAGGTTGTGTGGGAACAGGCTCACCGACGATTCACTGACGCCACCGTTTGGCCAAAAGAACACCCCCATGCGCTGCGCAAGCTTGCGCCGTAAGCTGTCTGCGGCAGTGGGGTGACAAGACGTGCGAGAGGACACGTTTAATAAAAATACCACCATCCTAGTTTATAAGTAGGATTTAACTAATAAAATAGAATGCATGTCGCCAAAGATTATATCGTTGGAGTCGTATTTGAACATAGTTTCCATCTATACAATTTTTTAACATGCATTAACACTATTATATACCAACAATCGTTTTGGTTAAATTTAAGGTTATATACCAGCAAGTGTTTGCCCTCAACACACACGACTCATTCCATCACAAACAACTCGGATGGATCAACGGTATGACACGTATTGCACACGCAACTCTAATCTCATTCATGCTTGATGTCTCCGACATCGCTCGCACAATTCATCTTATTTGCCACGTATGACTATGTCGTCCTCTACTTGTGTCCCTCGGCAAGCTCTGCTCACCGTTAGGCTCCACAGCACGCGGTGCTCGCCGTTAGGTGCCGCGGTGCGCTCTGTCGCGTCTATTGGCGCGCTCTGCTCGCGTCCGTCGGCGCGCTCGACTTGTGGACAACTTTTCCTTGAGCGTTCAACTGCTATATGCATATATATATGGTTGATCATTGTTGAGGCAACCGCGGAGCACTCTTCTCGCGTCCCTCCGCGCGCGCTCTACCAGCGGTTGGGCGTGCGCACGATCACGTCGGGGGCCCCATATGCATGCGGTTGCGCCGGGCGAGTTTCCATGTGATGCAATTACGTGTGGCATGATGGAGTTACGTGCTGCAAATTAGAACTGCCATCAGGGCCTGCCGACATTCTTGGCCGTCCGGCTTCCCCTGTAATTCCCACGGCCATTATAACCTTAGTCTCTTCAACCTTTCGATCGCGCCGCACAACACAACAAGCACACCCACAACGAAACATAGAGAGGGGATGTCCAGCGATGCTCCAATGGATTTCGGCGAGCATAGAGTGGATACCCACGCGAGGGAGACGGGTCTCTCAGTGGTGTACACCATCGACCCGGTCGTGGTGGAGGACTACATCAACAGCGTTCAGCTGTTGCTTGCTGGAGACAAGTACGAGGTGGTCGGCATCGACCACCAGTACACCACCGGTCGTCCCGGCATAGATCAGAAGGTTGCCATCACCCAGTTGTGCGTGCGCCATCATGTCCTCATCTATCACTACTGCATGGCCACAGAGCCTTGCAACCGTTTCAACAGGTTTGTCAATAGCACCGACTACAAGTTCGCCATGGTGGAAACCAAAGACGATGTAAATGCGCTCGATGTTGCGGGCTTGGCCTGCAAGAACCTTGTCGAAATCCGTGACCACTACAGGGTCTGGGGCAGCACGAAGAAGGACTCCCTGGTCGAACTCGCCTCCGCCATCATCGACCCCTACTATGAAAAGATGAAGCAGGATGCCCAGAGAACAAGCCCCCTATCCTGGCACAGGGCCTAGATGCGGCAACTGGATGAATCTCACCTAAGGTTCACGGCAAGGAGAGTGTACACATGCTACAAGATGCATAGGCGGATCATTGCCATGAGGAAGTGCCTTGTTACCCAAATCGATGAGCCCGGATCGAGCCACAAGAAGAGCAAGGGTCACAAGAAGTAGATGATGATCAGATGATCATTTATTCTATTTAATCATGCATGTAATGTATAGTTTACTTTATTGGTGTGTGGAAATGTCATGTGTGTAGTAGCCACCTATGTAATTATGCATGTAATAGTTCACTTTGGTGTGTGTAAATGCCATGGTTGTAGTAGCCACCTATGTAAGTGCATGTTTAATTTGGTTATGCAAGCATGTCCTTATAAGTGTGTGTGTATATATATGTTTTTGTTTTGTATGCAATCCCATCGCACAACACACCCATCTTATTAGCAGCAACCGTCTGTGTTATTATCGATATTCACACACATTTCTGATTAAAAACCTGTTTGCCACGTATGACACACATCTTGTTAAGTTGAACCATTTCTGTTCTCATGTCTCAACGCAAACAGTTCATCCGAGTGAACCGCATTCCGTATATCGCACACACCTTGATCTGGCTGACCGTTTCTTTTGTGTTGCCTAATCACAAATAGTTCATCCGAGTAAACCGTATGTTGTATATCGCACACACCTCCATCTGGCTTCCCATTTCTTTTGTTGCTCCTCATCGCAAACAGTTAATTGAACTAAACCGTATGCCTCCATCACACACGCAACTAAGTTATGAAACGTGTTTGATGGCTCCGCCATCGCAAACCTTTTGCACCTTTTTTGACGGTTTTTTACACCACTGTTTTCGATTATGGCATCGCACATAGTTTCATCGAAGGGTCTCTGATCATAGTGTCGCATTAGCAGCATCCTGCAGTAGTGTCACATGATTATTTGCAACATGATTTCTCCCGTGACCTCAAGAACAACGGTAACTACTCACAAACGATAAACATGCTCGTGATCAGAGGAGTATTAAATATCATATTGGATCTGAACATATAATCTTCCACCAAATAAACCATATACTCCATCCGTTCGGAAATACTTGTCATCAAAATGAATAAAAAGGAATGTATCTAGAACTAAAATACATCTAGATACATTTCCTTTTATCCATTTTGATGACAAATATTTCTGGATGAAGGGAGTAGTAATGAACTACAAGATGTAGTCAACATTACTAGTCACCCACAAGTACCAATATATAGTTCCGGTAACAAGATTGAACACAAGAGATGAACTAGGGTTTGAGAGGAGATGGTGCTATTGAAGATGTTGGTGGAGATTGCCCTCCCCAAGATGGGAGATTTGTTGGTGATGATGATGATGCTGATGATTTCCCCCTCCGGGAGGGAAGTTCCCCCGGCGGAATCCCTCTGCCGGAGTGCAAAAGTGCTCCTGCCCAAGTTCCAAAAGATGGGCACGGGAGGTGGGCCGAGGAGGCCACAACCCCCCAGGGCGCGCCAGGGGCCCTGGCGCGCCCAGGTGGGTTGTGCCCACCTGGTGGCCCCTGCTCTAGTAGTTATTTGCTCCAATAATTCTTATATATTCCATAAAAAATCCCCGTGAAGATTCAGCTTGTTTGGAGTTGTGCAGAATAGGTAGCCTGACGTAGCTTTTCCAGGTCTAGATTTCCAGCTGCCAGAATTCTCCCCCTTGGTGTGTACCTTGCAAATTATGAGAGAAAAGGCATTAGAATTACTCCAAAAAGCATTATGATGGATGAAAACATCATAAGTAACAGCAAGAAAAACATGACGCAAAATGGACGTATCAACACCCCCAATCTTAGACCTCGCTTGTCCTCAAGCGAAAAACCGAAATCGAAAAACATGTCCACATGATTTGAGAGAGAGGTGTCGATAAAAGCAAAATATGGACATAGAAGCATCATGTTGATTATTATAACAGCAACAAAATTAAACATAGGACTTTTATCATAGAACTTTCATCATATACTTCTCATGAGTAAGTAATATTTCATATCACAATCGAAGTATAAAGCAAAAACACTATTAGAAACCAACAGATTGTGTTCTCAGTCAACTTTGCAACTACAATTCATCATCTTTTCAGGAAGGTTCATGTGTCGGAGCTTTAGGCAAGTCCACATACTCAACCATCAAAGTCCTCTATGATTGCTAACACTCACCTTGTACCCATGAGCAAAATGTTTCAATCAGACACATAGAACGATAGGGGCTTATGGTTTCGCCTCCCAACATACTCACCTCAAGGGTGATGTCAACAATTATAACTCATGCCACCCATATTCAACTGGACATATGTACCAAGATCTTTGCTCGCCACATGATGCTTGCAAAAGGAGAAAAATAAAAGGAATGAAGAGAAAAACTTTGACTCTTGCATAAAAGTAAAGATAGGCCCTTCGCAGAGGGAAGTAGAGGTTGCCATGTGCTTACTTGTTTGTATGCTCAATCCCTTAGTGCAAAATAACGTCATGTTACATTGCCCCTTGTGACAGCGACCTTTATTATGCAGTTTGTCGCTTTTATTCTTCACCATCACAAGTTCGTGCAACACTCAATTTTCTCTTACACTAAATGATCTCACACTTTTAGAAGCAATTTTTATTTCCTTTTTGCACCAATGACAACTTACTTGAGGGATCTTGCTCAATCCCTAGGTAGGTCTGGTGGACACTTGAAAATGGATTTGGGTATAAGGGTTTTTGCATGCACAAGTAGTTTCTATACTTAGTGTAGAGTTTTTGGCTAGCAAAGATAGGGGCCAAGCACCACATGTTAAAGGTTCTATGACAATATGACTTCTATGTGAATATGAACAACATAAATCATTAAGTTATCTTCCTTGTCCGATGTCAACAATTTTTGCATATAATATTATGATGAGGGCGCACAATCACAAAAGATTTATAGGTAGTATATTTATTTGTGAATCTTCTCTTCGCTTATTAACTCTTTCATGAGTTGGATCATTGACTAATGCTATGTTTGTTAATATCTAATAAACTTTTCTACTTATACTTTTCCTTATGTGGTGCCATCACCTACCATAGGATTAGTATATAATTGTTTTCTTTATTTATTTCCTTTCTTTTATTTGTTTCCTTTATTGTTTATTTTATTTTATTTGCAACATGAAATTAAAGAAAGAAAAGACTCATACTAAACTTTATTATATAACTTGCACATGATTACAAGGATAGATCACTAAGAAAAAAGATAGTGGGATGGTACAATACCGGGGCACCTCCTCCAAGCTTGCCGAAAGCCAAGGGGAGTGCCCATAACCGATACTGAATTCTCTTTTGGTGGTGAAGAAGGTGATGGTGGTGATCAAGTGATTCTATCCTTTAGGATCAAGAGATTCTCCAATCGACGGATGATGCTCTGGAGGTGGGTGATGTGCTCTAGATGAAGAATATTTTCACGAGTGAGATACTTATTTTGTATGTGAACTATCTCAATGATGTGAAAGGCTTAAATCTCAACATGAGTAAGATGAGTAAGGTAAGATTTAAGGATATCTTCCTCCTCCTCATCAGCTGACAGTGCTTGTTCGAAGACCGGAGGCTGGTCTACGGTAACCTCATTGCTCTCATCTCCTCCGACAGCTCCCGCAGGCTCTTCTCTCTTCAGCTCGATCTTCATCAACCAAGCACACTCTTCCATGTTGTTGGAGGAAGAAGACATGATGCCTGGCCCAACAGATCTAACAGGAAACAGCAAGAAAAGAGAACAAGGGATTTCTCTGTGATACGGTGATCAACGGGTTCGGGAAGTATATAAAGATTTTTTTATCTTGGAGGACAAGCATTTGGTAGAAAAATGGAGTACGGAAGGTGTCCCAGGTGGGCACAACCCACCTAGGCGCGTCAGGCCCTGGTGTCTTGTGCCCACTAGGGGACGCTTCCTGGAAGTTTCTTTATTCCCAAAATTCTAAAATATTCCAAAACTGATAAAAAATATTTTTTCAGAATTTTCGGAGTCCGTTTACTTACCATATCACATACCTCCTTATTTTCATGATTCTGTGATGTTCCGGAAGGACTCTTTTATGTGTTCTTCTGGTATCATAGTTTGGATAATATTACTTTCAACATTAATAGGCGTAACTGAGATATAATGCTTCATTCGTTGCCCATTGACAACCTTCGGGTTAGTACCTTCAGAATTATTTATTTTGATGGATCCAAACTGGTAAACCTCCTCGATGATGTATGGGCCTTCCCATTTTGAGAGGAGCTTTCCTGCAAAGAATCTGAAACGGGAGTTGTACAATAGAACATATTCTCCGACTTTAAACTCACGCTTTTGAATTCTTTTGTCATGCCATCTTTTTACTTTTTCTTTAAATAATTTTGCATTTTCATAAGCTTGGGTTCTTCATTCATCTAATGAGCTAATATCAAATAACCTCTTTTCACCAGCAAGTTGAAATCATAATTGAGTTCTTTGATTGCCCAATATGCTTTATGTTCTAACTCAAGAGGCAAATGACAAGCTTTTCCATAAACCATTTTATAAGGAGACATACCCATAGGATTTTTATATGCTGTTCTATAAGCCCAAAGTGCATCATCTAATTTCTTAGACCAATTCTTCCTCGACCTATTGACAGTCTTTTGCAAAATTAATTTTATTTCTCTATTGCTAAGTTCAACTTGACCACTACACTGAGGATGATAAAGGTGATGCAATTCTATGGTTAACATCATACTTGGCAAGCATTTTACGAAAAGCACCATGAATAAAGTGTGAACCACCATCAGTCATTAAATATCTAGAGACTCCAAACCTTGGAGAAATAACTCCCTTAAGCATTCTAATAGAGGTGTTGTTATCAGCACTACTAGTTGGAATAGCTTCTACCCATTTAGTAACATAATCAACAGTAACAAAATATGTGTATACCCATTAGAGGAAGGAATAGGTACCATGTAATCAAATCCCCAAACATCAAATGGTTCAACAACAAGTGAATAATTCATAGGCATTTCTTGACGCTTACCGATATTACCTATTCTTTGACATTCATCACAATATAAGACGAACATACGGGCATCTTTAAAGACATTAGTGTTGGAAATATGCCTTGGAGGCAATAATAAAGTGGTTATTATTATATTTCCTTGTTCATGATAATTGTCTATTGTTCATGCTATAATTGTATTAACCGGAAACCATAATACATGTGTGAATACATAGATCACAACATGTCCCTAGTGAGCCTCAATAGATGGTTGTGGTTTCCTAACATGGGCATTGGATGTCGTTGATAACGGGATCACATCATTAGAAGAATGATGTGATGGACAAGACCCAATCCTAAGCATATCACAAGATCGTGTAGTTCGTTTGCTAGAGCTTTTCTAATTTCAAGTATCGTTTCCTTAGACCATGAGATTGTGCAACTCCCGGATACCATAGGAGTGCTTTGGGTGTATCAAACGTCACAACATAACTGGGTTTCTATAAAGGTGCACTACAGGTATCTCTGAAAGTGTCTGTTGTGTTGGCACGAATCGAGACTAGGATTTGTCAGTCCGTATGACGGAGAGGTATCTCTGGGCCCAGCCGGTAAAGCATCATCATAACGAGCTCAATGTGCCTAAGGAGTTGGTCACGTGATCATGCGTTACGGAACGAGTAAAGAGACTTGCCGGTAACGAGATTGAACGAGGTATGGGGATACCGACGATCGAATCTCGGGCAAGTAACATACCGATTGACAAAGGGAATTGTATACATGATTAATTGAATCCCTGACATCATCGTTCATCCGATGAGATCATCTTGGAACATGTGGGAGCCAACATGGGTATCTAGATCCTGCTGTTGGTTATTGGCCAGAGAGATGTCTCATCATGTCTACATGGTTCCTGAACCCGTAGGTTCTACACACTTAAGGTTCGGTGACGCTAGAGTTGTTATGGGAAATTGTATGTGGTTACCGAAGGTTGTCGAAGTCCCGGATGAGATCTCGGACGTCACGAGGAGTGCTGGAATGGTTTGTAGGTGAAGATTTATATATGGGAAGTCCAGTTTCAGTCGCTGGAATAATTTTGGGGGTTATCGGTATTGTACCGGGGCCACCGATAGGTGTCCGGTGGTCCACCGGGTGGTGCCACCTACCCCTAGGGACTTAATGGGCTGAATATGGGAGGGAACCAGCCCCTGATGGGCTAGTGCACCCCCCAAGGGCCCATGGCGCCTAGGGTTGCAAACCCTAGGGGAAGGGGACTCCTCCCACCTTGCTTGGGGGGCAAGCCTCCCCCCTTGGCTGCTGCCCCCTCCCTCGAGATGCATCTAGGGGGGCGGACCCCTCTCCCCTTCACCCTATAAATAGAGGGGTGGGAGGGCAGCCACAACCCCTTCCCCTGGCGCAGCCCCTCCCTCCTCCAACACCTCCACCTTCGTAGTGCTTAGCGAAGCTCTGCCGGAGAACCACGAGATCCACCACCACCACACCGTCGTGCTGCCGGAGTTGTCTCTCAACTTCTCCTCTCCCCTTGCTGGATCAAGAAGGAGGAGACGTCCCCGGGATATATGTGTGTTGAACGCAGAGGTGTCGTCCGTTCGGTGCTTGATCTGATCTTCCATGATTTGAATCGCCACGAGTACGACTCCATCAACCGCGTTCTTGTAACGCTTCCGCTTAGCGATCTTCAAGGGTATGAAGATGCACTCCCCCTCTCTCGTTGCTAGCATCTCCTAGATTGATATTGGTGACACGTAGGAACATTTTGAATTATTACTACGTTCCCCAACAGGGGCATCATGAGCTAGGTTTATGCGTAGATTCTATACACGAGTAGAACAAAAAGTAGTTGTGGGCGATGATTTGTTCAATTTGCTTACCTTTACTAGTCCTATCTTGATTCGGCAACATTGTGGGATGAAGCGGCCTGGACCGACCTTACAAGTATGCTTACGTGAAACTGGTTCCACCGACTGACATGCACTTGATGCATAAGGTGGCTAGCGGGTGTCTATCTCTCCCACTTTAGGAGGATCGGATTCGATGAAGAGGGTCTTTATGAAGGGTAAATAGCAATTGGTATATCACCGTTGTGGCTTTTGCGTAGGTAAGCAATGTTCTTACTAGAAACCCTTAGTAGCCACGTAAAACATGCAACAACAATTAAAGGACGTCTAACTTGTTTTTGCAAGGTTTGCTATGTGATGTGATATGGCCAAAAGGATGTGATGAATGATATATGTGATGTATGAGATTGATCATGTTCTTGTCATAGGAATCACGACTAGCATGTCGATGACTATGACAACCGGTAGGAGCCATAGGAGTTGTCTTAATTTATTGTATGACCTGCGTGTCAATGAACACGCCATGTAATTACTTTACTTTATTGCTAACCGTTAGCCATAGTAGTAGAAGTAATAGTTGGCGAGACAACTTCATGAAGACGTGATGATGGAGATCATGGCGTCATGCTGGTGACGAAGGTGATCATGTCGCGCCTCGAAGATGGAGATCAAAGGCGCAAGATGATATTGGCCATCTCATGTCACTTTATGATATGCATGTGATGTTTTTCATGGTTACATCTTATTTGCTTAGAACGATGGTAGCATAAATAAGATGATGCCTCACTAAAATTTCACGAAAAGTGATCCCCTAACTATGCACCGTTGCGAAGGTTCGTTGTTTCGAAGAACCATGTGATGATCGGGTGTGATAGATTCTAACGTTTGCATACAACTGGTGTAAGGCAGATTTACACATGCGAAACACTTAGGTTGACTTCACGAGCCTAGCATGTACAGACATATCCTCGGAACACGAGAGATCGAAAGGTCGAACATAAGTCGTATAGTAGATACGATCAACATGGAGATGTTCACCGTTGATGACTAGTCCGTCTCATGTGATGATCAGACACGGCCTAGACGATTCGGATCATGTATCACTTAGATGACTAGGGGGGTGTCTATCTGAGTGGGAGTTCATTAAATAATTTGACTAGATGAACTTAATTATCATGAACTTAGTCTAAAATATCTTTACAATATGTCTTGTAAATTAAATGGCCTAATGTTGCCCTCAACTTCAACGCGTTCCTTGAGAAAACCAAGCTGAAAGACGATGGTAGCTACTATACGAATTAGGTCCGTAACTTGAGGATCATCCTCATAGCTTCCAAGAAAGCATATGTCCTTGAAGCACCGCTAGGTGACCCAACCATTTTCCCAGCAACTAAAAATGTTATGAACGCCTGGCAGTCGCGTAGTGATGATTACTCCCTAGTTCAGTGCGGCATGGTTTACAGCTTAGAACCGGGGCTCCAAAAGCATTTTGAGCAGCACCGAGCATATGAGATGTTCCAAGAGCTGGAAATGGTTTTCCAAGCTCATGCACGGGTCGAGATATTTGAAGTCTCGAAAAGTTCTACAGTTGTAAGATGGAGGAAAACAGTACTGTCAGCGAGCATGATAGAGGCAAAGGTGTCCCGATGTTTCGATGAGATGGTGGCTATCGTTTCCGTGGGAGTCGAAGTTGACGATTCGACTACGAACGTGCGAGACGTCGCGCCTTAGCAATCGCTAAACCAACTTCCGAGGGGTTATTAACCACACCGGGGCACGATCAACCTGACCACGAGGGTCTGTTTCCTGCGAGCAAACGAAGAACAAGCAAGAAATGAGATTGCAATCTGGATATTGCGAATATAAGATGAAAACTTTATTGATCAAGGTGGGGATTTGTTACGTCTTGGTCTGGTCGTTGGACACAAACGAAGTACGCGAAGTTGCAGCTATGGCGAACTTTTAATCTAAACAAAATCCAAAGTCTAAACGACGCCCTAAGGGCTGTATATATGGAGGAAGAGGGGGGGATTTCGTGGCCCTTGGAGGAGGGGTCCGAAACCAACCCTAACTCTTGTTTCCCCACACATACGGAGATCCTTGTTATTAGAATGATGATCTCTTGGCTATGACTGAGTCATATATTAATGGAAATGGTTTGCTACATTTGTGTATTGATAAGACCGTTCACAATTTCTTGAAGCTCGATCTCCCCCCCAGATGAACCATATAGCCAAGAGAAACCATGAACGTACGAGCGTGGCGCAGAAAGCGAAATGTTTTGCAGCGAGTCAAGCGTAATACGATCAAAAGGAAATGGGGTCGATGCTAAAACTCAAACAGTTCCCCAGAGGGGGCCCCGGGTTGAAAGAGCGAGCTACACTCTAAAAACAACCTATACTTAAGTATTTCGAAAATACATGGGCCTGGCCCAATAATAAGGTGACGCAACACATAAAATAGCCTCTGGACAAAATTTATGAAGTGACATCTTGTATATTTCGTCCAAGGCTTTATGCACTCCTTATGGTGGCTTCAAAGTCCTGAAATCATCACTAGTAACTCCGTTCTGGATCCCCTTGCGCATGCCATCATCTGCACGCTTGAACTCGTTCCCAGGTTCATCTTTCTTGTCCAAGCTAGGCCCTTCATTTGTAAGCAAAACAAATGTATCCAATTTAGGCAGCATTATATTCTCATGAACATTAGAACGTTACCAAGAAATGAAAGTACCTGATAATTCAATTGGCATGCGCGAGCTCTAGTAATTGGTCCAGTATGTATAGTAGCAGGGGCTGTGGGTGTAACAATGGTATTGATGTCCTCATCAAAGCTTATACTCAAAATGTCTGGGTTGCACAACCGCTTGTCTCTGCTGGGAGTTAATCTCCAGATGACTCGGTCATTGACAGGATCCTCCAATCTCTTCCACCTAGCTAAGAGCTTTGTGATGAACTACAATATGCATGGGATGGAGAAGTCCATTCCTGAGTTATATTCAATGACAAAATCAGTAGAGGTGGCAATCAAAAAGGAACATCAAGTGTTGATGGTGAATAAGACCACTAGTTTCAATAAAGGCAAGGGTAAAAAGAACTTCAAGAAGGACGACAAGGGAGTTGCCGCGCCCGGCAAATCAGTTGCTGGGAAGAAGCCAAAGAATGGACCCAAGCCCGAGACTCAGTGCTTTTATTGCAAGGGAAATGGTCACTCGAAATAAAACTACCCCAAGTACTTAGCGGATAAGAAGGCCGGCAACGCCAAAGGTATATGTGATATACATGTTATTGATGTGTACCTTACCAGCGCTCGTAGTAGCTCCTGGGTATTTGATACCGGTGTGGTTGCTCATATTTGTAACTCAAAATAGGAGCTATAGAATAAGCAGAGACTGGCGAATGACGAGGTGACGATGCGCGTCGGGAATGGTCCCAAGCTCGATGTGATCGCCGTCGGCACGCTACCTCTACATCTACCTTCGGGATTAGTTTTAAACCTCAATAATTGTTATTTAGTGACAACTTTGAGCATGAACATTGCATCTTGATCGCGTTTAATGCGAGATGGCTACTCATTTAAATCCGAGAATAATTGTTGTTCTATTTATATGAGAGATATGTTTTATGGTCATGCCCCGCTGGTCAATGGTTTATTTTTATTGAATCTCAAACGTGATGTTACACATATTCATAGTGTGAATGCCAAAAGATGTAAGGTTGATAATAATAGTCCCACATACTTGTGGCACTGCCGCCTTGGTCACATTAGTGTCAAACGCATGAAGAAACTCTATGCAGATGGACTTTTGAAGTCTCTTGATTATGAATCATTTGACATGTGCAAACCATGCCTCATGGGCAAAATGACCAACACTACGTTCTCCGGAACAATGGAGCGAGCAACCAACTTATTAGAAATCATACATACTGATGTGTGTGGTCCAATGAGCGTTGAGGCTCGCCGTGGCTATCGTTATGTTCTCACCCTCACTAATGACTCAAGTAGATATGGGTATGTCTACTTAATGAAACACAAGCCCGAGACCTTTGAAAAGTTCAAGGAATTTCAGAGTGAGGTAGATAATCAACATGACAGGAAAATAAAGTTGTTACGATCAGATCGTGGAGGGGAATACTTGAGTCACGAGTTTGGCACACACTTAAGAAATGTGGAATTGCTTCACAACTCACGCCGCTTGGAACACCTTAGCGTAATGGTGTGTCCGAATGTCATAATCGCACTCTATTGGATATGGTGCGATCTATGATGTCTCTTACCGATCTACCGCTATGATTTTGGGGTTATGCTTTAGAGACGACACCGTATGAATTTTTTCTTTTGTTGGTATGTAAAGCTAGGTGGTAAATATTTAGCAACATAGTAATAAGCATAACTACCATACCAAGGAGTACCGTGAGAAACATTTATTGCAGCTAACTGCTCATCAGGAAAACTATCATCAATAGGTAGTAGGTCATCAAGCACATTTTCAACCCTAGACAAATTATCGGCAACTGGGTTCTCAACTCGTTTTTTAAAAATGATATGTAAATAAAATTCTTGTAACAAGAGAACCCATCTAATAAGTCTAGGTTTAGCATCTTTCTTTTCCATAAGATATTTAATAGCAGCATGGTCTGTGTGAACGGTTACTTTGGAATCAACAATATAAGGTCTAAATTTCTCACAAGCAAACACAACTGCTAAGAATTCCTTTTCAGTAGTAGCATAATTTCTTTCAGCACTGTCTAGAGTTTAACTAGCATAATGAATAACATTAAGTTTCTTACCAACTCTTTGTCCTAGAACAGCACCAACACCATAATCACTAGCATCACACATAATTTCAAAAGGCAAGTTCCAATCAGGTGGTTGAATAATAGGTGCAGAAACTAAAGCTTTCTTAAGTGTTTCAAAGGCTTCTAAACAATCATCATCAAAAACAAAAGGCATATTCTTCTACAAGAGATTAGTAAGAGGCCTAGATAATGTTTGAGAAGTCTTTGATAAATCTCCTATAGAAACTAGCATGACAAAAGAAACTATGAATACCTTTTATATCTTTAGGACATGTCATTTTCTCAATTGCATCAACCTTAGCTTGGTCCACTTCAATACCTCTTTCAGAAATTTTATGACCCAAGACTATGCCTTCATTAACCATAAAGTGGCACTTCTCCCAATTCAAGACAAGATTTGTTTGGTCACATCTCTGCAGAACTCGATCAACATTGCTTAAACAATCATCAAAAGACTTCACATAGCCAGAAAAGTCATCCATGAGAACCTCAACAATCTTCATAGGATACCCTAAGGAAACTATTGGGTATACCTTCTACCTCAGATCCGAAGGCAAGATCTTTGTTGGCAAGAATGGATACTTTCTGGAGAAAGAGTTTCTCTCAAAAGAAGTAAGTGGGAGGAAATTAAAGTAGAACTTGATGAGGTACTACCTCTCGAACCAGAGAGTAGCGCAGCTCAGGAAGATGTTTCTGTGGTGCCTGCACCGACTAGAGAGGAATTTAATGATGATGATCATGAAACTTCGGATCAAGTTGCTACGGAACTACGTATGTCCATAAGGACACGTTCCGCACCAGAGTGGTACGGCAACCCTATCCTGGAAATCATGTTGTTAGACAATGGTGAACCTTTGAACTATGAAGAAGCAATGGCGGGCCCAGATTTCCAACAAATGGCTTGAGGCCATGAAATCCGAGATAGGATCCATGTATGAAAACGATGTATGGACTTTGACAGACTTGCCCGATGATCGGCAAGCCATAGAGAATAAATGGATCTTTAAGAAGAAGACTGACGGGATGGTAATGTGACCATCTATAAAGCTCGGCTTGTCGCTAAGGGTTATGGACAAGTTCAAGGGGTTGACTACACTGAAACCTTCTCACCCGTAGTGAAGCTGAAGTCCGAACGAATCATGTTAGCAATTGCCGCATTCTATGATTATTAGATATGGAAATTGGACGTCAAAACGGCATTCCTTAATGGTTTCCTTAAGGAAGAATTGTATATGATGGATCTGGAAGGTTTTGACGATCCTAAGAATGCTGACAAGGTATGCAAGCTCCACCGCTCCATCTATGGGTTGGTGTAAGCATCTCGGAGTTGGAACACTCGCTTTGATGAAATGATCAAAGCGTTTGGGTTTATGTAGACTTATGGAGAAGCCTATGTTTACAACAAAGTGAGTGGGAGCTATGTAGCATTTCTCATATTATATGTGGATGACATACTATTGATGGGAAATGATAAAGAACTTTTGGAAAGCATAAAGGCCTACTTGAATAAGTGTTTTTCAATGAAGGACCTTGGAGAAGCTGCTTACATATTAGGCATCAAGATCTATAGAGATAGATTGAGACGCCTTATTGGTCTTTCGCAAAGCATGTACCTTGACAAGATATTGAAGAAGTTCAATATGGATCACTCCATGAAGGGGTTATCGCCTATATTGCAAGGTGTGAGATTGAGCACAGCTCAATGCCCGACCTCGGCATAAGATAGAGAAAATATGAGTGTCATCCCATATGCCTCAGCCATAGGCTCTATTATGTATGCCATGCTGTGAACCAGACCTGATGTGAACCTTGCCGTAAGTTTGGTAGGGAGTTACCAAAGTGATCCCGGTATGGAACACTGGACAGCGATCAAGAATATCCTGAAGTACCTGAAAAGTACTAAGGATATGTTTCTCGTTTATGGAGGTGACGAAGAGCTTGCCGTAAAGGGTTACATCGATGCTAGCTTCAACACAGATCTGGATGACTCCAAGTCACAAACCGAATACATGTACATTTTGAATGGTGGAGCAGTCAGCTGGTGCAGTTGCAAGCAAAGCGTCGTGGCGGGATCTACATGTGAAGTGGAGTACATAACTACCTCAGAGGCAGCACAGGAAGCAGTCTGGATGAAGGAGTTCATCACCGACCTAGGAGTCATTCCCAATGCGTCAGGCCCGATGACTCTCTTCTGTGACAACACTGGAGCTATTTCCCTTGCCAAGGAGCCCAGGTTTCACAAGAAGACCAGGCATATCAAGCGTTGCTTCAACTCCATTCGTGAATATATTCAAGATAGAGACATAGATATTTGTAAAGTGCATACGGATCTGAATGAAGCAGATCTTTTGACTAAACCTCTTCCACGAGCAACACATGATCAATACCAAAACTCTATGGGTGTTCGATTCATCACAATGTAACTAGATTATTGACTCTAGTGCAAGTGGGAGACTGTTGTAAATATGCCCTAGAGGCAATAATATAGTGGTTATTATTATATTTACTTGTTCATGATAATTGTCTATTGTTCATGCTATAATTGTATTAACCGGAAACCGTAATACATGTGTGAATACATAGATCAAAACATGTACCAAGTGAGCCTCTAGTTGACTAGCTCGTTGATAAATAGATGGTTGTGGTTTCCTAACCATGGACATTGGATGTCGTTGATAACGGGATCACATCATTAGGAGAATGATGTGATGGACAAGACCCAATCCTAAGCATAGCACAAGATCGTGTAGTTCGTTTGCTAGAGATTTTCTAATGTCAAGTATCGTTTCCTTAGACCAAGAGGTTGTGCAACTCCCGGATATCGTAGGAGTGCTTTGGGTGTATCAAACATCACAACGTAACTGGTGAGTATAAAGGTGCACTAAAGGTATCTCCGAATGTGTCTGTTGGGTTGGCACGAATCGAGACTGGGATTTGTCACTCCGTATGACGGAGACGTATCTCTGGGCCCACTCGGTAATGCATCATCATAATGAGCTCAATGTGACTAAGGAGTTGTGTGACGCCCCAAGACCGGAGCTTCAGATGCCTTCCAGGGTTTCCGAGTCTCGTTGTGTGATTTGTTTTTGCTTGTTGCATTCATATTTGCATCATGTGCATTGTATCATGTCATCATGCCATCATGTCATTAATCTTTGCAACTCATATAAATAAACCGTATGGATCTTCGGTCCATTTAAATCGAGGGATATTCACAATCGTGATTTCTCTTTAGAACATATACTCCCAATATTATTAGGGAGCTATAATAAATATTCCATTCTTATGGAATCAACCAAAACACACTTGCATCTTTCTCTTGCCACCAATCCATCATCAAGTGCATCACCCCATCACTAGTTTCTTCCTTTCAATTCTCACCCACTTATTGCAAGTGGCATTCTCCTCTTTCATAAAATGTTCGACTTTTCCCAATAAATACTAGACCATGCCAAGACCACCTTCTCCTTTTTTCAGGTCTTTTAGAAGTGTGTTGGTTGGGCTAAGGATTTATTCGAGTTTGAGTTATTTTCAAACTTGCATAAAATTGCAGCCTCTAAAAATTGCCAAGGCATTTTATTCAAATACTAGTTAAATCCAGGATCCCAGGGACATTTTTTTATATCTTCCAAATACTAGTTAAACCTAAGAGAGGGCCCAGCCAGGCCTCTGGCCACCTGGGCCTCCCAACCTCCAGCGCCGGCCCATCTGCCCCTCCAAGGCAGGCCGCCCCACCAACTCCTAACCCTAGCCCACACCCTCTGGCTGATCCTCTCTCCCCCTTCGTTTCCTCCTAGCTCGATCTCCCCGTTTCTTTCCCCTCCCGCAGCACCACACGCACACACGCACAGGGCTGCGCCCGATCCCCATCTCTCCCTCCTCACGCTCTCTTTGTCGCGCCCGAACCCCATGGCTCGGCACCCGCACCTCCTTCCCGCCGGCCGCCGCTGCCGCCGTCATGCCCACGCCCCTGCTGGCCTCTTCTTCCTCGCGCCGCACTACCAGACCCGACGCCCGGCCTCTTCCTCGCCCTGCCAATGCCCTGCCGCCATTGGCACCTGTGCCTCCCCAAGCTACGCCCGTCGCCCGGCTTGGCCCGTGAGGCCATCAGCATCGTAGCGCCCCCTGCTGCCTCCCTTTTCCTGCCGGCCTCGACCTCCCCGTCTTCCCGGCCTCGTCCGTGTACCCTGGCTGCCTCTCTCTCATCAACGCCTCGGTGCCCCTACACCCCAAGTCCGTCGCCACCTCGCCGGAGCGCCGTCAGCAGTAGGTCGCCACCTCCCCTTCCCTTCGTGGGAGTCCGGAGCTGCGCTAGGCACCCGCGTCCTCGCCAAGCTGCTGCTGTCTTTCCTCTTGTTTTTCCTCTGTCACTAGTCCAATGAGTAGCGCCTCCGGGGTTTTCTCGAAGTCCAACTAGCACCGATGTCCCAAGGACCCTGAGTATGACTACGCGGTGATGCGTCAAGTACTTATACTGTGTCTCCGGAATCGCCAAGACCGTCCCCGATATCGCCAAGTACCACTTCGGTTCCGGAATGCGACAAGTACCACGATACCCATGCCCCGTCAAGTTCGACTACAACGACTACGTGACGACCCTGGATATGGAATTCCAAAACGCAAGTACCCCTTCGAGTTGACGAGACCGGCGAGTCCAAAGACCCCAAGTACCATGACATCGACGACCCTCAAGTTCGACTACACGGACCCTCAAGTAACCCTACACACATGCACCACTACTATCGCCAATACCGTGAGTACCTCTACCGACCCCGACCATCGAAGCGTGTACGACTACTTCGCACGACGACCCGTGAACAACTACATCCCCTTGAACTCGAACCGCTCAGGAGATGCACAATTCAAAGGTATAACGTTGAGACGACCGTCGTGGACGAATGTTGTGTGATGTATGAGATGATCATGGTTGCACCATATCCGAGTTGTTCTTTGCGAGTTCCTCGTGGTCTTGACGTTGACAGGTGGGAACCCGGTATCCGGGAGCACCCCATCATCTTGCATGACACACTCACACCCACTTCCTTTTGCACCGGTATCCCTGTGAGATATCGGATCATCGGAATGTTGCCGTGGCATCATTTCCGTTTCACCGCCATGGCACCGTTTCCGTCGTAGTTGACGTGGCACCCCTTTGGTTCAGCCATGGTGACAAAATGCTTCATAATATGCTTGTCAACATTTTCATAAAAAATTGCATAAAACTTGCACATGTCATTCGCATCATGATAACAACATCAATAATGTTTAAATTTTTGCTTGCTTCAATTGCTAAATGCATATGGGGATTCACCGGAATCATTGTTTGTTGTTTGCAGCCTCATTTAAACTTGCCTAGATAGGTAGTTTTCATTTGCTTCACCCCTTGCCATGTATCATTAAACCGGACATGCATCATACTTGGTTGTGCATCATGCCATGATTATGTGTTGGTTGTTTACTATGTTGTTTGCTTCTTTCCAATGTTGCTTCTTCGGGTTAGTTCCGATAACGTCGCGTTTGTGAGGATCCGTTCGACTACGTCCGCTTGACTTCTTCATGGACTCGTTCTTCTTCCTTGCGGGATCTCAGGCAAGATGACCATACCCTCGAAATCACTTCTATATTTGCTTGCTAGTTGCTCGCTCTTTTGCTATGCCTATGCCGCGATACCTACCACTTGCTATATCATGCCTCCCATGTTGCCATGTCCAGCCTCTAACCCATCTTGTCCTAGCAAACCATTGTTTGGCTATGTTACCGCTTTGCTCAGCCCCTGTTATAGCGTTGCTAGTTGCAGGTGAAGTTGAAGTTTGTTCCATGTTGGAACATGGATATTGTTGCACTACAAAAAAATACACTTCCGTGATGGTACGTGTTTGTCACAACAGGTCGCGTTTTCTGTCATGCATGTACATCCATGACAAATTTATGACAGAATCAAGATAGTCGTACCTGTGCTGTCGTAGAAGTGTTCCATGACATTGCCAAAATTATCATCACGGAAGTGTCCACTTCCATGACGATAAATCACGCGTCACAGAAGTGCTTTCGTCAAGGGTGACCGACACATGGCATCCGCCGTAACGGAACGCCGTTAAGCTATCGGGTCGGATTTTGGATCTGATAACCCGTTAACAGCCACAACCAATGCCGATTTTCCATGTGTAAAATTCTCATTGGCTGACGGATCCACGCGTCAGCTCCGCGTTGGCACATGTGTCACTCATCCAATGGTCGAGATGGGCCTATGATATGTTGACACGTGGACCGGCCCAAAAGTGGCCCACAAAGAGTAAATTGGTCGGCCCAACCGAAGGCCCATAAGATTTAGCGGACCATAATGGGCCGGCTAAGCTAAAGGCCCACAAAATTTAGCGGACCATAATGGGCCGGCCTAGCTAAAGGCCCACACGATTTTGCAGACCATAATGGGCCGGTCCAGCTAAAGGCCCACAAGATTTTGCGGACCACAATGGGCCGGCCCAGCTAAAGGCCCACTAGATTTTGTCGACCATAATGGGCCGGCCCAGCTAAAGGCCCAACATTCTCTGTCAAATCGGCCCGTCAACGGCCTATCCTAAACTTGTCATCAACGCGGCCCATGGTCACTTCTGGCCCGTTAACAGTCCGCTAAGTAATTGGGCCGAATTACGGCCCGGTGTATTTCCGGCCTGTTAAAGGTCCGGCTTCATTTGGGCCCATTTACAGGCCATCAAAAATTTCGGTCCATAAACGACCGTGAAGGATTTGGGTCATATTCGGCCATGTCTGACATTCGGCCTGTTAGAGGACCACTATAGCTTTGGGCCACTTTCGGCCTGTTGTCATTTTCGGCTTGTTACCGCCGGACGTAAACCATGGGCCATATGTGGCCCAATGTCATATTGGGCCCGTTAACGGCCCATATAAAAATGATGATAATCTAGCCCGATCGAAGTTCCGGCCTGTTAAAGGCCCGTGTATTAGGTCAGCGCATTTATGGCCCGTCCGAATTTCGGCCTGTTAAAGTCTAGTTGGTTATTTGGCACAATCAGGGCCCAATCTCACTTTCGGTCTACTAAAGGCCCATGTATTTTATGGGCTCGAGATATTTACACCTATAAACGGCCTATTTTTACTGAGGGCCCAAATTATGTTTAAGCCTGTTAAAGGGCCACTATGGGCACATGCCTACCAGAAAAATATGAAAGCTTATGCTGATTTAGGCCCAGATATTTTTAGTGGGCTACATGCCAATTTCGGCCCATAATCGTTTTTAGCCCAATTGGAATGGGTCCGACGAATGTTGGCATGTTGGGCTCCTACGAAGCTTTAGGCAAAATACATTACTAAGATAAACCTACACTATACAAAAATAGCGCCGTAATTACTGCAGCCTGAGGCAGCATCATAAATGTTGTATCACAACAAAATAAATTACAACCATATAACAAAAGGCCTGTTGGCATAAAGTTTACAGTCCTTCTAGATAAAAGCACCATTAGATGTATAGAAGCACAGATCATTTGATCTGAGTGCTAATGTTTCAGGCTGTAGAATCTAATGGAGCAGCACGATCTCCACCTTTTTTCTGCCATTGCTCTTGAATAACGAAGCGAATGTCTGATAGTCTGGTTTCAAAACCATTCATATCTTGACGACATTTCTCAACCACTATTCTTGTTTACGAAACAACATCCACTAGGGATTGGACTTGTGTCTGGAGCACAGATATATCACTTTGTCTAGCAGGAAGATTTTGTTTAGTAGGCGATTTGGACGAGGTTACCTTGACAATCAACCCAGAATTACGTAGGAAGGTGCTTTTTACACTGTTAGTGGAGAGATACTGACGCACTGCAGCAAGAGGTGACATTGTGCCTGTAGTAGCCTCGTCACCTTCAGGTGGTTGTGGTTGTTCAATCATTTTGTTCCATAGCTTCCTGAAAGTTTGAACTTGTAGATTAGTGTACCAGATAAGTTACTAATGAGACAAAAACAAACAAAGTAGGTTAAACATTTATACATAATTTATTTTGGTGAACTACTGTAATACATTAGCATGTATTGTAGTGCCAACTACATAATAAAATCACTTTCGAAACAATATGTCCATGTAGCATGCCTACTATATTGTCTATTTCCTCACATTCGTTGACATCTAAGGATAAACAGACATGGTTTAAAGTAGGATGAACATAGTATCACATCATTCATATCATGGGCAAACAGATATAAAACAAACATGCTATTTTATCATTGTGTGCGCATGTGAACATAACAACTAGATTACAGATCAAGACCAAAAGAATATCCTTCATCTCTTTTACACCATGTAAGGTGAAATGATACGTTAAGACAACTGTGAATAAAAGTGAACAGAGTAACTGACATTGGTTGCAAACCAAGTAGTTAAATTAACACATCACAGTACCAATCAGTTCTTGGCAGGAGGAGTAAGGACTTACAATAGCGGCTTGAACTGGTGTGCTCATGCCCTTCATCTTGCTAGTATGGCAATCCTTGAATTGCACTGCATTCGATTCAGGTTCTTTTTGGTCCGCACGGGACTTCCTCTGTATTTGGAACAAGTCAATATAGATACGATAATATGGCACAAAAAAAGAAGGAAGTAGCAGCTATTTACAAGAGCCTCGCAATGTGCAATATAGCTACGAGATCCTGTGGTCTGTTGGAATTTCACTTTAGAACGGTTGGTTTTGTTCTTCAAACAGTTAGCCTAGAAGAAGATACACTTGTAAGGCACATACATAAATACAAGTTCAATATGTGGTCTGCTCAAATACATATAGCCTACCTGATACTTTGGATCAGACCAGTGTTTAACAAGGGCTGTCCAGTCTTCATCTGTAATATATTCCACTGGAGATGTTTGGGCGATTTCATTGTTAGCCTTGCCTTCAAAGTGAGATTTTCTAGGGTGGTACCGATACTGTCGCAGGCAGACTGAAAAACATGAGTGCATGCTTGTCTAGTTGCATCATCTTTCAGATCCAACTTGAACCTCATCTGTTAAAAAAAGAATGTAAGTCTTATTAGGAGGAAGCTAGAAAGTATGGGACAGAGCAAGACAATATTACTAATTGCGATGAATAACGTTACTTACGGATAAATGGTCAAGGAAGGTGTTAAACTGGGTATTGTCTTTCTCATTCCTGTACTGGATCCACGTTGGGAGGATACATGCATGACACCTAACGGCAACGGCTGCCTCTGATACTAACTTGGCTGACTCTGTAGCATCATGTGGCCTTTTTAAACCTGCCTCAAAATGGATCTCCATTCTTCCTCCTTTAGATTTTGTTAATCTGTCAAGCATTATCCCTGATGTCTGTTTCCGCTTGCGCCGTGGTGCTAGTTCAACAACGAATATGGAAAGTGTTAGTGTACATCAAACTGTGAGAGTACATATAAAGGAGCATGCAACTGCAACTTGACTCGGTCAGGTACTATCTTGGTGTTGATGCTCATGAGGTTCATCTGATCTTGCCAAGTCCTGTTGTGTCAGCAATGCTTCGGAAGTAGTGTTAGGCGTGAAGGCAGCTTGGGAACTGGCCAGTTCCGGAGCAAATGAATGAGTAACTAGCTGAGATGCTGGTACAGTTGAAGCGGATGCTGCAGCTGGTGGAGTAGGTGATACTGTGTTTGTAGATTTAGCCGGTGGACTTGGACCTTCTACTGCACTATAAGTACCAGCAGAATCTCGATGGAAAAACCTTTTCCATTTCACCCGACGAGTAACAGCACTCCCTACTATATTATTTTCCTTGCTCTTTTTTGACTTTGCCATGCCAAGCTGTACCCACAACACAAAAGAATAAAATCACTCTTCAGAACTTATTGATGCATGATACAGACAAGCAATACTTTGATTGAAGACAACCGTATGAGGATGGAATATGTAAGAAAAACAGGATGGCATGACATATTCACAGCTATGATGTGCAAACTAAGAAGAAGGATTTTCAAGAAAATAGAAGTAATGCAAGCTAGACACCATATGAAAGATGCAACCAATATTACTCTGCCAAGTTAAAAGTGTCTTGTCATAAGTGGCAATTCGAAAAATCAGAAGTAGTACAACATAGAAATCAATGCAAGATGCAACCACTATCAAACTGCCATGTTAGAAGCGTCCAATCATGAGTGACTGATGCAGGATACACAACAGCAGTACTTTGATGTAAGAACATGGTATGATATATAGATGCAGTGTATTCTAGACACAGAAAGCCATGTCATATGCACATGAATAACGTATAAACTCAGCAGGTGCAATTTAATCAAAATAGAAGAAATACAGGCTAGACAACATATGCAACATGAAACCAATTATCACACTATCAACTTAGAGCAAGCACCTACGATGGTGGAGTACGGGAGATGAACTCATCATGTAGACTTGGGACTTCAACTTCATTAGCAGTAGCAGTGGCAAATCTAGAGTCTCTCTATTTGCGTCGGTGGGGAGGACCACCAACATCCCCTAACTTACTATTTTCCTTCCTATTTTCTGATATTGCCCTATGAAGTCAAAACCACAAGAAGATGAATAAAATTAGCTCTGCATAACTGGTTGATGCATGATACAGACGAACACTACTTTGATGTAAGGCAAGTGCAGGATAGGAGGATAGAATATATACAAAAAAAGACAGCGTTTCATATTCACACGTACGATAGGAGGATGGAATATGTATGAAAAAACAGTAAGCGGAAGGCATTTCAACAAAATTAGAAGAAATGAAAGTTAGGCACCATATGAACATGCAACCAATATCACTCTATCAGGTAAAAAGTGTCTCGTCGTAAGAGCCATTTCAAGTAATTAGAAGCAGTACAAGCTAGAAGACAATGCAAGATGCAACCTACATCACAGTCCCAATTTAAATGTGTCTTATGGGTAAGTGATCATTGCAGGTATAAGTTGTAAGCTACGCAGATGCAATTCAACATAATCAGAAGCAATACAAACTAAACATCATACGGAAAACGCAACCACGTATAACAGTTCCAAGTAAGAGCAAGCACCTATGATGGTGGAGTAGGGGAGATGTGCTCATCATGTACACATATGTTCTAGAAACAGGAACATGTGTCATATTCACAGCCATTATGTCTAAAGTAAGCAGATGCAATTCAAGTTAGAAGCAATACAAGCTAGACATCATACACAACATGCAACCACATATAATAGTGTCAAGTTAGAGCAAGCACCTCTGATGGTGGAGTAGGGGAGATGTGATCATCATCTACACAGCTACGTTGACTGTCCAGCCTTGTGTTGTCTTGCAAATCTTGTTGGGAGGATGGCAGAGTAGAATCTGTAGAGACCCCCTGTTTGAGTTGCTCTGAAGGACCACCATCATCCACTGCCAGACTAATTTCCTTCAGCTGTAATGATTTTGCATTGTGAAGCCAAACCGATAAGAAAAAGGAATAAAATTCGCTCTTCAGAACTCATTCATGCATGATACTGACGAACACTACTCGGATGAAAGGCAAACACATGAAGCGAGGATGGAATATGTATGAAAAACATGATGGTGTGGCATATTCACACCTGTGATGTGGTAACTAAGCAGAAGACATTTCAACAAATTAGAAGCACTGCAAGCTAGACACCATATGAAAGATGCAACCGATATCACTCTGCCAAGTTCAAACAGTATGGCGTTTCAACAAATTAGAAGCAGTACATGCTATAAATCATATGCAAGACACAACCAATATCACAGTGGCGACTTAAAGGTGCCTTATCATAAGTGACTGATGCGGGATATGCAAGAATAGTTGTCTGATGTAGAAATAGGAACACATGTCATATTCACAGGCATTATGTGTAAAGTAAGCTGATGCAATTCAACAAAGTTAGAAGCAATACAAGCTAGACATCATACGCAACATGCAACCACAAATAATAGTGCCAAGTTAGAGAAAGCACCTGTGATGGTGGAGTAGGGGAGATGTGCTCATCATCTACACAGCTACGTTGACTGTCTAGCCTTGTGTTGTCTTGCGAATCTTGTTGGGAGGATGGCGGAGTAGAATCTGTAGAGAACCACTGTTTCAGTTGCTAGGAAGGACCACCATCATCCAATGCCTTGCCAATTTCCTTCAGCTTTATTGATTTTGCATTGTGAGGTCATAGCGACAAGAAAAAGGAATATCATTCGCTCTTCAGAACTCATTCATGCATGATACTGACGAACACTACTCTGATGAAAGGCAAGTTCATGATACGAGGATGGAATATGTATGAAAAAAATGGATGGCTTGACATATTCACACCTATGATGTGGTAAATAAGCAGAAGGCACTTCAACAAATTAGAAACACTGCAAGACACCATATGGAAGGTGCAGTCAATATCACTCTGCCAAGTTAAAACTGTCTCGTCATAGGTGGCATTCATCAAACTAGAAGCAATACATGCTAGAACTCATATTCAAGACGCAAAACAATATCACACTGCCAAGTTAAAGGTGTCCCATCATAAGTGACTGATGCAGGATACACAAGAAGAGTAGTTTCATGTAAGAACATGGTGTGATAGATAGATATAGTATGTACCAAAAACAGGAAAGCGTGTCATATTCACATGTATCATGTGTAAGCTAAGCAGATGCAATTTACACTAATTAGGAGAAATACGAGCTAGACACCATATGCAATATGCAACCAGATATCACACTGCCAAGTTAGAGCAAGCACCTTGGATGGTGGAATAGGGGAGCGGAGACTTGGACCTTGTAATGCACTATCAGTACAAGGAGAATCGGTACAGATGCTCCGTTTACGTTGCTGCAGAGGACCACCATCATCGCCTTCCTTACTCTTTTCCTTCCTCTTTCTTGATTTTGCCTTGTCAAGTCAAACCCACAAGAAAAAAGAATAATATTTTCTCTTCAGAACTCATTGATGCATGATACTGACGAACACTACTTTCATGTAAGGCAGCCGCATGATAGGAGGATGGAATATATATGAAAAACAGGACGGCGTGACATATTGACATGTATGATGTATAAAGTGTAAACTAAGCACAAGGTGCTTGAACTTGTTAGAATTGATGCAAGCTAGAAACCATATGAAAGATGAAACCAATATCACTCTGCCAAATTAAAAGGGTGCCCTAACAAATGTATTTGACCAAATTAGAAGCAATACATGGCAACAGGCTAGAAATAATATGCAATATGCAACGAATAAAGGTGACTCATCGTAAGTGATTGATGCAGGATATAGAAGAGAGGTAGTTTCATATAGGAACAAGGTTAACACATAGATGTAGTGTGTACCAAAAATAGGAAGGCATGTTATATTCACAGGTATAGTGTGTAAACTAAGAAGATGCAATTTACCCTAATTAGAAGCATTACAAGCTGGACACCGTATGCAACATGCAACCACATATCACACTGCGAAGTTAGAGCAAGCACCTGTGATGGTGGTGTAGGGGAAGTGCGGTCTTCAGGTACAGAGCTACGTTCAATATCTTCATTTAGGCATGCTGTTTCTTGAGAATCATGTGGAGAGGATGAAATTGCATTCTTTATAAGAGTATTGCGTCTCATATTAACCCACGCGCGTGACTGTCTCATCGTAAGCGAATGACGCAGGATACACAAGAATAGTAGTTTGATGTAAGAACATGGTGTGATAGGCAGATGTAGTATGTACCAAAAACAAGAAGGCGTGTCATATTCACATGTATAATGTGTAAGCTAAGGAGATGCAATTTAACAAATTAGGAGCATTGATGAGGGATACACAAGAAAAGTGCCTTATCATAAGATATACTATGTACCAAAAACAGGATAGTGTGTCATACTCACATGTATCATGTGTAAGCTAAGCAGATGCAGTTTACACTAATTAGGAGCAATACAAGCTAGACACCATATGCAACATGCAACCAGATATCACACTGCTAAGTTAGAGCAAGCACCTTGGATGGTGGAGTAGGGGAGCGGAGACTTGGACCTTGTAATACACTATCAGTACAAGGAGAATCAATACAGATGCTCCGTTTACATTGCTGCAGAGGACCACCATCATCGCCTTCCTTACTCCTTTCCTTCCTCTTTCTTGATTTTGCCTTGTCAAGTCAAACCCACAAGAAAAAGGAATAAAATTTGCTCTTCAGAACTCATTGATGCATGATACTGACGAACACTACTTTCATGTAAGACAAACACTACATATCACACTGCCAAGTAAGAGCAAGCACCTGCGATGGTGGTGTGGGGGAATTGCGGTGATCAACTAGAGAGCTACGTTGACTATCTTCATTTAGCCTTGCTGTTTCTTGAGAATCATGTGGGGAGGATGACACTGCACTCTTTATACGAGTATGGCGTCTCACAGAAACCCACCTGGGTGACTGTCTCATCATAAGTGATTGACGTGGGATACAAAAGAGCATTAGTTTGATGTACGAACATGGTTAATAGACATATGTAGTATGTATCAAAAACAGGAAGGCATGTCATTATCAAAGGTATAATGTGTAAAGTAAGCAGATGCAATTTAACCAAATTGGAAGCAATACAAGCTAGACACCATACACAACATGCATCCACATTTGACAGCGCGAAGTTAAAGCAAGCACCTGGGATGGTTGTGTGTGGAAATTGAGATCATCAACTGCAGAGCTAAGTTTACTGTCTCCAACTGCTGACACTGCACCCATTAGAGCGCTGGAACGCTTAGTGCTTATCTTCGAATTACACTAGAGCGACTTCTGTCTTTTCTTTTCTGCATTCATCAACACTATGTCAGAGTCTGAAATACCCATGCATAAAAAAACAATAGTGTGAGTATGGGTGAAGTGTGTGCACAATTAGTACATCGTAAAGGTAGTAGATAGCAGGTCGGTGAGAAATAAATGACAGGAGACATATGATAGCTCTACAACATGCATGGCACACTAAATTACTACATGATTCTATGAAAATAACAGTCAACTAAAAGCAAATAGGCCAGTCCATTTTTTCTGCACCGTCCGGTGTACAAAGAACGGGCATATCGCCTTCATCTACCTCCAGCGAGTCAGTGTTGACGATCTTCCTCGAAACGCCAGTGACCACCGACCCAGTATTACTCCCCTGCCTGCGCCCTCCCCTCGACCTCACCGCACCGCCGTGCTTGGTACCGCCCCCCGGCCATCCATTCAAGCCCCGTCGACCTCCAGATCAGGCACAAGCAGCTCCTGCGCCACACACCCCTATGATAGACACCGATGCGCCACTTCCCCGGGGAAGAGGCGGACTAGGTGCTCCGCGCGCCTAAGCGGGTGCTGCTTCTTTTAACTGCGGTTCGACTGACCCTGAATTGAAATCCAGGGGGGCTACTGGCCTCTAGCAAAGGTGAAATAGTAAAAGGGAGGAAACCTTGTGCATTTAGTATCACGAAGAAGATGTAGTAAGAAGTGCTCAACTAGTTTCTTTCGTGGGATGAATACAGTGTGAGCGGAGACGTAAGATTTGCACGAATAAGGGAAGAGGAGTACCTCTTTCTACTGGCAGTTCTATGTCCTCCTTCTGTTTTTCCGACGATCTTCTTGTTGTTCGCCGGAAACCAGAAGTTGTGGAGGACGGTGCAGCCTTGGACGAACCCATGGCCAAGTTGTTGAGTGTGGTGCGTGGCCGTCTGTCGGCGGTGGGGAAGCAGATCCGAGGCGGCGAGCGACGGCGTAGCGGGAACAGCTCCGGTGCGGTGGACGGTTGCGATAGTGGAGCCGCAGCAGTGAGGCGCAGGACGGCGTGGTTGGAGTGGTTCTAGTACGGCGCACGTCGGCGTCGGCGTCGTGGAGGCAGCTCTGCCTCGGCTTCAGCTGCTAAGTCCTTGAGGGTGTTGCGGTTGCGGTTGCGTTGGATGACGATGTCGGGGTACCAGCTCCGGCGTGATGGAGGAGGGCGGCGGTGGATTGGCCGCTATGGGGTGGAGGACGGAGGAGGCTGGGGTTTCGCGGCTGGTGGAGAGGGCGTTTTCGCGCCCACGGAATATGAATGGGGAAACGGAGGGAGGCGGGGAACTAAGGGGGAACAATGTTTCGGTTTGAGATGCGCTTGTTTGAAATTTGGGGAAAGTTACAAACTTTCCCCCCATCTAAAATTTCGGACATATTGCGGGTTGGGGGTAGGACAGTCATGTCAGGTGTCCCAAATGTGGGCGGGATAGATTTCGGCAGAGTGCATGGGTAGGCGCCCACGGCGTATGAATGCTTCTTTGGCGTCTTGATGAAGTTACAAACCTACCCCGGTTTAGACCTTTGGACATCGGTCCGATAGGCTACACGGGCCAGAGTTATGACAGTAATTTCCTACCACCAAAACATTAGTCTCACGCAGTTTCGGGTGACCAGAGGCCTATTTGGCGCTTCGTTCAGGGCCTCTTTGATTCACAGGATTGTCAAAATGAAGGAATAGGAAAAATACAGGAATAGGGTGACATGTCCCATAGTATCCTACAGGATTTGAAAGAATGATTGATAGCATAGGAAAAACAAAGGAATTCTACAAAGAGGTTTGAGTGGATGGAAATTTTCCTCCAAAATGTAGTACAAAGGGATCATATGGAAAAATTCCTAAGGATGCCAATCCCACGAATCAAACGAGCATCACAGGAAAAATTCCTAAGGGTTTAAATCCTCCAAAAATCCTATGCAATTCCTTTGAATCAAAGGAGCCCACAATATTTGGGAGCAGAAGCATTTAACGTTTTCAGTTCTCTTGAATTGAACTTTCAGGATTTGTCAAACTTCACAAATCTTTACACTTGAAAATCCTAAAGCTACAATTATTTTGGAATGGAGGGGGTACATTTGAATATACATTGTACACGAGTATATATTAAAAAATATGCAACTTACCTCAGTTCATGCATGGTTCCAGATATAATCTCCTTGGTTGCAAAAAAAAGGTAGATATGCGTATGAATATATATAGCATGTTCAAACTCACAAGAAAGATTGATGCCCCCTTTTACATCTGATTTACAAATGCCATTATCTTGGGTTCAAATAGATGAATGCACTTCCTATGAATTCGAATCTTCGAAACCCCCTTTATGTTGAATTCGACATGTATTCTATTTCGTAGCTAGCAATTTGGACTGTATCCATGCAAGTGACAAATGTATAAAGTGCTTCACACTAACAACATGAAGTGCACTAATTAATGTTTATATATGAATTGCAAAAACATCCATTGCCTGTATTTCAAACCGCTCTCACTCTATGATTTGATAATATGAAATAAACAATGCACATGCTAGAATTCAATTGCAGTCAAAGAAAGAGCCTACTCCTGGTACTGTATATTAGTGATAGGGGTGTGTACAAAGTACACGTGAATACCAGGCATTGTGCGTGTGTGTATACTATCGACTAACTAGCCCCCAAGCTTGTATAACATAGTAAGGGCCTAGGGTTACAAATCATATATAGTCGGCTTATCACCAGTGGGGATAGAGTCCTCCGCGACTCTGGTAGCTTCGTGTTGTACGCTGAGTCCTCCACATGGGTCTTTGTATGACACGTCTCGGTCCAACCTATATGTGGTGCAGGATGGAACCGACCCATGAGTCTTCATGTTGACCCACCACAACTAGAAATGATGTGCCCAACACACCACACACGCAATGGGCCACTAAGAAAATAAGCATATACAATAGTACAATAGTATCTAGCTCACGATACATCTCCATATTTTTTTGATGACACTGACGAACTTTGCATTTGATGCGTGCTCCGTATTTTGTTGACGACACTTACAGTCATTGTATTTGAAGCGAAAGCACGATATGGTCACTAGACTTCAGAATAAGCTCATCACGGTCACCACATACATTTTGTCGTGCTAACCAACATGTGGTTGGATGGTTAGAGGACAGTGGTTTCTCGAGCCCACCAAGGTTAAAGTACCGGTGCTCGCATTTATCTTGTGTTAATTTCAGTATTTTCCGGCGACATACGTTCAGTGGGAGGAGACGTTCCACTCGACTATGAGGCACCTATGGTGACTTCGTAAAATCTCAAGATCATATATGCTGTCCCACTCTCTCGAAGGTGCTCATAGGGGTAGGGTTCGTGTGTGTGCGCTTATAGCGGTGAGTGCTTGCGCGTATATATGAGCCCTTGCGTCTATACCGTGTTAAACAAATACATATCATGATTATACGGCCACTGGCTCACCCATACAACTCCGTATTTTGTTGATGACACAATCAATTGACCAGTCAAACGTTCCACGCGGCGCAACTAGTGTTGCACCATCGGGGCGCGTAACCGTGGGGCCCACCTGTCAGCCCCTATATGAAAGAAAGAAATGGTAGTTTGAGTCTGTACTGTGTTAATAAAATAGGAGTACATTTTAGGGTGATCATACGGTCACTAGCTCACCATACAGCTCCGTAATTTGTTGATAACACGATCAATTGACCAGGCAAACGGTCCACATTCAGCAACCCACATTACCATAGGACCCACCCGTCAGCGCGTATATGAAGGACAAAAATGGTAATAAATGAGTGGTTTCAGGGAGGGCGGGCCGGACGCGGGCGGCGGGGGCTGGCGGTTCGGCCGGTGGTGGCTGGCGGCTCAGGGGGGTGTGGAGTTTGATGATAAACTGGAGGCCCTTGATTTCGTATCCAACGGCTGGAAAATCTAATGACCAGAGATGAAAAAGTCAGTCGAATGACGTGTAGCCTCACCCCGCACGTACACATGCACCACATGCAAGACACGCACGCAAGACACACATGCATGTAGGCGTGCAACACTGACACGTACACACGCACGCATGCTGGCGTGCAACACTGACACGTACACATGCACTCACGAACACACGCACGTACGCACCCATGCATGCAACACTGAAACTTACCCTTGCACGCACGCAACACTCGCACGCCTACATGCACACATCACACGATTCAAGACACACGTTCAACCTATACGTGCATGCACCCTTTGTTAAGGACATGGATTGTTACGGGTATTAATCAATCTTATATGTGATAAGCAGAACATTGATGTTTGCAGCGGTCTTTATGAATCACAATGTATCGAACAGGCTATAAACATAGTAGGCTTATCTACATGAAAAAGATGACGTCACACTCAATGAACAATCATCGGTTTATGAAATGCCCGCTTCTGACCGCCCTAGCCCACCAAAGGTTCCTCTGCTGTGCGCTGCCTTCGTTGGGTCACTGACATGCATGCCATGCACCCAAAGAGCCCACATGTCAGTGGAAGAACGGCGCGGTGTCCTAGGTCAGAGTCGACGGCGCCACTCGTGGCATGCCCGGCTGAACACGCCTCCATGCCGCATTCAAATGCCTCCATGAAACCCGCCCGTGTGGAAGACAAGAAACCCACTCTAGACACACGTCCGTTCATGACCGGGCCGCTCCCCTATCTGCTCCACCATTTTGTCCACTCTTACAATGGCTTACGAAGAGTAGTTATTCTGCATCCAAGCCGCCTGGGTAGCCTGCCGGATACGAGCTATGCAGCTCACTGATCCACCTCCCTCCCCTCGCCCGACGGAGCCAGTTGCCGCCCCAAGCCGTGGAATTTTGCCATGTGTTGTTTTCATGGACTAGCAAGATGCCCGTGCATTGCATGAAACATCAAGATGCATTTTTTTACAAACTCCCGCATGCATTCAAGGGATAATTAATGTCCTCCTTTGCTAGTACCACGAGGCAAACACCATTAATATTGCATCGATTAGTGTTAGTGGCCTTGTATATCTGCAAATTGTAATTTTGATAGTGGCCCTTGTATATAAAAATGGAGGGAGAAAGATGAGAGATAAGGTGAGGAGGAGTGGGGCGTGGTGGTGACTTGTGGTCGGACTGGGCGGAGGCATGGGGATGGACAGCGCATTATGTCTAGGTTTGTATCTCTCTCAGACACACCCATGTAGGTGGGGGAGGTGCACGAAGAGAAGAGGTGCACACACGGCGCACGTACTCCCGTCTCTTTCCCAACCACACCCGCGCGGGTACACGGTGCAGCCCACGTGGTAATTTGGCACGTGTACTGGTTGTCCACTTGGTGGAGGGAGGATCGTCTACCACGGGTGAACAAACAAATTGCGACTGGACGCGTTATGTTAAATTAAAAAAAGAGGCAAACCATGTGGGGCCTACCTTAGAGGCAAGGCTCTATACACTGGAGTACTTTTGATGTGTCCCGTCAACTAGCAGAACAAGGAGAAGCTTGCTTAGTACGCCGTCTCCCCTGTGTGCGCGGTGGCTCGCAGGATGATGTGAAGCTCGCATTAATTAGAACGAATGCATGAATGACCACTAAATTTCCATGAACTTGTACATGCATTGGTTAGTTTCCTCTTGACACTGCTTGCGTTGGGTGATCTAACGCACCTCAAAATCCAACATGTAATGGTACTACTACTAGTATAGTAGAATTGAGACTTATCAAACGGAAAAACAAATGTTTTTTAGATGAGCCCTATAAACCCTAGTGGGTACGTACTCCGTAAAAACAGATTTTTCCAAAACTAAGTCGCTCCCTTTCATGAATTTTGTAGTATACTCCTCTGTCGATGCTCCCTTTCATGAATTCTGTACTTCCTGTCACCGACATGTGGGACATATAGCAACCGGGTCGACGTGTCAAGCACCAAATAACAGTGCAGAACAGCAGGGGGGACGCACCCCACTCGTACCGGCCCAGTAGTAGTAATGAGCAATGAGACGTCAAATCACAATGCCGCACTTTCCTATACGGACGAAACAACCATTATTTCACACTTCGGTTCGCCATCATCTCAAACCACGTACTAGTATTGCTTCTGCCTCAAGAGGGACACGCACATCGCCTTGGTACATCATGACACGTGGGACCGCATGACAGGCCATGCTCCCCCGCCGATCGCTCGGTAAAATCACCTCATTTTTACTATACTTCCTCCGTATCGGTTTACTACATGGCATGCACGTCATTCTAGGTTGAGAATTTAACTGGCTAAATATGTGATGAACAGTACTCTAGCCTTTTAAAAAATGTATACTTTTGTACAGCAGTACTACCGATGGATTGCGCATGGAGCAAAAATTGAAATTAAAAAAACAGGTGGTACATATAGAGAGCGCTCGTCGCCAAATTATACATATAGTACTATTAAAAAGGCTAGTCACAATAATGGTGTCCAACACAACCCACCCCTCAAATAAAACTAAGAGGGTGCTTGGATACGTTTTAGTCCAATGACTAAAAGTAGTGGGACTAAAACATGCAAGCCGCACCCATGCTTGGATCCAAATACTAAAAAGCCTAAAATCAAGTTAATGAGCATTTATTATCCTCCAAACCCTCCAATCCGGAACTCGCATGTGTTAAAGGAGAGGAGTTAAATGAGTAGAGAGAGGACTAATCCACATTTTAGTAGGGGTACCCCTAACTAAAAAAATTTAGTCTCAAGACTAGTTTTAGCCCCTCTTTAGTCAGGGGTGCTTGGAACTTTAGCCTCTGAAAGAGACTATTTTTAGTCAGACTAAAATAAGTCCCTTGGATCCAAGCACCCTCTAAGGCCTCCTTTGGTTGGAGGAATTTCATAGTAAGTCTAGAGGATAGGATTTCTTATAGGATTTTTTCCTTTAGAGCCCTTTGGTTCATAGGAATGGATTCTTATTCCTACATAGGATTGGTTCCTATCCTCCACATTTAATAGGAAATAAAAATGAGCCTAGACTCAATGGAAAAAATCCTTTGGTGTCAACCAAATGACATCTCATTTCCGATTCCTACTCATAGGATTTGAGATACATGTCATCTCATTTCCTACAAAATTCCTATTCCTACGATAATCCTATCCTATGAACCAAAAGAGGCCTAAGCATCCTGGAATTCTTTGACAAAACTAAGCACCCTGAAATTCTTTGACAACTAAACTGCTGGCTATATGATGTTGGCCATATATATTGTACGTATATAATGTGAAGAAACGAGTGGTAGTACTATACCAACTAAAAGATGAAATGCAAGAAATACTAGTATGTACGTACTTAAGAGTTAAAGTAACGAGAAGAAACATAACATAGTTCTGCTGGGGGCTCAGCACAACACACCCCTCAAATTAAATTAAGCACACCTGAAATTAAACTTTGCAACTGTTCTGGTAGACACTGCATTAGAACCACCATGAGCAACGACACTGCCACCTTACTCGGAGTCCTCGTCCACGTCCTCGACTTCGTCCTTGTCCCTCTTCCTCTTGGACGATACTTCTTTGCTTGAACCGCACACTTGGCTGTTGCTCTTCATCCAACCCTTGTAGATATTGAAGCAAAGGTAGCCATCCATTGCAGCGTAGTGGATGTGGCCTATATCTAGTACATTCCGCTGCCATGCATGACGATGAAACGTATATGGAGGCTTCTCCAGTTTACCGTACGAAGGATGAACCATGGCTCCTGCCAGGGTTAGCATTGAAGGCTGACGAGCAGACACCAGCCGATTCTTCTGGAGGTCGAAGGTGTTGCCAACAACGAGGCCTATCCGATGCAGGACTTCTTTGTCCTTACCAAAGTCTACAATAACGAATTTGACTAGGTTGCTCTCGAGGAAGTCCTTAAAATCCTGGCACTCAACGTTGGCATGGCATATGTGGTAGACCAAGCATATGTCATGCACGCAAACCTAGATCACGGCGGGCTTCTTCCTCTCTTCGTCCTTTAGATCCTTCTCTAGTCCCAGGACTGTGGTGTACTCAACATCTAGCCCAGCGACTCACTCATCATCTGAGTCTTCAAACATGCATATGAAGCGAGAAAGGCATCCTTTCACTGTCGCGGAAGAATGGGTGTAGATGACGTCGAACTCATCGCTGGTGATGGTTCTACCCTTGTACTCACCGCCGATCGTGGAGATTTGGGACGCCATGGATTTGGGAGGAGGGTTAGGATTAGTGGAACTGCCGTAATGTGAATGGACGGGATGACTAGGAGAGAACCGCCATAGTATTGAAGGATGTGCGGGGATGAGTAGGAGCGAACTGCCAGCGTGCGAATGACAGGGTAGTGGCTTTCCATTCTCCCATGATACGGGCTTCCGAGAGCCCTTGGATCTGAGATTGAACGGTTGCATGGCGTGATTCTAGACCTATGGGTGAATATCCTATCCTGGAGGGTTATTCTGCAAATTTTTCAGCAACTTTGCATGCGACCATTTGATCTCAGATCCAAGGGCTGCCAGCAGCCCGTATCATGGTCGCGCCTACCACGACCATCGCGTCGCTCACGCGGTCGCGCCCTTGGAGATTTAACACGGTGCATTAGGCTATCTGATGCTGGCATGTCATACATAGTCATCACTTAGTCACTCATACTACAACAAGGTTGGCTATAAGTGTATATTTTTACTCCTCTCTATCTCTTTCTTCGTACTCAAGGAAGAAACGGTGCTAAGCGCGTGTATTTATTGCATTTGCCAAGGAGTGACCTCTTCGAATGAAATGGTGTTGCTAAGTTTGCTTCATTTAATTAGCTATAGACTCAAAATTGTCTTTTCACCTAGGCACACGCGCTTAGCACCATTTCTTCCTTGGGTCACCAAACTAGTCTCTCTCTTCTTGATTAACTTGCCAGATCAGACTTTATGCTTATGTGGCAAGCTTAAGCACCTGTAGGAGCAAGTAAAAGTAAGTACAATAGTGCGCTTTACATGGCATTTTTGCATATGTGGAGGAAAGAGAGGCAAGGAAAAAGTGGAGAAGTGGGATCTCATGCAAGAGCCAGCCTCTACTACATGGTGGAGCATTGGGAGAGGCACCTGTATGGAGGTGGTCTGGAATCTGGGAGACTCTCGCCGGTCGTAGCACCGCAGTTGAAATGATAATGGCAAGTCAAATCACAGGGCCCCACCTGTCCAGCAGTAACTCGCTGTCAAATCACACAGCCCTACATTTGTAGCATCCTACTCCCTCGTCTTCTCGCGTCTCTGTCGAACCGACTAGGCGGAACTGCCCCACCACCTACCGCGCAGGAAAAGCCCCGCCCTCGACTTTTAAATACAACTACATCCGCTTAATAATCCAATGATATACTTTTTGTGACATAGTAACTCATATTTAGTTAGTCAAATCGATGACCTAGAACTACGTGCAGGCCCTAAAAAACGAGACGCCTAAAAATAAAAAACCCGAGACGGAGAGGGTAGTTCAGCATGTATCTTTTTAGATCAATATAGTCGGGATTCACCAAGGAGCAAAACCAAGTGGTAGGCTGCTCCTGTCGTGTTGGCGTAGCAACTCAAGCAGGGTCAGTCCGCACACGAAATGGCGACACACTTAACAGGACCCCTTTGGCCGACATGTGGCTCATCCACCGTCTTGTTCCACGTGCGATGCACCAAATTACAGTTCGGAGCAGCAGTTGGAATTGGTGGCACCCCGGTCGTAGCGCCGCAGTAGTACAAAATGAGCGACGAGGGGTCAAATCACAAAGCCCCACCTTTCCCGCATTAAGCTGGACGGACGAAGCAACCATCATTTCACTCTAGGGCGCAAGAGCATAAAGAAAAGAGAAAACAATGATGCGTGCGGTAGCTACCTAGGGCACCCTAGGGTAGGGGTCTCCACTACAGATCCATTTTTATTGAAAGCGCCTCCACTACAAATCGGCTTCTCCCTCGTCCTCTTGAAGAAAACCGATGATGAGTGCGGCGGTAGGGTTTGTAGGAGTACTATGGCGTGCGGGGCCACGTCGTAGTAAACGGGTTCGAGCCGATGCCTTAAATATGTGTGGGCCGCTTGGTTTTACGGGAACGAGGCAGCATTTTGGGTTCGGGGACCAGTGGAGATATAGTACGTATAAAAAATTGTGGACATAGGTTCGACCAAAAGGCAATGATGCATGGGCCCTGCATTTTGATATACCCGAGGCCGCGTGAAATTTGCTACTCTACTCAAAACTAGTAAGGTACACATGTATTGAACGCATGAGATTTCGAAACCAAATTATGAATAAATACATACTACAAGATGTAAAGCTTTGAGTCATATATGCATGATGTAGATGTTCGTTTAGTTCTTATAGTTCATCTCATTGAAAATCAATAAGTTTATAAAAATGTTAAGATTCATGGGTTGTGCATTGTACTCCGTCCGTTCCAAAATAGATGACCCAACTTTGCACTAACTTTGTACAAAGTTAGTGCAAAGTTGGGTCATCTATTTTGGAATGGAGGGGTAAATCATAAAGTAAAAAACAAATAATGGCAATTCATTTCGAAAAATATAATCAATTATGTTACAGAAGATTCTAGAACAAAGGATAAGTGCTTGTGTTTTGAGGTTTGTGCATTATGCTTAAGTTCAACCATGGAGTCTTCTACATTGTACATGTGGCAGATCTGGTGGAATGTTGATGATATCCAACGGCCAGTAGTGCTCGGATTTGCCTATCTCTGCACTATCGGGTTAGCTTCATCCAGCGACCATCTTTCAAAGTTATTGGCACACTATATAGTTCTTGTGCCATAGTTGCATGTTTTGGGAAAAAGCTACTAGTGGGTTGTACTATCTATTTAGGAGTAGAAGATGTATACATGGAAGTTGTAGGGAAAGAGATGACATGGAGCATCTCAATTCCTATGAGTAGGGATTGGAAAAGAGATGCCATTTGGTTCACATCATTGGAACTTTTCTATTGAATATAGAGATGACATGTTTCTCAATTCCTATGAGGAGGGATTAGAAAAGAGATGTAATTTGGTTCATATCATAGGAACTTTTCTATTGAATATATGCTAATGTTTATTTTCCTTTGAAATTAAGGGAGTATAGGAATCCATTCATATGAACCAAGTGGCTCTAAAGCTATAGAAATGATATCATGTTTATTTCCTTTGAAATGTGGAGTATATGAATCTATTCCTATGAACCAATTCGCTCTAAAGGAAAAAATCCTATAAAAATCATATCATATAGAGTTCCTATGATATTCCTCGACACTAATGGATGCTTGAAATTGCTGCGGGTGATACGATGGTCTTTCTTTGTAGACTCCTCACCCAATTTTATAGTTACCTCTCGAAGATGAATGAAATGATATATACATGGTATTCTACATGTGCAATTTGGTACACGAAAACTCGGTAAAAGTTTGCGAGGTTCAAATTTTCAATAAAGCTATATGCACTGCATTTCGGAACGGAGGGAGCATATGGCAGTTGCTAACACTCACGTGGAAGATTTGTGTGTAGGAGGAGTGGCTGTTCTGTTAAATGACATGGCAAAACTGACACTGTCAGATGCCGATCTAACGATCCTTACGGCGTTCGTCGGGAAAAGGCTTGTGGCGAACGTTTGTCGGATAATGATTTACGGACACATGCATTGCATTGATACGTGCCCCCCTCTCTCTCTCACGCATACGCACCCTCACGAGTCACGACTCTCCCGAGTCCTCTCGCAGACTCGCACGTCGCACCCACCATCTATCTGCAGGTAGACGTCACACACATATGTGCTCTTCACACCCTACCCTCAGAACTTCTAAAAAACAAAAGACGACGCACACATTTTATTTTAGCTCACACGTCACACACTTGTACTATTACTCTTGCGGCGAACGTTCTTTGGGCATAGTATATTGTACTCTCACGAAGAGAAGCGGTGCACGCACGCACTAGTTCTCTCACACCCACTCGCGGGTACATGTAGGAGCGCATTTTTTTGAAGCTGGTACAACAAAATCACTCCACTATATATAAAAGTAGGAGCCTTAGCGATTGCTTTACTAGGGTTCCTCTCGTTCACTCTCACATGCTCTCCAGATCTAAGCAACACATAGGTGGCCATACTCTCTCCCAGCTCACGGCTAGTCACAAATCCAGCCGGACAACCTCGACCGGGGCAGGGGTGTAGGTGCATCGTTCATGCTATCGTCAGCAGCGAGGGAGGAGACCAACGGATGCCCGCGCGTTCCGATCGGCGGCCGTGCCGTTCTCTCAGAGAGAGCGCCGGCTCGGGAGGGCCTCCGACCCCTTCTTCTTCCCTACGGTATTGTGGCCAAGATGCGGCCTCCCGACGCCGTCTTCGCGACATGCCGGCGACCATCAGGTATATATTCCTTCGAAACTTGCCTTGCTCTACTGCCCTAGCTCCCTTCGTGTGGATCCTTTTCTACTTCCGTCCGCTGTACCAAAGCCACCTAGAAATCTACTATTATTAGAAGTAAAGCTATTTCATACAGTCGACTCAAAGCGTTGGTTCAAACAGGGAAGAAAGTGGGAAAGCTGTAGCATGAATCTAGGACTTGGTTCTAAGAGGAAACGGGGGAAAGTAGTAATACCTGTCACTGTTTAAATAACCATATATCTTATTTGCGCAAACAGGGATGTTTGTCTCCATATCGTTTCAGGATGTCTGTCTCCGTATCGTTTCTATCCGTGCAATCAAAAGCACACACCTCAGTTTTAGTACAATTGCGCAAAATGAGATGGCTATCCCTTGCTGCCGTCGTCTAACCTCCCGTCTTCAAGGTATCCCTACATTGGTAGTAACTAAGGTAGAATGACCAACGCAATCTAAAAGAAGCTGATTCGTACGTTTTACTTCCTGATTGCAGTGCAGGGACGAGCGAAAACAACTGCATCCTAGTCCGGAATGCACTTTCTACCAGTTCATCCATGGACCAAGGACTAGCTGGCACGGCTGCACAACGGTTTTTTGGACAGGTTCACGGACAAGAGGCATTGTGGTCTGCTTATTTCTGCAAATAGCGGTGCTTAAATTTAGTGGAATGCACAAGCATTTCAGCTGGTCAGTACACTGCATGGTTCAGTTCAGCATTCCAGCTAATACCCCAATTATAATTGGTTATTCTGGAATGAGAGAACCTAACCCTGAATGGCGGAAACAAGAAAAAACCAGAGTGAACTCCAGGAAATTTAAGCCTGCCGGGAGGCCCTTTGCTGAGAGAGAAGCCTTGCTTGTTTTTCCCTGATTTGTAAACATTCTCACAACTTTGTCTTTTGCTGTGAACTAGTATATGTTTGTTTTGTTCTATGAATCATTGAGATGTATAAAATTGCTTAACTTATGCTTTTCAAGTTTTTTATGAAGACGAGTTTAATGTGAGTATTCCACATGAGCGCTGGACTAGCGTGTGAACGTTTGGAATTTATTACATTGTGGCCTCAATTAACTGCATGAACCACTGTAACAAGATACATAGTTGCTTATATGTCAGACAGCAGATTGTTGATCTTTAGCTGGTCGATAGCCTAGTGTTGAAGCGAGCTGAGCCAATGTGCCGTGTTTTGCACAACTGCTTACAAGTGGGGTAGCACCAATAGTGATTACAGGTACTTATGTATACATCGGCGCACGGTTCTCGAACGAGTGCTCTATTTCGTCAAAACACGCACTGCTCGTATGATAAACCGTGACAACTTATGTCTTACCATGCCATATTCATGAAAAAACTAGTGAGGACGCATCTGTTTTGGCAACAATTACGATGGTTCTCACATGATTCACGGGCACACAAAAGTAGCAGCAGTTCCCATAGACGGATTCAAACAGAGTACTAGCCCCAGAGGGGTCGATAACAGGCAAGGTTCGGATAATTAGACACAATCCAAACTACTATTAAACACTAGCTGGGGCAACTATTTCATGCCTCGATCTAATTTGGGCTGGACACAAGACGGACCTTGCCATGAACATCATCGAGGACATCCCGCAGCAGCTCAATCCTGTGAGCCTTCCTGAAGACAACCTTGTGGCCTTGCCACTGATAAACTTGTTTATGAAGGCATGCCACGTCATCTTCCTGCGTAAGCTTGATAAGAACAGTATTCCTCACAAACGAAGGAGTAGCTTTGAACTTCTTGTGCTTCAGTACACCCTGGACAACATGCCTGACAACAGTGAGGCTGGAATACAACTCTTCATTGGTATAACCGGAAATGGCTTCCAGGATCCAACAACCTAAGAACTATGTTTTCCCAGTGCGTATATTCAGGTCGTCCGCCTCATAGTGAGTGACATGTACAACCACACAATCCTTGTCTGCATCAGGGCTCTAATTGAAACAGAAACAAATTCTGAATTACTTTTCAGTATAAGAAACACAAGTTATTTAAACCACTACGTATACCATGGCATCGAAGCTAATAAAATTGTGCATTATTAATCACCACATACTTCCTTTTCTAAAAAAATCACCACATACTTAGATGAAAAACCACAATCGAGATCGGCAAAGAAGGAAATCACCTTGGGCAGCTCAGCGCGGGGGGGGGGGACACATCCTCGAAGGGGGAAAACTGCTCCTACAGTGCCACGGGGGTTGTAACCTCAAACGGGGCGTTGGCCATCTCATTATCTGGGGTCGCCTCGGTGGTTGCCTCCATGTTCTTGGAGCTCTCTGTCTCGTGGGGATCAGCCTCCTGCGTCTGCTCCAATATCGGTAGATCTTTGCCTGGTTCTCCTTGGTCCATCATGAAACTAACGAATACTAGGAGTCCACTGAAAGGAAAACACAATCGCAATGACAATGAAATAAAAAAGAGAGTGAGGATCGGTTACTGCTTTGCAAAAGTTCTTTTTTTTTCCTCTGAACGATAATATACCAACATCATGGATCCGCTTACCTTCCCTTTGTTCGGAGAGAAGAACAGTGGCAGATGCAAGTGTTGCCTTTCTTGAAGACGGTGAGGGAGAAGGGGATTCAGTGAAGAGTGAAATGATGGTTGCTTCGTCCGTCAAACTTAGACTACGGGGAGGTGGGGTTTTGTGATACGACGGCTCGTTACTACCGCGCTACGACCGGGGTGACTCTCCGCCTTCATACTGCCTTCTAATTTGGTGGATGACATTTGGGCCCTTGCGCTGCATGGCCCGCATGTCGGTGAAGAAAAGTATAACGACATTCAGTAGAGGGAGACGTTTCAATGACCTAGGAGGAGCTAGAAGCGGTAGAGTGTCTCCACTATACTAGTAGTAATTGTTTTTCTGGGTAGCTGTAGAGTGTCTCCACTATACTAGTAGTAATTGTTTCTCGGGTCCCAAGACAAAACAGCCCATGCACACTAGTAAATAGTAAAATCAATTCAAAAACCTGGGTGCTCTTCTTCCTCCTCGCTCCCACCCACCTCACGTCAGCTCGCTCCACTCGTACGCCCAAATTCCTCACCTCACTCCTACAGAAAACCCCAGCTCCCCTTCTTCCTCACTCCTACAGAAAACCCCCAGCTCCCCTTCTTCTTCGCTCGCACTACAACTAGGCTCGTCATTCGTTACTCTGCTCAAATCCATGAGCGCGACGCGACACCCTCTAGGAAAATGGAGTCGGCTGACCCCAACGCCAAGAAGATGAGGCTCCCACCAGCGGCGACGCCTGTTGTAGATCCCGCACCTGGCAACATAGGGAGAAGCGGTGACGCCGCCCCCACCGGATCCCAGGAACCCGTAGAATCTTGGGTGGACCGCATCAACAATCTCCCGGACGCCATCCTTGGGGAGATCATCTCGCTTCTCCCCACCAAGGATTGCTACCGCACCCAAGTCCTCTCAGTTCGGTGGCGCCCTCTATGGCGCGCCGTTCCCCTTTATCTCGACTGTCGTCATCTATCTCTCTTTAATCATTTTGAAATCCCCAGAGCCATCATCTCCTCCCACCAGGGCTCTGTTGAAAGCCTCTGCATCCCGTCGTGCTACCTGAGCAAGCATACCATGCCCTGCATGGTGGATGCCTGGCTGGAATCCCCTGAATTCATAGAACTACAGCTGCTTGAGTTCTACTATTCCCCTGGAAATCACATACCACATACCGAATGCCATGAACTTGTGCCCTCAGCACCGATATCCATCTCGGGGTTTTCATCCTCTCTCCACACCGCCACCTTTCCGCAGTGCTACCTACCAGACAATCTGGTATTAAACCTTCGACTCCCATTTCTCAAGAAACTTTCACTTGTGCGCGTTCGTATATCGGAGGCCTCATTGCACAACATCATCCACTACAGTTGCCCTGCGCTGGAGTGCTTGGTGCTTGTTTTCACAGTTAGAATCGGTTGTCTCCTAATAAAGTCGTCTAACCTTGTAAGAATTGGAATTTCTTTTGACAGAAGGCAGCTCATCATCCAAGATGCCCCTTCACTTCAAAGGTTGATCCTTGATTCTAGTTATTCACCGTTGCAAATAACCGTCCTCTCTGCGCCTAAACAGGAGACCTTGGGTGTAATACATGATCTCTGTGCTCATTTCAATATCGTGTTTGGCTCCATAGTTCTTCAGGTACTTTATATTATCATCTACACTTGTAACCATGAGCTGCATTTTAAATTTCTGCGCATAATTTATATATCATCTTGGAGTACACATTTTGTACTAATATTATGTTCTATGCTCAATGAAGAGTTTCTCCATGGATGGCCTATCAATGGTGTTGGATTCTGTTAAGATCTTATATATCCAAATGAATAGTTTGGATCTGAACAAGATTATTGGCTTGCTGCAATCCTTTCCATGTCTGGAGAAGTTGTATATAAAGGTGATAATTTCACGCACATTGGAAGCCCGCATATAGTGTACTAGAATTAACCGTTCAGCTGTTGCTCTTTCGACACTCTTCTTTTAGACCTTAACTGTTTTCAATCTTCATGTCTATTTAGGCAACAGGACGGGGTAAGAAAGTTATAACCAATCGGTGGGTTTGTAAGCATCGGGATTTTCTCACTTCTCATGAGATTCGATTGAAGACAATAACTCTAGAACGATATGTAGCCAATCGTGCAAACACAAGATTTGTCACATTCTTCCTACTGAATGCGAGGTTACTATTGTCCAACAGGCTTAAGTTTATCAGCAGCATGGTTTTGACGGATGGGTATGTCGAAGAGAAAAAAAGGAGTTTCAGGTGGGCAAAAGAGCTTCTGAACGTGCCGGGCTTCTATTTACAACATATTGTGGTCATAATCCAGTAAATTTTATGACCCAGGATGTTCATTCTATGGACCTGACCGATCTATTTGACTGTGACTGCCGAAAACAGTGCTAGAGTTAGATGTTGTTGCCCTTTTCATTTTGTTTTTTGTAAACCTGATGAACAATTAACCCTCGTGCTTTTGTACAGTTTGTAAGCTGGAGTTAGATGTTCCTGCCGTTTTCAACTCGGCCGTGACTGTCATATTTTCTTTGAAACAAGGCAAATGGCTTGCCATTCGTTTATTTTAGAGTGAAATATTGTAACAAATCCAAACCAAGGGAAATAACATCACTCTCGCCGGCTGCTTGAGCTCATTGTGCATTACAGAAGCCAAGTGATTAGCCCCCACCAGCACCCACAAACTTATTTCGAACTAGCACATCAAATGGGCTGTAAATTTTCATAGGAAAGGCTGCATGACCGTGACAGATTTGGATTCTGACCTTTGGGACCCACGAGGAAATAGCCTATCCAAGGTGGTGTCGACTTACTAGCCAGTCAACAAACGATTCTGCCTACTTGCCGTTGGATTGACATCTAACATATGTCATGTATATTCTATCTCTTGTCTTCTTCTTCCTCCAATCGCCCAAACCAAACCACCCCGTCGGCTCTGCCTGCTCCCGCCTCCCATGGCTAGCTGCGCCTCCGCCGCCCTACCGTACGTACCGTCCAACGTTCGCCAGTCCCTCCCTCTATTCCCCACACGTCATGTGATTCTTCGGCGACGTCAGCCCCAACACGCACCCGCGCCTGGACCAGTCAACCCTCGTACTCCCCTCCGCCCGCGACTGGACCGACACATCTTCAACGGCTCCTGTTCGTTCCGTCCGAGGCCTCGCCATCGTCCTCCGCCTTGCGGCCTTGGTTTGCTCGCCGTGCGCGGTGCGCCACCCTCTTGCATTGTCAACGTCGTCAACAACCAAGAGGAACAAGGAGATGACTGTACGTGGAGAGGATGACAGTAGGGACCCACCAGTGTCATGGCAGTACGCAAGCAAGTGCCTCTATAGAACAAGCCCAAAAATATGGTTCCTCCTAATTGGTTGGACATCTGGGGCTCACCCCATTGTCAACATAGTCAATAAACGAGAGAATTACACTACGAGCGGCTGACACCAGGGACCCAGCAAGTCGCGCAGTTTTTTTGAGGAACAAGTAGTTGTTATTTATACTAGTTTTAGCGACGGATCAGGGTAACAACGGGGCTGTGCGGGGGCTGTGGCCCGTCTAGCCAGGGTTTTATTTATGTTTACCACATCATGAGCCCAGTTGTGTTTTTTTCTTGCTGAAAATGGCTAGCCCAGTTTTATTTTTAAAAGAAATACCCAAACAAGGCCTACTAGCTTTATCAGCCCTACTGAGCTGCAAATCTTTCAAGACGAGGAGAGTTTCATTCGGTTTGCCCAGAAATGGGCTGTACATTTTTAAAACACATCAAATCGGGAATTAGTTTCAATTTTTTTTCATTACAAGATCTTAAATTCCATTGATTTTTATGCGTGGACAATTATTTGGATTTTATATTTATATAAATTATTTTTCAAAATAGTTTGAATGTGAATCGATATTTCTGGATTAAAAACAGTTGACCGCACGGAAATATGCAAAAATTTCTATACTTTTTAACCGTGGCCACAATATGGGGTGTGATGCTAACAAAAAGAAGATGGGCTCCAAAAAAATTCTTACGAATTAGCAAATGGGCTGTACATTATTAGAAATAATGGCAGATGGGTTGTATGCTGTTTTCCACAGATTTGAGGCTGACTTGTGCGCCTACTACAGGTTGACGCGTATGCTTTCATAAAAAAAATGTTGACGCACACGCAACGCCCTGTCAACTTAGTCAATAGACAAGAGCAGTGACTGTTGGATGTCCATCCAACGGCTGTCGTGCTTCTTCAATCTCTGCTCTTCATGCTCAAGCCGCTCAATCAAGCGTAGGCGGGACTGCCTGCTCCCTCCTCCCGTGGCCGGCTATGCTGCCGCGCAGGCCTCACGGCCCCACCGTACTCCCATCGCTGGCCTAGCCATCCCTCTACTCATCCACACCTGCTGTTATTCTCCGGCGACGGCAGACGAACCAGTAAACCCTCGTACTCCTCCGCGTGGGAAACAACTGCCGAGTATTCCCTGGCTCCGTGTTGTTCCCTTCTTATGCCTCACCGTCGTCCACATCCCTGGTGCTCTCGGCGCGGCCTGGTCAACGTGGTCAATGAACGACATCCATCGGAACTGGACTATACGTGGAGAGGCTGACAGCTGGGTCCATGGCCGCACGCAAGGAAATGCCTCCTTATTACACGCAAAATAATGATTCCTCCACCTGATAGCTAGGACCCACAGGA
>NC_041384.1:319038594-319094500 GCF_002162155.2 Triticum dicoccoides
CCCCCCCGCTGACAGGTCGGACCCACCAGCTATATCTTCGCACGCAAGGAAGTGCCTCCTTATTACGCCCAAAAAAATGAATTCCCCCTGCTAGCTGGGACCCACTGTAGTGTTGGGCTGACTTGTGGGCCTACTAAGTTGACAGGGACGGAGAGCTTTGTCAACTTAGTCAATACTCCAGTGACCGTATGATGTCCATCCAACGGCCATAGTGCTTCTTCAACCTCTGGTCTTCTTGCTCCAGCCGCCCAAAGCAGCGCCGGTCGTGCCGCCTGCTCCTGCCTCCCATGGTCGGCTGTGCTACCGCAGAGGCGTCACCGCCCCCATACTACTCCCACCACTGGCCAGGCCATCCCTCCACTCACCCACACCCCCTCTTATTCTGCGGCGACGGCAGCCTCACACCACAGCCGAACCAGTGAACGCTCGTACTCCTCTCCGCGTGGGCATCCACTGCCGCGTCTTGCACGGCTCCGCTTTGTCCCCTTCCTAGGCCGCGTCATCGTCCACCGCCATGGTGCTCTCGGCGCGGCGTGGTCAATGTGGTCAACGACCGACTTCCATCGGAAGAGTACTGTACATGGAGAGGCTGACAACTGGGTCCACGGCAGCCGCAAGGAAGTGCCTCCTTATTACACGGAAAATAATTATTCCTCCACTTGACAGCGGGGACCACCGGACGGGCCACAAGTATTTTGCGAAAAAATCGTTTCCCCCTGACTGGTGGGACCCACCAGACGAGCCACCGTATTTCGTGAAAAAATGTTCCCCCCCGCTGTCAGCTCGGACCCACCGGAAGTGCCTTCTTATTATGCACAAAAAATGAATACTCCCCCGGCTAGCTGGGACCCACCTTGCTGGGAGGCTGACTTGTGGGCCTACTAAGTTGACGGGGACGAAGGGCTTTGTTAACTTAGTCAATATGAACGATTCTAGCTCCAGTGACTGTATGATGTCCATCCAACGGTCGTAGTGCTTCTTCAATCTCTGGTCTTCTTGCTCCAGCCGCCCAAAGCAGCGCCGGTTGTGCCGCATGCTCCTGCCTCCCGTGGCCGGCTGTGCTGCCGCAGAGGCCTCGCCGCCCCCTAATATTCCCACCGTTGGCTAGGCCCTGCGGCGACGACAGCCTGACACCGCAGCCGAACCAGTGAACCCTCGTAGTCCTCTCCGCGCGGGCTTCCACTGCCGTGTCGTCCCCTTCCTAGGCCTCGCCGTCGTCCACCGCCGTGGTGCTCTCCGCGTGGCGTGGTCAATGTGGTCAAGGAACGACTTCCATCGGAAGAGTACTGTACGTTGAGAGCCTGACAGCTGGGTCCACGGCCACAACCCAGTTTTTTGTGATTTGCCAAGTAAGTCGCTTTGTCAGGCCTGTTGGGCTGCAATTCTTTCAAGACGGGAAGAGCTTTCATTCGGCTGGCCGAGAAAATGGCCCATCAGTAATGAGAAATTGGTTGTACATTTTTAAAACACATCAAACCGGCAATTAGTTTCAAATATCTTTTTTTCTCATTTCAAGATTTTAAATTACATTAATTTTTATGCATGGAGAATTTGTTGGATTTTATATTGATATACATTTATTTTTAAAATCAGTTTGAATGTGAGTTGAAATTTCGGGATTAAAAACAGTTCACGAAATATGCAAAATTTCGTATAACTTTTTAACAGTTGCCACAATATGGGCTGTAATGCTAACAAAAAGAATACGGGCTCCAAAAAAAACCTTAAGAATTAGCAAATGGGGTGTAAAGTATTAGAAATAATGCCAGATGGGTTGTATGCTGTTTTCCACAGATTTGAGGCTTTCCTAAAAAAAGGTTGACGCACAAGCACTGACTGTTGGATGTCCATCCAACTGCCGTCATGCTTCTTCAATCTCTGCTCTTCCTATTCGAGCCGCTCAAACAAGCGCCGGCGGGACTGCCTGCTCCCTCCTCCTCGCGGCCGGCTGTGCTGCCGCGCAGGCCTCACCGCCCGACCGTACTCCCATCACTGGCCTAGCCATCCCTCTACTCACCCACACGTTATTCTCTGGCGACGGCAGACGAACCAGTAAACCCTCGTACAGTCGTACTCCCCTCCGCGTGGGAAACAACTGCCGAGTCTTCCCTGCCTCCGTGTCATCCCTTCCTAGGCCTCGCCGTCGTCCACCGCCCTGGTGCTCTCGGCGCGGCCTGGTCAACGTGGTGAACGACCGACATGCATCTGAAGTGGACTTTACATGGAGAGGCCGACAGCTGGGTGCACGACCGCACGCAAGGAAATGCCTCCTTATTACACGCAAAATAATGATTCCTCCACCTAACATCGGGGACCCACCGAAAGGGCCTCTATATTTCGCGAAAAAACGTTACCTCCGCTGACAGCTCGGACCCACCAGCTATATCTTCGCACGCAAGGAAGTGCTTCCTTATTATGCACAAAAAAATGAATACTCCCCTGTTAGCTGGGACCCAGTATAGTGGCAGGCTGACTTGTGGGCCTACTAAGTTGAAGGGGACGGAGGGCTTTGTCAACTTAGTCAATATGCACGATTCTAGCTCCAGTGATCGTACGATGTCCATCCAACGGCCGTAGTGCTTCTTCAACCTCTGGTCTTCTTGCTCCAGCCACCCAAACCAGCGCCGGTCGTGCCTCGTGCTCCTGCCTCCCGTGGCCGGCTGCGATGCGGCGGAGGCCTCACCGCTGGCCAGGCCATCCCTCTACTCACCCACACCCCCTGTTATTCTGCGGCGACGGCAGCCTCACACCGCAGCGAACCAGTGAACCGTCGTACTCCTCTACGCGTGGGCATCCACTGCCGCGTCTTCCCCGGCTCCGCATCATCCCCATCCTAGGCCTCGTCGTCGTCCACCTCCCTAGTGCTCTCGGCGCGGCGTGGTCAACGTGGTCAAGGAACGGCTTCCATCGGACGTGGACTCTACGTGGAGAGGCTGACAGCTGGGTCCATGGCCGCAGCAAGGAAGTGCCTCCTTATTACATGCAAAATAATTATTCCTCCACCTGACAGCGGGGACCCACCAGACGGGCCACCGTATTTCGCCCCCCTGACTGCTGGGACCCACCAGCTACATCTTCGCAGGCAAGGAAGTGCCTGACAGTCGGGACCCACCTGGTCGAAGCGTACGTAGCGTTGTCATTCTGGTCGCGAACGTGTATGTACATACTAGTCGAGGTAGAGGCGCGCATGTGTCGTAGTTGAGGCGCGCACGTAGCATGTACACGTACGTACAGCGGCCAGGGTGCAATAAGGAAAATACGACCACGTATGTGTACATACGGGCGGGGTCTCGAACGCCTACTCGCGCATACGTACGGCCAGGGCTCGTGTACATTGCTCGGTCAGAACAGAGAAACATCTTCGTCGTCGTGTTCATGGGGAGGCAACGGAATGCGTCGTGTTCATCGGGAGGGCTGGGACGGAACAGGCGATGGAAGCGAGGCCTGGCGTACCGCAGAATGGAGGAAATGACCTTGTGTTCGACCGACCACATTCAAAACGGGATCCCGTTGATCGGGAGGGGTCTGGCGTACCGCAAAATGGAGGAAACGGTCCTCCTACAGTCCACACAGAGGTCCTGTTGATTGAGAGGGGTGTGGCGTACTGCAAAACGGACGAAACGGACTTGTGTTGGAGTGCTACGGTCGAAACGGGGGTCCTGTTCATCGGGAGGGGTGTGGCGTACTGCAAAACGGGACTCCACGGGATACTGTTCATCTCCACCGTCGACCCCCTCCAGCCTCCACGAGCTACTATTCATCCACCGTCGACCTCCTCCAGCCTCCACCTGCGACTGTTCATCCACGGGATCCTATTCATCCAGCCTCCACCGCGCGCTACTCCACCGGCTACTGTTCAACCAGCCCTCTCCACGGGCTCCTATTCAACCACCCCTCCACGGGCTACTGTTCATCCTGCCCTTCACGGGGTGGTCCTGTTCATCCATCCCTCCATGGGGTCCTATTCATCTAGCCCCAACCGGCTCGATCGATTGGGGTCCTATTCATCCAGAGGCAACACCACGGGGTCCTGTTCATCCACCCCCACCGGGAACTGTTCATCCAACCCCTCCCCCCCGCAATGCTCACTGTTCATCCAGAGGCAGCATCGATCGACTTTAGTTAGCAGCAGTAGCGAAGGAATCGCCCGATCGGGTTCAGTTAATAGCCATCGATCGGTCGCTCGGGTTCAGTAACACGTAGCCTGCAATGCAATCGCTCAGGTTCAGTTAGAGCCCAACGCCTCGCTCGGGTTCAGTTAGAGCCAATGCCTCGCACACACGTGCGTACGTGTATGAGAGAAACGTGAATCGCTCGGCCCCCGACCTCCCACCGTAACTGGGAACTCCCCGAAATTTTCCTCCCCCTCGCTTCTACCATGGTTTTTTCCGTCATGGACGTCCCAAAGAATTTCATGCAGCTGCGTCTCCAGCCCGCCCAGGACGAAAACCCATTTTCTGTCTTGATTTTTTGTCATAGAAGCAGGAGCCCACCACATCTATGATGATACCAGGTTTTGTCACAATTATCGTCATAGAAGTGTCATATGTATGACATAATTTTTTTTCGTTCGGCCCAAAATGTCACGGATGTGTCTTTTTTTTAGTGTTGGGATATCACAATATATCTTATTTACTTGAATGCACCTATATACTTGGTAAAGGGTGGAAGGCTCGACCTTATGCCTGGTGTTTTGTTCCACTCTTGACGCCCTAGTTTCCGTCATACCGGTGTTATGTTCCTTGATTTTGCGTTCCTTACACGGTTGGGTTATAATGGGAACCCCTTGACAGTTCGCCTTGAATAAAACTCCTCCAGTAAGGCCCAACATTAGTTTATACCATTTGCCACCTAGCCTTTTTCCCTTGGGTTCTGCAGACTCAGGGTCATCTTTATTTTAACCCCCCCGGGCCAATGCTTCTCTAAGTGTTGGTCCAACCTGAGCGATGTCCAGAGCCCCCTGGGCAACCAGGGTTTATGCCAACCCGACGTCTTGCTCATCCGGTGTGCCCTGAGAACGAGATATGTGCAGCTCCTATCGGGATTTGTCGGCACATCTGGATGGCTTTGCTGGTCTTGCTCATCCGGTGTGCCCTGAGAACGAGATATGTGCAGCTCCTATCGGGATTTGTCGGCACATCTGGGTGGCTTTGCTGGTCTTGTTTTACCATTGTCAAAATGCCTTGTAACTAGGATTCCGAGTCTGATCGGGTCTTCCTCGGAGAAGGAATATCCTTCGTTGACCGTGAGAGCTTGTGATGGGCTAAGTTGGGACACCCCTGCAGGGTTTTGAACTTTCGAAAGCCGTGCCCGCGGTTATGGGCAGATGGGAATTTGTTAATGTCCAGTTGTAGAAAACTTGACACTTAACTTAATTAAAACGCATGAACCGCGTGTGTAGCTATGATGGTCTCTTCTCGGCAGAGTCTGGGAAGTGAACATGGTGTTGGAGTTATGCTTGAACGTAAGTAGTCTAGGATCACTTCTTGATCATAGATTCTCGAACGTGCTTCGCCTTCTCTTCTCGCTCTCATTTGCGTATGTTAGCCACCATATATGCTAGTGCTTGGTGCAGCTCCACCTCATACCTTTTCCCTACCCATAAGCTTAAATAGTCTTGATCGCGAGGGTGTGAGATTGCTGAGTCCCCGTGACTCATAGTTTACTTCCAAAACCAGTTGCAGGTGCCGGTGATACCGTACAGGTGATGCAACCGAGCTCAAGGAGGAGCTCTATGAAGATCTTGTTCATTGTGTTGGTTCGTTTCCAGTCGGTCAGTAGTAGAGCCCAGTTGGGGCGATCGGGGATCTGTAGCATTAGGGGTGGTCTTCTTTTGTTTTGGTTCCGTAGTCAGACCTTGTTTGCATCTGGATGATGTAATGCTATATTCATGTATTGTGTGAAGTGGCGATTGTAAGCCAACTTTGTACCTCTTTCTTATTCAGTACATGGGATGTGTAAAGATTACCCCTCTTGCGACATGCCTACAATGCTGTTATGCCTCTAAGTCGTGCTCCGACACGTGGGAGATATAGCCACATCGTGGGTGTTACAAGCTGGTAATCAGAGCCTTCCCCGACTTAGGAGCCCCCTGCTTGATCAAATCGCTGGCGTTGTTGAGTCTAGAAACAAAATGTTTTGTGTCTTATAGGATTATATATATCGGAGAGTAGGATTCTTTTTACTCCTCAGTCCCTTTGTCGCTCTGGTGAGGCCTCCTGACGTAGAGTTTTGACTCTTCTCTCCTCAAATTTTAAAAAAATAGGATCACGCAGGTATCTTGGAATCGTTCTGATGGTTTTGTGATGAGAACATTGTTCTTGGTGCCTCCTGACATTTAGGGGTTGTGGCAGTGTCCCGGGGAGTTGAGCTCCGAGGTGTTGTCGTCACAATTTTATCATTGCAGTTTTGGAATACCTGAGTTCGCCGACATCGAAAATCTCTTTTATGCAGTTGTTGGTGAGATAACCTCGACGCCACCCAGTACTGGGGCGGGAGTTCGGGAGTATTGCCATAACTTGTATAACGGATGCTTTTCGAAGGTTGAGGTAAATGATTTCCGAAGGTTTCTTGGTTATGAGTTGAAGGATGGATACAGCTGGATGTAGAATTTGTTAGTTTTGGGTGAGATATAATGCTTCCCCTGTACCCCCAACACCTGATTGCATAACCGGAATGTTTCGGGAGTTTATAAGTGGGAATTCAAGGAGCTCCTAGGATATCTTTCCGGTAGATGTATGATATGAAATTGGGGTTCGACGTCTAGTGGTCCGACTATCCACGGTTGGTTTTACAGTGGTCTCGTTGTGTCTTAAAGAATCCTTGGCTATGATGACTCGGGGACGCTTCGTATGTCATGTGCACTACCTTGTACATGATGGTGCTGCACGGTCGAGCCCGTGTGGGCCCAACCACAAAAACTTCAGACGAAATCTCTATCATATGTTTGTTCCGGCTTTTTTTGCAAACCAATCCTTTGTTTTGTTTTGAGTTGTGGTATTCGAGTTGCTTCAATGTCAAGTGTTGACTCCATACCTTCCCTAAGCGGTGTTCTCATATTTCTTTCTGGATGCTAATCCGTCATGATCATCGAGATTGTCATGTCAATCCTTTTTCAACCAGTGTGTTTTCCCTTCAAGTGGATCCGATCATTTAAACACCTCCAAGTTCAATTCTAAGTTATCTCAACGGTGCTCGTTTCATCCGCCCTCAAGTTATCTTTGTTTTCCCACCCTCCCACCCTCTTTCTTCGAGGACTCAGATTTCTTAATCAAGTATCCATTTTTATTCTCCTGAAGTCTCTTCATTCTTTTCAATCAATGTTCTTACCCGGTGGTTCTCGTGAAGATGCTCTTCAAGTTCATCATTCTTTGTTTCTTTTATCTTCTCCGGTGAATCCAAATCATGCTTTTGGTGTTGATCATATCCCTTTTCCTCGTTTCAAATGTTTTCCCATGCCGTTGCACCTCTTTATCATTCACTTCTCACTATTCATTTGTTCCGGAGTGTTGAAGATATCTCAGAAGATTCAAGTTTCCATTCTCAATTCATTCAAGCTTTTGCGAGGAAGTTACCTCATTCAAGCCATTTATTTCAACCGGCGCAATCTCTCTTTTAAATTGTTCAATGGTGTATCTTTTGAGTGGGCCCTAACCCACAGGTCTTTTTCCAGGATCTTACCTGACTCTTCTTATTCTCCCGGAGTTATTCTCAAATCTTCTAAAGTTTAACGTAAGAATGAATTGTCATGAGTCATATGTCTTTCACCAAGTTCTTTCAAATTCTTTCATCGTTGCTTCAACCTTTCTAATTTTTCATCCCGGAGTATCTCAACAATTCATGGTGGTGTTTCTCATTGTCATTCTCAAGACTTGAAGACCGAAGAAGATTTCTCTCTCAATCTTATCCGTTCTCTCAAAGATTCGTGATTCTAGCTTGATGCTTTCCTCTCATAATTGTTTTCGATTGTGAGAATTCTTTTCACCCATCCGGAGCAATTTAGGAGTTGTTTCAGTTTGATTCTCCGGAGGCCATCATCTCAGAATTATTCTTTCCACTTTTCAGCACTCGTTCTCTAAATCTTACTGGTGCATCATTCAAAATATTCTCTAATCAGTTCGTGATCTCTTTTTTCTCTTGTATCTAAATTCCCTCAAGTATTTTCATTCGTTCTCTAATTCTTCCCGGTGTTTCGTTATTTTTTCTTCTTCATATTCAATTCTCATGGTGGTTCATTCAAGATTCCTTTTCTCTTGGTATCGTATCAATTTATTCGTTCTTTCCAATCTTACCGGTGGTTCGTTGAAGTCTTTTCTCTAGTTTGTGCTATATCTATCTTAATCATTTTCAACAAGAATAAGTAGTATGCCAAATCCGTTGCTTGTCATCAATCTAAATTGGTGAAGGACACGCATAACGTAATTCTTATTCGTGTTTCACCCAAGTGATTAATTCCTTATCCCGGAGGTTCATCAAAATTCTTGATCTCATTTGGCCATCTTTCTTTTCCGGAGTTCCAAGTTTTTTCCGCATTATATCGTCGCGAATCTCTATCTAAATCATTACAAGGCTAAACCTTGTGTTTTCAACTTCTCTTTCTTTTATCATCCTTATTACCGGAGTTCTTCAGGGTGGCTACTTGTTGGTTCATCAAGGATTTAATTCCTTCCCGAAGTGTTCATCGAGATTCTTTTCAGAGGAGCTCGAGTATTCTTCATCTTGCATTCCGAAGTGCAATTCTTTCTACCTTATCTTGTGAGATGGTGTTATGTCATTTTTGACAATTTCTGTGTGTTTCATGATTCACAAGTTCAGGAATGGGATATTTTAAACCCATCATTTTCTTCCTTGGAGTTATCTTGGTATAAATTTCACCTAAAGCCTTCCATTGGGAATGTTGATATTGTGATGCTTACCAATGATCCAATCTTCTCCTTCCTATCCCGGTGAATTAAGCTTCTTGTCTCCTTGTTGATATCAATCCAATCTTTTGTCTTCCGTTAGTGGCCGAATTTCACCTCAAGATTTTGGGATGTTTTCCATAAGCCCACAACAAGCTTACTCTTTTCGTTGTTGGTTTCCAACAACTCCGTTTTAACCTTCTAGGAAGGGTGCTTTCCAAACTCATTTATGGTAGAAGTTGTCATTTTCTTCTCCATTTTGTTATTCCAATGGTATATCTTCTATTCTTCCTTCCGGAGGCATTGTGTTATTACTCTCTTCGTCCCATCAACTCATTTTTGCCAAGATCATATTCTTTTCTAGCTTATCCATTTAACCGGAGTGTTGTCGTAATTGATCTTATCGTTCCTTGTACATTTCGTTTCTATCGGAGAGCTTGCAGGTACTTCTTATCCATTGTAACCTTTTTCTTATGTCTTTCAACCTACAAGGTTCTCGTAATGTTCCTTGTTCCTCTTTTCTACCGGTTTGCTTTCAACTATATTCATCTTCGTTGTATTCTTTCTTTCATTTTGTTCAACCTCTCAAGGTTCTTTGGTTTCACTCGTTTGTCAAAGAAGCAACTTAGTTTTACCTCTTATCTTCCTCTTCCTTTTCCTTCCGGTGCCATCCTAGATCTCGGGACGAGATCCTCTCGTAGTGGTGGAGTGTTGTGACGCCCCAAGACCGGAGCTTCAGATGCCTTCCAGGGTTTCCGAGTCTCGTTGTGTGATTTGTTTTTGCTTGTTGCATTCATCTTTGCATCATGTGCATTGTATCATGTCATCGTGCCATCATGTCATTAATCTTTGCAACTCATATAAATAAACCGTATGGATCTTTGGTCCATTTAAATCGAGGGATATTCACAATGGTGATTTCTCTTTAGAACATATACTCCCAATATTATTAGGGAGCTATAATAACTATTCCATTCTTATGGAATCAACCAAAACACACTTGCATCTTTCTCTTGCCACCAATCCATCATCAAGTGCATCACCCCATCACTAGTTTCTTCCTTTCAATTCTCACCCACATATTGCAAGTGGCATTCTCCTCTTTCATAAAATGTTCGACTTTTCCCTATAAATACTAGACCACGCCAATACCACATCCTCCTTTTTTCAGGTCTTTTGGAAGTGTTTTGGTTGGGCTAAGGATTTATTGGAGTTTGAGTTATTTTCAAACTTGCATAAAATTGCAGGCTCTAAAAATTGCCAAGGCATTTTATTCAAATACTAGTTAAATCCAAGATCCCAGGGACATTTTTTTATATCTTCCATATTATTCCCAAGCCCCAGATCCTTTTCTCTTTGATCCTGTCATTTTTTTTCTTAAAATTAAACCTAAGAGAGGGCCCAGCCAGGCCTCTGGCCACCTGGGCCTCCCAACCTCCAGCGCCGGCCCATTTGCCCCTCCAAGGCCGGCCGCCCCACCTACACCTAATCCTAGCCCACACCCTCTGGCCGATCCTCTCTCCCCCTTCGTTTCCTCCTAGCGCCGCCCAGAGGCCCCACGCTCGATCTCCCCGTTTCTTTCCCCTCCCGCAGCGCCACATGCACACACGCACAGGGTTGCGCCCGATCCCCATCTCTCCCTCCTCATGCTCTCTTCGTCGCGCCCGAACCCCATGGCGCGGCACCCGCACCTCCATCCCGCCGGCCGCCTCCGCCGCCGTCATGCCCGCGCCCCTGCCGGCCTCTCCTTCCTCGTTCCGCATCACCAGACCCGACGCCCGGCCTCTTCCTCGCCCTGCCAATGCCTTGCCGCCGTTGGCACCAGCGCCTCCCCAAGCTACGCCCGTCGCCCGGCTTGGCCCGTCAGGCCATCAGCATCGTAGTGCCCCTGCTGCCTCCCTTTTCTTGCCAGCCTCGACCTCCCCGTCTTCTCGGCCTCCTCCATGTACCCTGGCTGCCTCTCTCTACATCAAACAGCAGCAGCTCAACGCCTCGGTGCCCCTACATCCCAAGTCCGTCGCCACCTCGCCGGAGCACCGTCAGCAGGAGGTCGCCACCTCCCCTTCCCTTCGCAGGAGTCCCGAGCCGCGCTAGGCGCCCGCGTCCTCGCCAAGCTGCTGCTGTCTTTCCCCTTGTTTTCCTCTGTCACCAGTCCAATGAGTAGCGCCTCCGGGGTTTTCTCGAAGTCCCTGCTCCGTTGAACTCACACTCAACCTCGATGACCTGCCAAGCACCTGTGACCGAAGACTCCAAGTGACCTTTAGAACGTAAAGACCGGCAAGTCCAACTAGCACTGATGCCCCAAGGACCCTGAGTATGACTACACGGTGATGCGTCAAGTACTTATACTGCGTATCCGGAATCGCCAAGACCGTCCCGGATATCGCCAAGTACCACTCCGGTTCCGGAACGCGACAAGTACCACGACACCCATGCCCCGTCAAGTTCGACTACAACGACTACGTGACGACCCTGGATATGGAATTGCAAAACGCAAGTACCACTTTGAGTTGACGAGACCGGCGAGTCCGAAGACCCCAAGTACCACGACATCGACAACCCTCAAGTTCGACTACAGGGAACCCTCAAGTAACCTAACACACGTGCACCACTACTATCTCCAATACCGCGAGTACCTCTACCGACTTCGACCATCAAAGCGTGTACGACTACTTCGCATGACGACCCGTGAACTACTACATCCCCTTGAACTCGAACCGCTCCGGAGATGCATGCTTCAAAGGTATAACATCGAGACGACCGCCGTGGATGAATGTTGTGTGATGTATGAGATGATCATGGTTGCACCATATCCGAGTTGTTCTTTGCGAGTTCCTCGTGGTCTTGACGTTGACAGGTGGGAACCTGGTATCCGGGAGCACCCCATCATCTACACACTCACACCCACTTCCTTTTGCACCGGTATCCGTGTGAGATATCGGATCATTGGAATGTTGCCGTGGCATCATTTCCGTTTCACCGCCGTGGCACCTTTCCCATCGTAGTTGACGTGGCACCCCTTTGGTTCAACCATGGTGACAAAATGCTTCATAATATGCTTGTCAACATTTCCATAAAAATTTGCATAAAACTTGCGCATGTCATTCGCATCATGATAACAACATCAATAATGTTTAAATTGTTGCTTGCTTCAATTGCTAAATGCATATGGGGATTCACCGGAATCATTGTTTGTTGTTTCTGGCCTCATTTAAACTTGCCTAGATTGGTAGTTTTCATTTGCTTCACCCCTTGCCATGTATCATAAAACCGGACATGCATCATACTTGGTTGTGCATCATGCCATGATTATGTGTTGGTTGTTTACTATGTTGTTTGCTTCTTTCCGGTGTTGCTTCTTCGGGTTAGTTCCGATAACTTCGCGTTTGTGAGGATCCGTTCGACTACGTCCGTTTGTCTTCTTCATGGACACATTCTTCTTCCTTGCGGGATCTCAAGCAAGATGACCATACCCTCGAAATCACTTCTATCTTTGCTTGCTAGTTTCTCGCTCTTTTGCTATGCCTATGCCGCGATACCTACCACTTGCTATATCATGCCTCCCATGTTGCCATGTCCAGCCTCTAACCCATATTGTCCTAGCAAACCGTTGTTTGGCTATGTTACCACTTTGCTCAGCCCCTCTTATAGCGTTTATAGTTGCAGGTGAAGTTGAAGTTTGTTCCATGTTGGAACATGGATATTGTTGGGATATCACAATATATCTTATTTACTTTAATGCACCTATATACTTGGTAAAGGGTGGAAGGCTCAGCCTTATGCCTGGTGTTTTCTTCCACTCTTGCCGCCCTAGTTTCCATCATAATGGTGTTATGTTACTTGATTTTGCGTTCCTTACATGGTTGGGTTTTAATGGGAACCCCTTGACAGTTCGTCTTGAATAAAACTCCTCCAGCAAGGCCCAACATTGGTTTTTACCATTTGCCACCTAGCCTTTTTCCCTTGGGTTCTGCAGACTCAAGGGTCATCTTTATTTTAACCCCTCGGGCCAGTGCTTCTCTAAGTGTTGGTCCAACCTGAGCGATGTCCGGCGCCCCCAGGGCAACCAGGGTTTATGCCAACCCGACGTCTTGCTCATTCGGTGTGCCCTGAGAACGAGATATGTGCAGCTCCTATCGGGATTTGTCGGCACATCTGGGTGGCTTTGTTGGTCTTGTTTTACCATTGTCGAAATGTCTTGTAACCGGGATTCCGAGTCTGATCGGGTCTTCCTGGGAGAAGGAATATCCTTCATTGACCGTGAGAGCTTGTGATGGGCTAAGTTGGGACACCCCTGCAGGGTTTTGAACTTTGCAAAGTTGTGCCCGCGGTTATGGGCAGATGGGAATTTGTTAATGTCCGGTTGTAGAAAACTTGACACTTAACTTAATTAAAACGCATCAACCGCGTGTGTAGCCGTGATGGTCTCTTCTCGGCGGAGTCCGTGAAGTGAACATGGTGTTGGAGTTATGCTTGAACGTGAGTAGTCTAGGATCACTTCTTGATCATAGATTCTCGAACGTGCTTCGCCTTCTCTTCTCGCTTTCATTTCCATATGTTAGCCACCATATATGCTAGTGCTTGCTGCAGCTCCACCTCATACCTTTTCCCTACCCATAAGCTTAAATAGTCTTGATCGCGAGGGTGTGAGATTGCTGAGTCCCCGTGACTCACGTTTTACTTCCAAAACCAGTTGCAGGTACCGGTGACACCATACAAGTGACGCAACAGAGCTCAAGGAGGAGCTCGATGAAGATCTTGTTCGTTGTGTTCGTTCATTTCCAGTCGATCAGTAGTGGAGCCCAGTTGGGGTGATCGGGGATCTGTAGCATTAGGGGTGGTCTTCTTTTGTTTTGGTTCTGTAGTCAGACCTTGTTTGTATCTGGATGATGTAATGCTATATTCATGTATTGTACGAAGTGGCGATTGTAAGCCAACTCTGTACCTCTTTCTTATTCAGTACATGGGATGTGTAAAGATTACCCCTCTTGCGACATGCCTACAATGCGGTTATGCCTCTAAGTCGTGCTCCGACACGTGGGAGATATAGCCGCATCGTGGGTGTTACAAGTTGGTCACGGGATAATGCGTTACGGAACGAGTAAAGAGACTTGCCGGTAACAAGATTGAATGAGGTATGGGGATACCAATGATCGAATCTCGGGCAAGTAACAGATCGATGCACAAAGGGACGTGTATACGGGATTGATTGAATCCCCAACATCGTGGTTCATCCGATGAGATCATCATGCAACATGTTGGAGCCAACATGGGTATCCAGATCCGTTGTTGGTTATTGGCCGGAGAGATGTCTCAGTCATGTCTACATGGTTCCCGAACCCGTAGGGTCTACACACTTAAGGTCCGGTGACGCTAGAGTTGTTATGGGAAATTGTATGTGGTTATCGAAGGTTGTTCAGAGTCCCGGATGAGATCCTGGATGTCACGAGGAGTTCCAAAATGGTCTGAAGTTGAAGATTTATATATGGGATGTCCAGTTTCAGTCACCGGGATACTTTCGGGGGTTATCGGTATTGTACTGGGACCACCGAAAGGTGTTAGGGGGTCCACCGAGTGGGGCCACCTGCCCCGGGGGACTTAATGGGCTGAATATGGGAGGGAACCAGCCCCGGGTGGGCTGGTTGTAACGCCCCGAGACCGATGTGCCAGGTATCCTCCAGTTATTCGCTGTTGTTGCCTTGTCATTGCTTGCGTGTCATGCATCTCATATCATATCATATCATCATGTGCATTTCATTTGCATACATGTTTGTCTCATGCATCTGAGCATTTTTCCCATTGTCCGTTTTGCATTCTGGCGCTCCTATGTCCTCCGGCGTCCCTTTCTACCTCTTTTCGTGTGCGGGTGTTAAACGTTTTCGGATTGGACCGAGACTTGTCATGCGGCCTTGGTTTACTACCGGTAGACCGCCTGTCAAGTTTCGTGCCATTTGGACATCGTTTGATACTCCAACGGTTAACCGAGGAACCGTAAAGGCCTCGTGTGTGTTGCAGCCCAACACCTTTCCAAAGTGGCCCAAAACCCACCAAAACCCCCTCCATCATCTCGGTCGTTCGATCACGATCGCGTGGCCGAAAACCGCACCTCATTTGGACACTCCTAACTCCCTCTACCTATAAATATGTGCACCCCGTCAAAATTCGCGGATGAATACCCTAGCCATCTTCCTCCTCCCGCAGTCGGACATGTCCGTCCCGCTGCCTCCAGCCACCTCAGCCCGGCCAATCACAGGCTGCCACCTCAACGTCGCCACCGCCCGAGCCGATCTCTGCGCGCCACCTCACCCGCGCCCGCGCCCTCTCTCTCCTCCCCCGCCGCCGCGGCCCGCGGAGCCCGTGTGAGGCCCGCCCGAGCCCGGATCCAGTCGCCGCCACCTCGCGCGGGCGTTGCGCTCGCCGCCCATCGTGCTTGTCGCCGAGTGCACCGCCGCCCATCCGCCGGCGTTGTGCGCCGCCGCCTCGCCCGTCCACCTTCGCCCGCGGCCGCCGGACCTGCCCCGCCGCTGTTCGTCGTTCGCCGGAGCGCACCGCCTCCTCCGATAGCGCCCGCGCCGCCCAGCTCCTCTGCGCACCTCGCCGCCGCATCGTCTCGCTTGCTCGCTGGCCATCGCCGTTGCCTGCCGCACCAGCCATCGGAGAAGTCGTCCACGTCGTCCACGGCGAGATCCGTGTCCTCGTTATCCGCACCAACCGGGACAAGATCCACCACACCCTCCATCCAAACGCCTCCGTCCAGATCCGGATCCCTCCATCCCGCACGTCTCCGTCCCGGGTTGACTTTCTCGGAGAGGTCTAAATTTCGTCTAAGTCCCAGTAATTTTGTGCATTTTTCATCGCGTCATAACTCATCATCCATGGCTCCGTTTCAGGCGTGTAGCATATCAAAATGTTCGTCTCGACGAGTACATCATTTAATATCATTGCATCATTCTCATTTGAGCTCATCTTGATGCCCGAAATGCTGTTGGAACAGGGCTATGTGATGTTAGTTTCAGATCTGTTTCAGCAAATGCACTTTTGTCATTTTTGCCATGATTAATGTGTGCATGCTATGATCCTGAGCTCTATATGTGTTTTGAAGAATGCCATGCCATCTTTACAGAGGTGTATGCCATGTATTTTTGTGATCTTTGTGGTGACTAGCACAAGCATGCAAAGTAGATTACTCAATGATGCTGATTTCAGGGACTTAGAATTTCACCAAGTCCTTGCTCTGTCATTATTTTTATGCCATATGTTCATGTTGTTTCCTAGTGATCCGTGCCTCTTTTGAGCATGATCAGTAAGGATGTTTTGTAGATAATGTTGTTCTCTATCCATCCATGTCTTTGTTTGCAATTATGGAGCACCCTAGCTTGAGTCAATCGCGCTCTACTTTTTTTATAAAATGTTCTTGGCAGATTGTTAACATATTTAGCAATTTTGCCGAGCTTGTTTTTGTTGATCCGTGGATGCTATGTTGTTGTTCTTGCCATGTCTAGCTTCTATGCCATGTCTTTTTCTGGGTGTATGCTTAGTTTGTCATGCAATGCCCCGTAGTGAGTGCATCGAGCTCGTAAACATGCCTATTTGATGTTTGTTTTGCATGCTCCTGTTTTTCACTAAGTCTGAATCTCTTTATGTTTTTGCTATGTTCACATGCTTGCAATTGTATTTTCTGATCCCTTTTAGCTCATGGTCACTAAGGGACTTTTGTTAAATGCTTTGAGTAGCTTCATGCCATGCCTTGCGTTGTCATTTTATGTTCCTGTAGCATGTAGTTATTGTTCTCTAAACATTGCTTCCTGATGATAAATTCCTGATATGCTGTTAATTCCACTAAGTCTGAAACCTGTTATCTTTGCACTTTTGCCATGCTTGTTTGAGCTTGCTATTGAGTGAATTAGCCGTAGCTCAGTGTTCATCTTTTGTCAAGCATCTTGATTGGATCCGTGCCATGTATTTTTTTTGTCATTTTGGAGTGCTGTAGCATGTCGTTCTTGATGCATTTAGAAGGCTACTTGCTGTTAATCGCAGACCGGTGCCATATTTGTTTTGCTTGCCATTTCCAAACCGTGCATCCGATTCCGGCGATCTTTATATCGATTTCAACCAAAATCAACTCACGTTTCCAGTGGCACTCTTGGATTTCCAAGAGTGAGGCTAGATTCAATCTTTCCTTTCCAAATCTTGCATATGCATCACATATCGCATCCCGCATATCATACCATGTTTGCATCATGTTGTTTGTGCATTGCACGTGGTTGATTGTGTTACTTTTGCTTGTTGTTCTTCCTTTGGATAGAGCCGGGAGACAAGTACGTGATCGAGGAGCCCGTTGAGTACATTTACGAGGATCAAGCTTTTCGTCTTCTCGGAGAACTTTGCAGGCAAGATGACCATACCCTTGAAATCACTTCTATCTTTGCTTGCTAGATGCTCGCTCTTTTGCTATGCCTATGCTGCGATACCTACCACTTGCTATATCATGCCTCCCATATTGTTAATCCAAGCCTCTAACCCACCTTGTCCTAGCAAACCATTGTTTGACTATGTTAGATAGAGAGAGGTTAGAGGAAGGAGGAGAAGGAGATGGCCAGGAAAAACAGAGCAGGGCGGCGGGATCCGGCCTGGGAGGTTCTCCGGCGAGGCTTGCGGCGACGAGGTCTCCAGAGACCGTACAGCGAGCTGACGGGGGCGGGGTGAGTTGGCTCTCGGCACCTGCCCGCTGGATCGAAGGCTCGAGGAGCTGCTCTCCTTTGGAGCTGGACCCGCACGAGAGTCGGGAGGGGAGGCGGCTGCTAGCAGAGGATGTCGAGGAGCAGGGACGTGCGAGGAGCTGCTGCTGGGCTTGGTCGTCGGCGGGGACGAGGCCTCGGGCAGGAGATCGGCGAGCGGCGCTGGTTCCTCGGCCAGGAGGAAAGAGGAATCGAAGGGAGCCATGGGAGGGCTCTGGTTGGGTGGATCGATGGATTGGTAGGTGGAGGCAGCGCTGTGGTTGGGCAGATTGGAATGAGAGGATCCCGAGGGAGTGGCGGCGGCGCTAGGTAGGATGGGACAAGGTACCTGATTTTTAGGGTTGGACCTTGTGTATTTATATGGCAGGTGGATTAAGTTGGGGCTATCGGATCCCTTCGATCGTAATCGGGCGGTCGAGTAAATAAATAGTTAGGAGGTCCAAATAAGAAAACAGTGACGTTTTGTAGATGTCTGGGGATGATCCGGACACGATGGTGACGACTGCTCGGGTCGGGTCCGGGACAATTTTTGGACACTCGCGAGGGGGGGGGTGCGGGCTGATGAGAGAGGTTAGGTTGGACCTGGCGGTAGGTAGTGAGCTGTGTAGACGGTCTCGAGCTGAGAGAAAGAGGAGAGAGGGAGGCCCAACGACTATTTCCGGAGACCGAAAACGTCCGACGTTAGACCGGCTACTATTGCCGCTATATTTATCCGTTGGGGCATCAAACGGACTCCGAATGCGATGAAACTTGGCAGGCGGTCTACTGACAACAAAGCAACACCGCATGCCAACTTTCAACCCATTCCGAGAACATTTTTCCGGCCACTTATAAAATAATATTTCGGACGTGCCGCGGGCGCGTGCAAGTGTGTCTGGGCTCAGAACGGACAACGGAGAGAACGGGGAGGCCGGGACGGATGCAAGTTTTGAAAACATGATGATGCAATGCACATGATGACATGACATTATGCAACACGCAAGCACATGACATGGCAACGTCGGCGAATAACTGGAGGACACCTGGCACAACGGTCTCGGGGCGTTACAACACTCCACCACTACAAGAGGATCTCGTCCCGAGATCTAGAATGGCACCGGAGGGAAAAACAGAAGATAAAGAAAAGAGGTAAAACTAAGTTGCTTCTTTGACAAACGAGTGAGACCAAAGAGCCTTGAAAAGGTTAAGCCATTTCGAGAAAAGAATACAACAGAGATGACAAATTTGAAAACACTCCGTTAGAAAAGAGGGACAAGGAAGAACAACTTTGGGCAGCACTTCGGTTGAGAAGGGATGCAAGGCTTGATAAGATGAAAAGAACTTGAGGAAAAAGGCACAACACTCCGGTTAAAAAAACAAGATAGAGAGGGAAAGAATGGTATAATTTGGGCAGCACTTCGACTGAAAATGGAAGGAACTGAACATGATCTTGACAACCAAGATGATGGGTTGAAGAGAGCAACATCACGAAGCCTACGGAACAAAAGTAAGAATGGAATGGGATGAACGAAGGGAAACAAGATCTCGAGGGAGCACGCTTACAACAAATGCTAGAACGGAGTTGTTGGAAAACCAACAACGAAAAGAATAATCTTGATATGGTCTTATCAAATACATCTCAAAATTATGAGGTGACAACCTGCCACTCACGGGAAGCAAAATTGGATTGATATCAACAAGGAGACGAGAAACTATAGCGCACCAGAAAGGATAAATGTAGAATTTGGATCATTTATAAGCACCATAGATAGCAACAATCCTTAGGGAAGGCTTTAGGTGAAATATGACACAAGATAACTCCAACGAAGAGGTTGATGGATTTAAAATACCTCATTCTTAACAACATGTGAATCATGAAACATGAACTCAAATTATCAAGAATGACATAAAACCACCTGAAATGATACGGTAGAAAGAATTGCACTTTGGAATGCAAGATGAAGAATGCTTGAGCTCTTCTGAAAAGAATCTTAAAGAACACTGCGAGAAGGAAATTAAATCCTTGATGAACCATCATGTATAGCCTCCATGAAGAAACTCCGGTAAGAAAAGAATAGCAAGAAAGAGAAATTGAAAACACAAGGTGAATCCTTGCAATGATTTAGATGGATCTCCGTGATAATTAGAGCTTGGAACTCCGGGAAAGAAGGATGAGCACTTGAACCCAAGAATTTAATCATCGTGAACAAACTCCGGAAGAAAAGATTAACATAAGGATGAAACAAGAGTAAGAATTATGTTATGCGTATCCTTCACCAATTTAAATTGATGACAAGCAACAGATTTGGCATACCACTTATTCTCGTAGAAAGATTAAGATAGATATGGCGCAAACTTGAGGAAGTCTTCAACGATCCACTGGTAGAATTTGAAAAGCACGAATGCATAGATATGATACACGAAGGAAGAAAACTCTTGAACGAACCACCGTAAGAATTAAAAATGAACAAAGAAAAGATAAGGAAGACACCAGGAAGAATTAGCAAATGAATGAAGATGCTTGAGAGAATTTAGACCCATGAGAACGAAGAGATCACGAGCCGATTAGAGATCTCTTGAACGATGCACCGGTAGGATTGGAGAATGATAACTGAAAGCTGAGAATTAATAAATCTTCTAAAATGGTGGGCTCCGGAGAAACAAACTAGAAAGACTCCTAAATTACTCCGGCTGGGTGAAAAGAATTCTCACAATCGAAAGCAATTATGAGAGGAAGGCAACAAGCTAGAATCACGAATCTTCACGAGAACGTATATGATTGAAGAGAAAATTATTCCTTGGTCCTTAAATGTTGAGAATGATGATGAGAAACACCACCAAGAATTATTTAGACACTCCGGAAGAATCAAAAGCGAAGAGGTTGAGCCAACGATGAAAATAATTTAACCGATCTTGGGGAAATGCATTTGACTGAAGATAAATCATTCTTACGTCAAACTTCGAAAAGAATTTGATGGTAGCTCCGGGAAAATAGAAGAGTCAGCTAAGATCCTAGGAAAAGACCTATGGGTTAGGGCCCACTCAAAAGATACACCGTTGAACAATTTGAAGGAGAGATTGCACCGGTTGAATTAAATGGCTTGAATGAGATAACAACCTCGGATTAGGTTTGAACGGATCTTGAAGGAAAAGACGAGCCTTCCGAGATATCTTCAGCACTCCAGAATAATTGAATAGCGAGAAATGAATGAATATGATGAGCACCGGTATGATAAAACTTCTGAAACGAGGAAAGGGTATGATCAACACCAAAAGCTTGTATTGAAACCACCGGAGAAGATAAAAGAAACGAAGAATGATGAACTGGAAGCTCCGTTAGTATCTTCATGAGAATCACCAGATACGAACATTGAAGGAAAAGAATGGAAAGGCTTCACATCAATAAGATGGATACTCGATTAAGAAATCTGAGTCCTGAAAGAAAAAGGGTGGGTGGGTGGGAAAGAACAAAGACAACTTGGAACGGATGAAGACAACACCGTTGAGAAGAACTGATACTTGATCTTGCTGATATTGAAATGATCGGATCCACTTGAGAGACACGCCGGTTAAAAAGGATTGACATCACACTATCGATTATCATGAAGTATTAATATCCACATAGGAATATGAGAACACCGTTTAGAGAAGGTATGGAATCAACATTTGACTTCGAAGCAACTCGAATACCACAACTCAAAACAAAAAACAAAGGATTGGCTTGCAGAATAAGCCGGAACAAACATATGATAGAGATTTCGTCCGAAGTTTTCGTGGTGGGGCCTACACGGGCTCGATCGTACAACACCATCATGTACAAGGCAGGGCACATGACATACGAATCGTCCCCGAGTCGGCATAGCCAAGGACTCTTTAAGACACAACGAGACCATTGTAAAACCGACCGTGAATAGGCGGACCACTAGACGTCGAACCCCAATTTCATATCATACATCTGTCGGAAAGATATCCTAAGAGCTACTTGATTTCCCACTTATAAACTCCCGAAATTTTCCGGTTATGCAATCAGGTGTTGGGGATACAGGGGAAGCATAATATCTCACCCAAAACTAGCAAATCCTACATCCAGCTGTATCCATCCTGCAACACATAACCACGAAACCTTCGGAAATCATCTACCTCAACCTTCGAAAAGCATCCATTATACAAGTTATGGCGATACTCCCGAACTCCCACCCCGGTACTGGGTGGCGTCGAGGTTATCTCACCAACAACTGCATAAAAGAGATTCTCGATGTCGGCGAACTAAACTCAGGTATTCCAGAACTGCAACGATAAAATTATGACGACAACACCTTGGAGCTCAACTCCCCGGGACACTGCCACAAAACCCCTGACAGGAGGCACCAAGACAATTTTCTCGTCACAAAACCATTGGAACGATTCCAAGATACCTGCGTGATCCTAAATTTTTTTTAGTGAAATTTGAGAAGAGAAGAGTCAAAACTCTACGTCAGGATGCCTCACAGAGCGACGAAGGGACTGGGGAGTAAAAAGAATTCCTAACTCTCCGATATATAATTCCTAAATGACTCAAAACTTTTTTCTAGACACAACTCGGCTGCTAAAAACGATCAATCAGTGGGGGCTCCTAAGGTCGGGGAAGGCTCTGATACCAACTTGAAACGCCCTCGATGCGGCTATATCTCCCACGTGTCGTAGCGTGACTTAGAGGCATAACCACATTGAAAGCAATGTTGCAAGTGAGGTAATCTTCACACAACCCATGTAATACATAAGGGAAAGAGATACATAGTTGGCTTACAATCGCCACTTCACACAATACATGAATAAAGCATTACATCATCCAAATACAATCAAGGCCCGACTACGGAGCCAAAATAAAAGAAGAACCCCAAATGCGACAAGGTCCCTCGATCGACCCCAACCGGGCTCCACTACTGATCAACTAGAACGAAACAATACAAAGGACAAGATCTTTGTCGAGCTCCTCCTGAGCCTAGTTGCGTCATCTGCACGGACTCATCGGCACCTACAAGCTGGTTTGGAAGTATCTGTGAGCCACGGGGACTCATCAATCTCGCACCCTCGTGATCAAGACTATTTAAGCTTATGGGTAAGGTAAAGGTATGAGGTGGAGCTGCAGCAAGCGACTAGCATATATGGTGGCTAACATATTCGCAAAAGAGAGCGAGAAGAGAAGGCAGAGCACGGTCGATAAAAGTGTGATCAAAAAGTGATCCTAGAACAACCTACGTCAAGCATAACTCCAACATCGTGTTCACTTCCCGGACTCCGCCGAAAAGAGACCATCACGGTTACGCACGCGGTTGATGTATTTTAATTAAGGTCAACTTTAGGTTTTCTACAACCGGACATTAACAAATTCCCATCTGCCCATAACCGTGGGCACGGCTTTTGAAAGTTCAAATCCCTGCAGGGGAGTCCCAACTTAGCCCATCACAAGCTCTCACGGTCAACGAAGGAATAGACCTCCTCCCGAGACATTCCAATCAGACTCGGTATCCCGGTTCTACAAGACATTTCGACAGTGTAAAACTAAACCAGCAACACTGCCCGAATGTGCTGACAAATCCCGATAGGAGCTGCACATATCTCGTTCTCAGGTCACACTCAAATGAGCTCTCCATACAACTAAAACCAAACCTCGAGTTTCCCCGAGGGGGCGCTGCACAGGACTCTAGTTTGGACCAACACTCAGAGGAGCACTAGCCCGGGGGGGGGGGGGTTAAAATAATGATGACCCTCAGGAGCGCGACTCCCAAGGGAAAAGAAAAGGCTAGGTGGCGAATGGTAAAACCAATGTTGGGCATTGCTGGAGGAGTTTTACTCAAGGCGAACTGTCAAGGGGTTCCCATAATAGCCCAACCGCGTAAGGAACGCAAAATCCAGGAACATAACACCGATATGACGAAAACTAGGGCGGAAAGAGTGGAACAAAACACCAGGCATAAGGTCGAGCCTTCCACCCTTTACCAAGTATATAGACGCATTAATTAAATAAGATATATTGTGATATCCCAACAAGTAAACATGTTCCAACAAGGAACAACATCTCCATGTTCCAACAAGGAACAAACTTCAATCTTCACCTGCAACTAACAACGCTATAAGAGGGGCTGAGCAAAGCGGTAACATAGCCAAGCAACGGTTTGCTAGGACAAGGTGGGTTAGAGGCTTGGTTCAATAATATGGGAAACATGATAAGCAAGTGGTAGGCATTGTAGCATAGGCATAGCGAAAGAGCGAGCATCTAGCAAGCAAAGATAGAAGTGATTTCGAGGGTATGATCATCTTGCCTGAAATCCTGCAAGGAAGAAGAACGAGTCCATGAAGAAGACAAACGGACGTAGACGAACGGGTCCTCACAACACGACGTTACCGGAACCAACCCGAAGAAGCAACACTTGAAAGAAGCACACAACATAGTAAACAAACCAACACATGAACATGGCATCATGCACAACCAAGTATGATGCATGTCCGGTTTAATGAGGCATGGCATGGCAAAGTGCACAAACAATCCTACAAATTAAGTGGAGCTCATTATGCAACGGAGTTGCATATTGACGAAACACCACGTTCCATTATTTAGTTCGATCTTGTTATGTACCCAACAATATTAAATGTTCTTAACATGGCAAGGGGTGAAACACAACAAAACTACCTATCTAGGCAAGTTTAAATGAGGCCGGAAACAACAAAACAACAAGTCCGGAAACTCCTCATATGCATATATTGGGTTTGGTACTGTTCTGCCCTAAACACAATTTTAGAGTTATTAAACGTGCAAAGTAAAGCCACCATGTTAAACTAGGCAAAATTCTACCCCATTTACATATAAAGTTTATTATATTTGGAGCTACGGTTATTTAGTTATGAATTAAATCATTTTAGCAAGTTATTTAAGAAAATTTAAACAAACAACATTTTAAACATTTTAAACATAGATGAAAGTTGCATACTATTAAACTAGACAAAATTCTAAGCAACTTTCATATATTAAGTTTTACATTTGATGCATGGTTGGTGAGTTATTAAATGCATGAAGAACAGGGACTTTTTTGTAAAACAGTCATCTCTGGAATAATAGACAAATTCCTAGATCTGAAAAAAAACACAGCTGGCTGAAACTGGGTGGACTAGGCGCTCACCATGGGCCAAGCCCAGTTAGTGAGGGAGGTTGGCGGCGGCCTCACGGGCAGGCCGGCTTAGACACGCAGCTGGCCTCACCATGGGCCTTGGCCCGTTGGGTGGTGAGGTGGACCGGATCTGGTGGACTGGATGGTTGAAGGGGCGCGGCTGGGAAAAGGGTGGTCGCGGTTCAGGCGTGGTCGCGGTTCACGTAGGCGAAGGAAAAGGGTGGTCAACGGGGCAGCGCTCGACTCGTCCCTGAAGCGTGGAACGAGCAGGCAGCTGATGCGGACGGCAGCGGCGAACAGCTCGCCGGATCCGCCTGATCCGGGCGAGGCAGCGGCAGGGGAGGCTGAAAACGGGCAGAACGACGGTGGGGCACCCAGATCCGGTGGCCATGGGGGTCCCCGTACAAGGCTAGAGATAGAGAGAGGTTAGAGGAAGGAGGAGAAGGAGATGGTCAGGAAAAATAGAGCAGGGCGGCGGGATCCGGCCTGGGAGGTTCTCCGGCGAGGCTTGTCGGCGACGAGGTTTCCAGAGATCGTACGGCGAGCTGACGGGGGCGGGGTGAGTTGGCTCTCGGCACCTGCCCGCTGGATCGAAGGCTCGAGGAGCTGCTCTCCTTTGGTGCTGGACCCGCACGTGAGTCGGGAGGGGAGCCGGCTGCTAGCAGAGGATGTCGAGGAGCAGGGACGCGCGAGGAGCTGCTGCTGGGCTTGGTCGTCGGCGGGGACGAGGCCTCGGGTAGGAGATCGGCGAGCGGTGCTGGTTCCTCGGCCAGGAGGAAAGAGGAATCAAAGGATGGGAGGGCTCTGGTTGGGTGGATCGATGGATTGGTAGGTGGAGGCAGCGCTGTGGTTGGGCAAATTGGAATGAGAGGATCCCGAGGGAGTGGCGGCGGCACTAGGTAGGATGGGACAAGGTACCTGATTTTTAGGGTTGGACCTTGTGTATTTATATGGCAGGTGGATTAAGTTGGGGCTATCGGATCCCTCCAATCGTAATCGGGCGGTCGAGAAAATAAATAGTTAGGAGGTCCAAATAAGAAAACGGTGACGTTTTGTAGATGTTTGGGGATGATCCGGACACGGCGGTGACGACTGCTCGGGTCGGGTCCGGGACAATTTTCGGACGCGCGCGAGGGGGGGTGCGGGCTGACGAGAGAGGTTAGGTTGGACCTGGTGGTAGGTAGTGAGCTGTGTAGACGGTCTCGAGCTAAGAGAAAGAGGAGAGAGGGAGGCCCAGCGACTGTTTCCGGAGACCGAAAACGTCCGACGTTAGACCGGCAACTATAGCCGCTATATTTATCCGTTGGGGCATCAAACGGACTCCGAATGCGATGAAACTTGGCAAGAGGTCTACTGACAACAAAACAACACCGCATGCCAACTTTCAACCCATTCCGGGAACATTTTTCCGGCCACTTATAAAATAATATTTCGGACTTGCCGCGGGCGCGTGCAAGTGTGTCTGGGCTCAGAACGGACAACGGAGAGAACAAGGAGGCCGGGACGGATGCAAGTTTTGAAAACATGATGATGCAATGCACATGATGACATGACATTATGCAACACGCAAGCACATGACATGGCAACGTCGGCGAATAACTGGAGGACACCTGGCACAACGGTCTCGGGGCGTTACAACACTCCACCACTACAAGAGGATCTCGTCCCGAGATCTAGAATGGCACCGGAGGGAAAAACAGAAGATAAAGAAAAGAGGTAAAACTAAGTTGCTTCTTTGACAAACGAGTGAGACCAAAGAGCCTTGAAAAGGTTAAGCCATTTCGAGAAAAGAATACAACAGAGATGACAAATTTGAAAACACTCCGTTAGAAAAGAGGGACAAGGAAGAACAACTTTGGGCAGCACTTCGGTTGAGAAGGGATGCAAGGCTTGATAAGATGAAAAGAACTTGAGGAGCCGCTGCTGGGCTTGGTCGTCGGCGGGGACGAGGCCTCGGGCAGGAGATCGGCGAGCGGCGCTGGTTCCTCGGCCAGGAGGAAAGAGGAATCGAAGGGAGCCATGGGAGGGCTCTGGTTGGGTGGATCGATGGATTGGTAGGTGGAGGCAGCGCTGTGGTTGGGCAGATTGGAATGAGAGGATCCCGAGGGAGTGGCGGCGGCGCTAGGTAGGATGGGACAAGGTACCTGATTTTTAGGGTTGGACCTTGTGTATTTATATGGCAGGTGGATTAAGTTGGGGCTATCGGATCCCTTCGATCGTAATCGGGCGGTCGAGAAAATAAATAGTTAGGAGGTCCAAATAAGAAAACAGTGACGTTTTGTAGATGTTTGGGGATGATCCGGACACGACGGTGACGACTGCTCGGGTCGGGTCCGGGACAATTTTTGGACACGCGCGAGGGGGGGGTGCGGGCTGATGAGAGAGGTTAGGTTGGACCTGGCGGTAGGTAGTGAGCTGTGTAGACGGTCTCGAGCTGAGAGAAAGAGGAGAGAGGGAGGCCCAACGACTATTTCCGGAGACCGAAAACGTTCGACGTTAGACCGGCTACTATTGCCGCTATATTTATCCGTTGGGGCAGCAAACGGACTCCGAATGCGATGAAACTTGGCAGGCGGTCTACTGACAACAAAGCAACACCGCATGCCAACTTTCAACCCATTCCGAGAACATTTTTCTGGCCACTTATAAAATAATATTTCGGACGTGCCGCGGGCGCGTGCAAGTGTGTCTAGGCTCAGAACGGACAACAGAGAGAACGGGGAGGCCGGGACGGATGCAAGTTTTGAAAACATGATGATGCAATGCACATGATGACATGACATGATGCAACACGCAAGCACATGACATGGCAACGTCGGCGAATAACTGGAGGACACCTGGCACAACGGTCTCGGGGTATTACACAACGTATCTATAATCTTTTATTGTTCCATGCTATTATATTATCAACTTTGGATGTTTTATATGCATTTATATGTTATTTTATATGATTTTTGGGACTAACCTATTAACCGAGAGCCCAGTGCTAGTTTCCATTTTTTGTTGTTTTTGAGTATCACAAAAAAGGAAAACCAAACGGAGTCCAATTGACCTGAATTTTCACGGAGATCATTTTTGGACCAGAAGAAGCCCACGGAGTAATGGAGATGGGCCAAAAGAGTCCTAAGGCCACCATGAGGGTGGGGGCGCGCCCTACCCCCTGGGCGCGCCCCTACCTCGTGGCCGCCTCGGGGACCCCCTAACTTGTTCCCGACTCCAACACCTCTTATATAAACCCAAACTTCCAGAAAGAAGCCTAGATCGGGAGTTCCGCCGCCGAAAGCTTCTGTAGCCACCAAAAACCAATCTAGACCCGTTCTGGCATGCTTTCGGAGGGGGGGGAATCCCTCTCCGGTGGTCATCTTCATCATCTCGGCGCTCTCCATGATGAGGAGGGAGTAGTTCACCCTCAGGGCTGAGGGTATGTACCAGTAGCTATGTGTTTGATCTCTCTCTCTCTCTATCATGTTCTTAATTTGGCACGATCTTGATGTATCGCGAGCTTTGCTATTATAGTTGGATCTTATGATGTTTCTCCCCCTCTACTCTCTTGTACTGGTTTGAGTTTTCCCTTTGAAGTTATCTTTTCAGATTGAGTCTTTAAGGATTTGAGAACACTTGATGTATGTCTTGCATGTGCTTATCTATGGTGACAATGGGATATCACGTGATCCACTTGATGTATGCTTTGGTGATCAACTTGCGAGTTCCGTGACCTCGTGAACTTATGCATAGGGGTTGGCACACGTTTTCGTCTTGACTCTACGGTAGAAACTTTGGGGCACTCTTTAAAGTTCTTTGTGTTGGTTGAATAGATGAATCTGAGATTGTGTGATGCATATCATATAATCATACCCACGGATACTTGAGGTGACATTGGAGTATCTAGGTGAAATTAGGGTTTTGGTTGATTTGTGTCTCAAGGTGTTATTCTAGAACGAACTCTATGATAGATCGATCAGAAAGGATAACTTTGAGGTGCTTTCGTACCCTACAATAATCTCTTCGTTTGTTCTCCGCTATTAGTGACTTTGGAGTGACTCTTTGTTGCATGTTGAGAGATAGTTATATGATCCAATTATGTTATTATTGTTGAGAGAAATTGCACTAGTGAAAATATGAACCCGAGGCCTTATTTCCTAGCATTGAAATACCGTTTACGCTCACTTTTACCACTTGCTACCTTGCTGTTTTTATATTTCCATATTACATAAACCTATATCTATCATCCATATTGCACTTGTATCACCATCTCTTCGCCGAACTAGTGCACCTATACAATTTACGATTGTATTGGGTGTGTTGGGGACACAAGAGACTCTTTGTTATTTGGTTGCAAGGTTGTTTGAGAGAGACCATCTTCATCCTATGCCTCCCCCGGATTGATAAACCTTAGGCCATACACTTGAGGGAAATTTGCTACTGTCCTACAAACCTCTGCACTTGGAGGCCCAACAACGTCTAGAAGAAGAAGGTTGTGTAGTAGACATCAAGCTCTTTTCTGGCGCCGTTGCCGGGGAGGTTAGTGCTTGAAGGTATATCTTTAGATCTTGCAATCGAATCTTTTAGTTTCTTATTTTATCACTAGTTTAGTCTATAAAAGAAAATTACAAAAAATGGAATTAAGGGTACCTCATATGCTTCATCTTTTTAATATCTTTCATGAAAATAAGGATTCCGATAATTGTGCCAAAATGTTACACGAAGAATGCATTAGAATGTTTGGCACTAAATCTTTTTATGATGAGCATGATTGAAATGTTGTTAGTATGAATTATTTGAATACCCATGATACTAATGATGTGCAAAGCCACAAGCTTGGGGATGCTATGTTTGATGAGATGATATTTTTTGTCCCCCAAGTTTTGATGAGCAAATTTATTATGATGATAGCATGCCTCCGATTTATGATGATTATATTGATGAAAGTGGGTTTGGAAGAGTGTAAACTTTAGGAAGTAATGATCCCATGATACGTCTCCGTCATATCTACTTTTCCAAACACATTTGCCCTTGTTTTGGACTCTAACTTGTATGATTTGAATGGAACTAACCCAGACTGACGCTGTTTTCAGTAGAATTGCCATGGTGTTGTTTTATGTGCAGAAAACAAATATTCTCGGAATGACCTGAAACTCCACGGAACATCTTAGAAAAAATAATAAAAAATCCTCGCCAAAGATGAAGACCAGATGGGGCCCACACCCTGTCCACGAGGGTGGGGGTGCGTCCCCCCTCTAGGGCGCGCCCCCTACCTTGTGGGCCCCCTGGATGCTCTCCGACGCCAACTCCAACTCTATATATTTTCTTTCGGAGAGAAAAAAATCAGAGAGAAGAAATCATCGTGTTCTACGATATGGAGCCGCCGCCAAGCCCTAAAACCTCTCGGGAGGGCTGATCTGGGGTTCGTTCGGGGCTCCGGAGAGGGGGATTCGTCGCCGTCGTCATCATCAACCATCCTCCATCACCAATTTCATGATGCTCACCGCCATGCGTGAGTAATTCCATCGTAGGCTTGCTGGACGGTGATGGGTTGGATGAGATTTATCATGTAATCGAGTTAGTTTTGTTAGGGTTTGATCCCTAGTATCCATTATGTGCTGAGACTGATGTTGCTATGACTTTGCTATGCTTAATGCTTGTCACTAGGACCCAAGTGCCATGATTTTAGATCTGAATCTATTATGTTTTCATGAATATATGTGAGTTCTTGATCCTATCTTGCAAGTCTATAGTCACCTACTATGTGTTATGTTCCAGCAACCCCGAAGCGACAATAATCGGGACCACTCCCGGTGATGACCATAGTTTGAGGAGTTCGTATATTCACTATGTGCTAATGCTTTGTTCCGGTTCTCTATTAAAAGGAGGCCTTAATATTCCTTAGTTTCCAATAGGACCCCGCTGCCACGGGAGGGTAGGACAAAAGATGTCATGCAAGTTCTTTTCCATAAGCACGTATGACTATATACGGAATACATGACTACATTACATTGATGAATTGGAGCTAGTTCTGTGTCACCCTATGTTATGTCTGTTACATGATGAACCGCATCCGGCATAATTATCCATCACTGATCCGGTGCCTATGAGTTTTCCATATACTAGTTCTCACTTATTTACTTTCCCGCTGCTACCGTTACAATCACTACAAAATACCAAAAACATTACTTTTGTTGTCTTTACTTTTGTTGCCACTACCACCACTATCATATTACTTTGCTACTAAACACTTTGCTGCAGATACTAAGTTTCCAGGTGTGGTTGAATTGACAACTCAGCTGCTAATACTTGAGAATATTCTTTGGCTCCCCTTGTGTCGAATCAATAAATTTGGGTTGAATATTGTACCCTCGAAAGCTGTTGCGATCCCCTATACTTGTGGGTCATCAAGACTAATTTCTGGCGCCGTTGCCGGGGAGCATAGCTCTATTCTTTGAGTCACTTGGGATTTATATCTGCTTATCATTATGAAGAACTTGAGAGATCCAAAAACCAAGATCTATCCCTCAACTACGAGGGGAGGTAAGGAACTGCCATCTAGCTCTGCATTTGATTCACCTTCTGTTATGAGTAGGCTAGCGACACCTAAACCTGCTTCTGCTATTTGATTCACCTTCTGTTATTGATGATGCCACTTCTGCTATGCATGATACTTATGATGAAACTGCTTCTATGCCTGATACTACTATGCCCGTTGGTGAATTTCTTGATGAACAAATTGCTAGGGCTAGAGAAAAAGAAATTATTGAATCTGAATACGATGATGATAGTGATGATGAAAATATGCCTGTTATCCCTGAGGGTTATCTTTTTGATATGGAATCTTCTGCCGCTATTTTAGCTTGCAGGGATAGATATGAGCTTAAGAGGTTATTAGTTAAATGGAACAAAGAATCACTTAGAGATAAAATGAAACCCGACTCTGCTTTTGCTACTTCACCTATATGTGTTCCTTATAAGGATTATGAATTCTCTGTTGATCCTGATATAATTACTTTGGTTGAATCTGATCCGTTTTATGGCTATGAATCTGAGACTGTTGTGGCACATCTTACTAAGTTAAATGATATAGCCGCCCTGTTTACTAATGATGAGAGATCGCGTTACTTTTATATACTCAAAATATTTCCGTTCTCATTAAAGGGTGATGCTAAGATATGGTTTAATTCTCTTGATCCTGGTTGTGTGCATAGTGCCCAGGATATGATTTATTATTTCTCTGCTAAATATTTCCCTGCTCATAAGAAAAAAGCTGCTTCGAGGGAAATATACAACTTTGTGCAAATTAAAGAAGAGAGTCTCCCACAAGCTTGGGGGAGGCTTCTCAAGTTAATTAATGCTTTGCCTGATCATCCTCTTAAGAAACCCGAAATACTTGATATCTTTTATAATGGACTAACCGATGCTTCCAGAGATTACCTGGATAGTTGTGCTAGTTCTCTTTTCAGGGAAAGAACACCGGATGAAGCTGAAATTCTATTGAATAATATGTTGACAAATGAAAATAATTGGGCACCTCCCGAGCCAGCTCCTGCTCCAATTACTGAGCTTATTCCTAAACCAACTCCGAAGAAGAGAGGTGTTCTATTTCTCAGTCCCGAAGATATGCAAGAGGCAAAGAAATCTATGAAAGAGGAAGGTATTAAAGCTGAAGATGTTAAGAATTTACCTCCTATTGAAGAAATACATGGTCTTAATATACGGCCTGTTGAAGAAACATATGATCTCAATTCTTTATTTATTGAAGAACCTCCTGATTCCGATATTCCGACACAAGTAGTAAAGGTAAATTCTCTCTATAGATATGATAATGCTGAAGTCCCTCCTACTAAAATTGCTAGTTAGTGCTTGGATGAGTTTGATAACTTTATGTTTAAGCAAGACGACTTCAATGCTTATTTTGGTAGACAATTAAAAGAATATGCTTATATGATTAGATGCTTGGGTGATTATATGGATAATATTAAAGGTGAACTTAAACTTGTTAGCAAACATGCTTCTATGGTCACCACACAAGTAGAACAAGTGCTTAAAGCTCAAAAAGAAGTGCTTGATGCAATGAATAGTAAGAAAAATGATTATGCTGTTAGAGTGGCTACTAGAACTGGTAGAATGACTCAGGAACCTTTGTATCCTGAAGGCCACCCTAAGAGAATCGAGCAAGATTCTGAGAGAAATAATATTGATGTTCCTAGTTCTTCTAAAAAGAAGAAAAAGAAAAATGATGGAACTGTGCAAACTTCTAGTGAACCTATTGCTGAACCACCTGATAATCCAAATGATATATCTATGTCTGATGCTGAAACACAATCTGGTAATGAACATGAACCTAATGAAAATATTAATGATGATGTTCATGATTATGCTCAACCTAGTAATGACAATGATGTAGAAATTAAACCTGTTGTTGATCTTGATAACCCACAATCAAAGAATCAACGTTATGATAAAAGAGACTTTGTTGCTAGGAAACATGGTAAAGAAAGGGAACCTTGGGTTCAGAAATCCATGCCTTTTCCTCTAAAACCATCCAAGAAAAAGGATGATGAGGATTTTGAGCGCTTTGCTGAAATGATTAGGCCTATCTTTTTGCGTATGCGATTAACTGATGTGCTCAAAACAAATCCTTATACTAAATATATGAAGGATATCATTACTAATTAAAGAAAGATATCGGAAGCTGAGATTTCCACCATGCTTGCTAATTATACTTTTAAGGGTGGAATACCAAAGAAACTTGGAGATCCCGGAGTACCTACTATACCTTGCTCCATTAAAAGAAATTATATTAAAACTGCTTTATGTGATCTTGGAGCCGGTGTTAGTGTTATGCCTCTCTCTTTATATCATAGACTTGACTTGAATAAGCTGACACCTACCGAAATATCTTTACAAATGGCTGATAAATCAACTGCTATACCTGTCGGTATTTGTGAGGATGTGCCTGTTGTGGTTGCAAACATTACTATTTTAACGGACTTTGTTATTCTTGATATTCCCGCGGATGATAGTATGTCTATTATTCTTGGAAGACCTTTTCTTAATACTGGAGGGGCTGTTATTGATTGCAACAAAGGCAATGTCACTTTTCATGTTAATGGTAATGAGCATACGGTACACTTCCGAGGAAACAACCTCAAGTTCATAGTATCAACTCCATTGGAAAAATTCCATCGATTATAATTGGAGGTTTTGAATTTCCGCTCCACATTCCTTGACTGCCATCATGGTCCACTGCACTGGATATGCTTCACCGGCACCCTTGTCCACAACAGTGTCGGCCCTTCACTAACTCCCTCGTCCGCTGCATTGTTGTCCCTTCATACAAGCCCTCGTCCACCGCACAGATCCACCTCACCGAAAGCATTGTATACCGCGCCGGATGTGGTTCGTCGACGCCTTTGTCCACTACACCTGACCCACTCCATGGACGCCATATTCAACTCCACCGGCCCTGTTTAACTGACAATGCAGCCTCATCACGTTATTTCGATTTGTACTCCTTTGGTTTTTCTCTTCTTTATCGTGGAACTGTTGACTTAGCACAGATGAACTTTCTTGTATGTCGACAGGCGCCGCAACTGAAGCACTGGAGCCGCTTCAGCAACGGAAACAACCGGCCCAAACTCAACCGCAACACGAGCTCCATCGATGATCCTTAGCTATCAAGTATGACAACGATACCCATACGCCGCTGAGAATCAGGTACTATTATCCAACGGCCAGCGCCTATGTTCACTTTCTTAGCATAAGCACCGCACCTTTGAATTTCTTCATGGAATCATTCAATTTTTCATGAGACACATTATTCTGACTGCACCTGTAGGGACATACTTCTGGCAGTGAATATGTTACATGTGCTAAATTACAAACCAATGCACATATAGTTACATGCTTTACTTTTGTCCTAAGTATTACTGTACTTCCTAGATATCACTTCCTACTATTTTACTTCTTGCATGCTATATTTATGATAATGGTGTTGTTCTGATGCCACCTGTTGGTTCCATCATACTGCATCATGTTCTCCATGCTTAATTACACATCAGCAACTAGCATGTGGTTTCGCTGCTTTTTGTTCATTTTACCCTACATTTTCTGATTCTAGCGATTACATCACTACCCCGAGCCTCTGTTCAATACTATTTTTGGCATTCTTGATCTTCCCAAGTTGCATGACTAATTTGATGCTTCTATTAATTATGGAGCTGCCAACCCCATCAAGCAAAATATTTGTTCTTTTGGGGCTGGCACCTCCAACAAGCATAAAAGTAGAGTGAAGCACATATATTGTCGTGTAAGCACACACCATTCTTTCATTAGTTTATATGAACCATTGATGATCGATTCGAACCAATGCATGCAATTAAGATTAATTTTACCTAAATAGAGGGTGCAGAATAAACTACAACAACTAGATTTGCAACCATGGGATGCTGATGATATCTTCAAAGAACATTGCAACAGCAGCGAGGCTTCATAGAAACATATGGTAAGCCAGTGTGTTTTAGTACATGTGAAATGTAATGCATGTGGGATGATTTCTTATCTTCTGCCCTCAACTAGTAATACTTTGTTGTATTGCTTGATTCGAATGCTTGTTTGTTACTTGTTAGGCTATACCTGAGTTGGCCAATATGTCAGCAGTGCCTACTGTACTATCGTAGAGAAATGCATGCCTAGTTCATTTGACTCCTTAACTTCTCCTATGAACTTCCTCATAAGACTGTCTTCGTAGTTTAAATGAGGCCACCGTGTAAGTGCTTTCTCCGAAGTTTCATTATCATCATCATTAACTTCCTCTCTAGTCGGTGCAGGCACCACAAAAACATCTTCCTGAGCTACGCTACTCTCCGGTTCGAGAGGCAGTACCTCATCAAGTTCTACTTTACTCCCACTTACTTCTTTCAAGAGAAACTCTTTCTCCAAAAAGTATCCGTTCTTGGAAACAAAAATCTTGCCTTCGGATCTGAGGTAGAAGGTATACCCAATAGTTTCCTTAGGGTATCCTATGAAGATTGTTGAGGTTCTCATGGATGACTTGTCTGTTTATGGGAAGTCTTTTGATGATTTTCAAGCAATCTTGATCAAGTTTTGCAGAGATGTGAACAAACAAATCTTGTCTTGAATTGGGAGAAGTGCCACTTTATGGTTAATGAAGGCATAGTCTTGGGTCATAAAATTTCCGAAAGAGGTATTGAAGTGGACCAAGCTAAGGTTGATGTAATTGAGAAAATGCCATGTCCTAAAGATATAAAAGGTATTCATAGTTTCTTAGGTCATGCTGGTTTCCATAGGAGATTTATCAAAGACTTTTCAAAAATTTCTAGGCCTCTTACTAATCCCTTGCAGAAGAATATGCCTTTTGTTTTTGATGATGATCGTTTTGAAGCCTTTGAAACACTTAAGAAAGCTTTAACTTCTGCACCTATTGTTCAACCACCTGATAGGAACTTGCCTTTTGAAATTATGTGTGATGCTACTGATTATGGTGTTGGATTAGTAAATACAATTGCAAGCATGTGAACATAGCAAAAACATAAACATATTCAGACTTAGTGAAAACTGGAGCATGCAAAACAGACATCAAGTAGGCATGTTTACGAGCTCGATGCACTGACTACGGGGCATTTCATGACAAACTAAGCATACACCCAGCAAATAGACATAGCATAGAAGCTAGACATGGCAAGAACAACAACATAGCATGCATGGATCAACAACAACAAGCTCGGCAAAATTGCTAAACATGTTAACAATCTGCCAGGAACATTTTATAACAAAAGTAGAGCTCGATTGACTCAAGCTAGGTTGCTCCATAATTGCAAACAAAGACATGGATGGATAGAGCACACCATTATCTACAAAACATCCTTACTGATCATGCTTAAAAGAGGCACGGATCACTAGGAAACAACATGAACATATGGTATAAAATTAATGACAGGGCAAGGACTTAGTGAAATTCTATGTCCCTGAAATCAGCATCATTGAGTAAGCTACTTTGCATGCTTGTGCTAGTCACCACAAAGATCACAAAAATACATGGTATACACCTCTGTAAAGATGGCATGGCATTCTTCAAAACACATGTAGAGCTCAGGATCATAGCATGCACACATTAATCATGGCAAAAATGACAAAAGTGCATTTGCTGAAACAGATCTAAAACTCACATCGCATAGCCCTCTTCCAACAGCATTTCGGGATCAAGATGAGCTCAAATGAGAATGATACAATGAGATGAAATGATGTACTCGTCGAGACGAACATTTTGATATGCTACAAGCCCGAAACGGAGCCATGGATGTTGAGTTATGACGCGATGAAAAATGCACAAAATTACTGGGACTTAGACAAAATTTAGACCTCTCCGAGAAAGTCAACCCGGGACGGAGACGTGCGGGACGGAGGGATCCGGATCTGGATGGAGGCGTTTGGATGGAGGGTGTGGTGGATCTTGTTCCGCTTGGTGCGGATGACGAGGACGCGGCTCTCGCCGGGGACGACGTGGACGACTTCTCCGGTGGCCGGTGCGGCAGGCAACGGCGATGGCCGGCGAGCAGGCGAGACAACGCGGTGGCGAGGCGCGCAGAGGAGCTGGGCGGCGCGGGCGCTATCGGAGGAGGCGGCGCGCTCCGTCGAACGACGAACGGCGGCGGGCAGGTCCGGCGGCCGCGGGCGAAGGTGGACGGGCGAGGCGGCGACGCGCAACGAGGGCGGATGGACGGCGGCGCACTCGGCGACGAGAGTGAAGGGCTGTGAGCGCAACACCCGTGCGAGGTGGCGGCGACCGGATCCGGGCCCGGGCGGGCCTCACACGGGCTCTGCGGGCCGCGGTGGCGGGGGAGGAGAGAGAGGGCGCGGGCACAGGTGAGGTGGCGTGCAGAGATTGGCTCGGGCAGCGGTGACGCTGAGGTGACAACCTGTGATTGGCCGGGGTGAGGTGGATGGAGGCGGTGGACTCGTCCGGCGGCGGGACGGACATGTCCGGCTACGGGAGGAGGAAGATGGCTAGGGTATTCATCCGCGATTTTTGACGAGGTGCACATATTTATAGGTAGAGGGAGCTAGGAGTGTCCAAATGAGGTGTGGTTTTCGGCCACGCGATCGTGCTCGAACGACTGTGATGATGGAGTGGGTTTTGGGCCACTTTGGAAAGTTGTTGGGCTGCAACACACACGAGGCCTTTACAGTTCCTCGGTTAACCGTTGGAGTATCAAATGAAGTCCAAATGGCACGAAACTTGATAGGCGGTCTACCGGTAGTAAACCAAGGCCGCATGACAAGTCTTGGTCCAATCCAAAAACGTTTAACAGCCGCACACAAAAAGAGGTAGAAAGGGACGCCGGAGGACATAGGAGCGCCGGAATGCAAAACGGACAACGAGAAAAATGCTCGGATGCATGAGACGAACATGTATGCAAATGGAATGCACATGATGACATGATATGAGATGCATGACATGCAAGCAATGACAAGGCAATAACAGCGAATAACTGGAGGGCACCTGGCACATCGGTCTCGGGGCGCTACAACACTCCACCACTACGAGAGGATCTTGGCCCGAGATCTAGGATGGCACCGGAGGAAAAAAAACGGAAGAGAATGAGAAGAGGTAAAACTAAGTTGCTTCTTTGACAAACGAGTGAGACCAAAGAACCTTGAAAAGGTTAAGCCATTTCGAGAAAAGAATACCGCGGAGATGAACGAAGTTGAAAACACTCCGTTAGAAGAAAGGGACAAGGAAGAACAAATTCGGACATCACTCCGGTTGAAAAGAAAAGGAATTGAATAAGAACTTGATAAGATGACAAGATACTTGATGAAATCACAACACACTACCTCCGGAACTATTGAATGAATGGAACAAGGGGTAAGAAAGATCTCAGACAGCACTCCGGTTGAAAAGAGGTGCAAGGCTTGATAAGGCGAAAATAACTTGAGCAAAAAGGTCACAACACTCCGGTTAAATAGGATAAGCATGAAAAGATCATGATCTTCATGATTCGAGATGATGACTGAAAAAGAGCAACATCACAATGCCTCCGGAACGAAAGAATATAAGATAGATAATTGAAATAAAAGAATGGAGAAGAAAATGCCAACTTCTGTCACAAAAGAGTTTGAAAAGGCATCCTTAGGAGAAGGTTTGAACGGAGTTGCTGGAAATCCAACAACGAAAGGATAAGCTTGATATGGTCTTATGGAATACATCTCAAATTATGAGGTGACAACCTGCCACTCATGGGAAAAAGAATTGGATTGATATGAACAAGGAGACGAGAAACTTCTTTCACCGGGAGGATAAAAGAAGAACTTGGGTCACTTATAAGCACCATAATTGGCAACAATCCTTAGGGAAGGCTTTAGGTGAAACACGACACAAGATAACTCCAACGAAGAGATTGATGGATTTAAAATAGCTCATTCTTAACAACATGTGAATCATGAAACATGAACTCAAATTATCAAGAATGACATAATACCACCTCCAATGATACGGTAGAAAGAATTGCACTCCGGATTGCAAAATGAAGAATGATTGAGATCCTCTGAAAAGAATCTTGATGAACACTTCGAGAAGGAATTAAATCCTTTATGAACCATCATGTAGCGCCTCCATGAAGAACTCCAGTAAACAAAAGGATAACGAAAAGAAAGATGAAAAGAATAAGATTGAAGCCTTGCAATGATTGAATGAAACTTTGCAACGAGATAAAGTGGAAACTTGGAACTCCAGAAAAGAAAGATGAGCAAATGAAACCAAGAATTTTTGATGAACCTCCAGAATAAAGAATTAATCACTTAGATGAAACAAAAATAAGAATTAAGTTATGGGCATCCTTCACCAATTTAGATTGATGACAAGCAAAGGATTTGGCATACTACTTATACTCATTGAAACGGATTAAGAGAGGTATAGCATAAATTTGAGAAGGTCTTCAATGAACCACCGGAAGGGTTGAAACAACGAATAAATTGATATGATAAAGACGGAAGAGAAATCTTGAACAAAATACCGTAAGAATTAAAAATGAACAAAGAAAAGATAAAGAAACACCAGGAAGAATTAACAAATGAACGAAGATACTTGTGGGAATAAAATTATATGAGAACAGAGAGATCACAAGCTAATTAGAGAATATTTGAATGATGCACCGGTAAGATTTTGAGAACAACGAATGAATAATTCCGAGATGATGAACTCCGGAGAATCAAACTGAAAAGACTCCTGAATTGCTCCAGATGGGTGGAAAGAATTCTCACAATCGGAAATAAATATGAGAGGATGGCTTCAAGCTTGAACCATGAATCTTTGAGAGAATGGACAGGATTGAAGAGAAACTCTTGTTCGGTCTTCAAGATCCGAGAATGACGACGGGAAACACCATCGTGAATTGTTGGGGCACTCCGGAATAATCAAAAGCGAAGAGGTTGATCCAACGATGAAAAGAATTTGAAAGATCTTAGAGAAGAACAAATGACTGATGATAATTCATTCTTACGTCAAACTTAAAAAGATTTGAGAAAAACTTCTGTAGAATTAGAAGAGTCAGGTAAGATCCTGGGAAAGTCCTGTGGGTTAGGGCCCACTCAAAAGAAAACACCCTTGAACTATTACTTGAAAAGGAGATAGCACCGGTTGAATTAAATGGCTTGAATAAGATAACAACATCGAAATAAGTTGAATGGATCTTGAATGACAAGACGAGCCTTCTGAGATATCTTTAGCACTCCCGAGCAAATGAATAGCGAGAAGTGAATGATTATGAGGTGCACCGGCATGAGAAGGTATTTGAAACGAGGAAAAGGAATATGATCAACACCAAAAGTTTGAATTGAATCCACCGAAGAAGATAAAAGAAACGAAGAATTATGAACTTGAAGCTCCGTTAGTATATTCATGAGAATCACCAAATAAGAACATTGACGGAAAAGAATGAAAAGACTTCATATGAATAAAAGGATACTTGAATAAGAAATCCGAGTCCTTGAAGAAAAAGGGTGGGAGTGTGGGAAAACAAAGACAACTTGTGATGGATGAAACAAACAACGTTGATAAGACTTGGAATTGATCTTGCTGATGTCGAAATGGTCGGATACACTTGAAGAGATACACACCGTTTCAGAAGAAATTGAGATAGAAAACTCGAAGATCAAGAAGGATTGTATTCACATAGGAGTATGAGAACACCATTTAGGAAAGGTATGGAATCAACATTTAACTTCGAAGCAACTCGAATACCACAATCAAAACAAAACAAGGATTGGCTTGCAGAATAAGCCAGAACAAACATATGATAGAGATTTTGTCCAAAGTTTTCGTGGTGGGGCCTACACGGGCTCGATCTTATAGCACCATCATGTGCAAGGCAGTGCACATGACATACGAAGCGTCCTCGAGTCAGCATAGCCAAGGACTCTTTAAGACACAACGAGACCACTGTAAAACCAACCGTGGATAGGCGGACCACTAGACGTCGAACCCCAATTTCATATCATACATCTGTCGGAAAGATATCCTAAGAGCTACTTGAATTCCCACTTAAACTCCCGAAACTTTCTGGTTATGCAATCAGGTGTTCGGGATACAGGGGAAGCATAATATCTCACCCAAACTAGCAAATCCTACATCCAGCTGTATCCATCCTTCAACACATAACCAAGAAACCTTCGGAAATCATTTACCTCAACCTTCAAAAAGCATCCATTATACGAGTTATGGCAATACTCCCGAACTCCCGCCCCGGTACTGGGTGGCGTCGAGGTTATCTCACCAACAACTGCATAAAAGAGATTTTCGATGTCGGTGAAACTCAGGTATTCTAGAATCTCAACGATAAAATTGTGACGACAACACCTCGGAGCTCAACCCCCAGGACACTGCCACAACCCCTAAATGTCAGGAGGCACCAAGAACAATGTTCTCGTCACAAAACCATCGGAATGATTCCAAGATACCCGCGTGATCCTAAATTTTTTTAGTGAAATTTGAGAAGAGTAGAGTCAAAACTCTACGTCAGGATGTCTCACCAGAGCGACGAAGGGACCGAGGAGTAAAAAGAATCCTACTCTCTGATATATATAATCCTAAAAGACTCAAAACATTTTTCTAGACTCAACAACGCCAATGATTCGATCAAGCAAGGGGCTCCTAAGTCGGGGAAGGCTCTGATACCAACTTGTAACACCCTCGATGCGGCTATATCTCCCACGCGTCGAAGCACGACTTAGAGGCATAACCGCATTGAAAGCAATGTCGCAAGTGAGGTAATCTTCACACAACCCATGTAATACATAAGGGAAAGAGCTACATAGTTGGCTTACAATCGCCACTTCACACAATTACATGAATAAAGCATTACAACATCCAGATACAATCAAGGTCCGACTACGGAACCAAAATAAAAGAAGACTACCCCAAAAGCTACACAGATCCCCGATCGTCCCAACTGGGCTCCACTACTAATTAGCTGGAAACGGAACAACACTACGAACATAATCTTCAACGAGCTCCTCCTTGAGCTCGGTTGCGTCACCTGCACGGTTCAGCGGCACCTGCAAGCTAGTTTTGGAAGTATCTGTGAGTCACGGGGACTCAGCAATCTCACACCCTCGCGATAAAGACTATTTAAGCTCATGGGTAAGGTAAAAGGTATGAGGTGGAGCTGCAGCAAGTGACTAGCATATATGGTGGCTAACATACGCAAATGAGAGCGAGAAGAGAAGGCAAAGCACGATCGAGAAACTATGATCAAGAAGTGATCCTAGAACAACCTATGTCAAACATAACTCCAACACCGTGTTCACTTCCCGGACTACACCGAAAAGAGACCATCACGGTTACACACGCGGTTGATGTATTTTAATTAAGATAAACTTCAGGTTTTCTACAACCGGACATTAACAAATTCCCATCTGCCCATAACCGCGGGCACGACTTTCGAAAGATCAAATCCCTGCAGGGGTGTCCCAACTTAGCCCATCACAAGCTCTCACGGTCAATGAAGGATATTCCTTCTCCCAAGACAATCCGATCAGACTCAGCATCCCGGTTACAAGACATCCTCCACAATGGTAAAACAAGTCCAGCAAGACCACCCAGATGTGCCGACAAATCCCGATAGGAGCTGCACATATCTCGTTCTCAGGGCACACCGGATGAGCAAGACGTCGGGTAGGCCAACCCAGAGTTGCCCCTGGTAGCCAGCGGACATTGCTCAGTTTGGACCAACACTTAGACAAGCACTGGTCCGGGGGGGGGGGGTTAAAATAAAGATGACCCTCGGGATGCGTGACTCTCAAGGGAAAAAGGAAGGCTAGGTGGCGAATGGTGAAACCAAGGTTGGGCCTTGCTGGAGGAGTTTTATTCAAAGCGAACTACCAAGGGGTTCCCATTATAACCCAACCGTGTAAGGAACGCAAAATCCAGGAACGTAACACCGATATGACGGAAACTAGGGTGGCAAGAGTGGAACAAAACGCGAGGCATAAGGCCGAGCCTTCCACCCTTTACCAAGTATATAGATGCATTAATTTAAATAAGAGATATTGTGATATCCCAACATAAACATGTTCCAACAAGGAACAAATGGCCACCGGATCTGGGTGCCCCGCCGTCGTGCTGCCCGTTTTCGGCCTCCCCTGCCGCTGCCTCGCCCGGATCAGGCGGATCCGGTGAGCTGTTCGCCGCTGCCGTCCGCATCAGCTGCCTGCTCGTTCCTCGCTTCAGGGACGAGTCGAGCGCTGCCCCGTTGACCGCCTTTTTCCTTCGCCTACGTGAACCGCGACCACGCCTGGGCCGCATCTCGCGCAAGGCCCAGCCGCACCCCTTCAACCATCCAGTCCACCAGATCCGGTCCACCTCACCACCCAACGGGCCAAGGCCCATGGTGAGGCCAGCTGCGTGTCTAAGCCGGCCTGCCCGTGAGGCCGCCGCCAACCTCCCTCACTAACTGGGCTTGGCCCATGGTCAGCGCCCAGTCCGCCCAGTTTCAGCCGGCTGTGTTTTTTTTAGATCTAGGAATTTGTCTATTATTCCAGAGATGACTGTTTTACAGAAAAGTCCCTGTTCTTCATGCATTTAATAACTCACCAACCACGCATCAAATGTAAAAACTTAATATATGAAAGTTGCTTAGAATTTTGTCTAGTTTAATAATATGCAACTTTCATCTATGTTTAAAATGTTAAAAATGTTGTTTGTTTAAATTTTCTTAAATAACTTGCTAAAATGATTTAATTCATAACTAAATAACCGTAGCTCCAAATTTAATAAACTTTATATGTAAATGGGGTAGAATTTTGCATAGTTTAACATGGTGGCTTTACTTTGCATGTTTAATAACTCTAAAATTGTGTTTAGGGCAGAACAGTACCAAACCCAATATATGCATATGAGGAGTTTCCGGACTTGTTGTTTTGTTGTTTCCGGCCTCATTTAAACTTGCCTAGATAGGTAGTTTTGTTGTGTTTCACCCCTTGCCATGTTAAGAACATTTAATATTGTTGGGTACATAACGAGATCGAACTAAATAATGGAACGTGGTGTTTCGTCAATATGAAACTCCGTTGCATAATGAGCTCCACTTAATTTGTAGGATTGTTTGTGCACTTTGCCATGCCATGCATCATTAAACCGGACATGCATCATACTTGGTTGTGCATCATGCCATGTTCATGTGTTGGTTTGTTTACTATGTTGTGTGCTTCTTTCCGGTGTTGCTTCTTCGGGTTGGTTCCGGTAACGTCGTGTTGTGAGGACCCGTTCGTCTACGTCCATTTGTCTTCTTCATGGACTCGTTCTTCTTCCTTGCGGGATTTCAGGCAAGATGATCATACCCTCGAAATCACTTCTATCTTTGCTTGCTAGATGCTCGCTCTTTCGCTATGCCTAGACTATGATGCCTACCACTTTCTTATCATGTTTCCCATATTGTTGAACCAAGCCTCTAACCCACCTTGTCCTAGCAAACCGTTGTTTGGCTATGTTACCGCTTTGCTCAGCCCCTCTTATAGCGTTGTTAGTTGCAGGTGAAGATTGAAGTTTGTTCCTTGTTGGAACATGCAGATGTTGTTCCTTGTTGGAACATGTTTACTTATTGGATATCACAATATATCTTATTTAATTAATGCATCTATATACTTGGTAAAGGGTGGAAGGCTCGGCCTTATGCCTGGTGTTTTGTTCCACTCTTGCCGCCCTAGTTTCCGTCATATCGGTGTTATGTTCCCGGATTTTGCGTTCCTTACGCGGTTGGGCTATTATGGGAACCCCTTGACAGTTCGCCTTGAATAAAACTCCTCCAGCAATGCCCAACATTGGTTTTACCATTCGCCACCTAGACTTTTCTTTTCCCTTGGGAGTCGCGCTCCTGAGGGTCATCATTATTTTAATCCCCCCGGGCCAGTGCTCCTCTGAGTGTTGGTCCAAACTAGAGTCCTGTGCAGCGCCCCCTCGGGGAACCTCGAGGTTTGGTTTTAGTTGTATGGAGAGCTCATCTGAGTGTGCCCTGAGAACGAGATATGTGCAGCTCCTATCGGGATTTGTCGGCACATTCGGGCGGTGTTGCTGGTTTAGTTTTACCCTGTCAAAATGTCTTGTAGAACCGGGATACCGAGTCTGATCGGAATGTCTCAGGAGGAGGTCTATTCCTTTGTTGACCGTGAGAGCTTGTGATGGGCTAAGTTGGGACTCCCCTGCAGGGATTTGAACTTTCGAAAGCCGTGCCCATGGTTATGGGCAGATGGGAATTTGTTAATGTCCGGTTGTAGAAAACCTGAAGTTGACCTTAATTAAAATACATCAACCGTGTGCGTAACCGTGATGGTCTCTTTTCGGCGGAGTCCGGGAAGTGAACACGGTGTTGGAGTTATGCTTGACGTAGTTTGTTCTAGGATCACTTTTTGATCACACTTTTATCGACCGTGCTCTGCCTTCTCTTCTCGCTCTCTTTTGCGAATATGTTAGCCACCATATATGCTAGTCGCTTGCTGCAGCTCCACCTCATACCTTTACCTTATCCATAAGCTTAAATAGTCTTGATCACGAGGGTGCAAGATTGCTGAGTCCCCGTGGCTCACAGATACTTCCAAACCAGCTTGCAGGTGCCGATGAGTCCGTGCAGATGACGCAACCAGGCTCAGGAGGAGCTCGACAAAGATCTTGTCCTTTGTATTGTTTCGTTCTAGTTGATCAGTAGTGGAGCCCAGTTGGGGTCGATTGGGGGACCTTGTCGCATTTGGGGTTCTTCTTTTATTTTGGCTCCGTAGTCGGGCCTTGATTGTATTTGGATGATGTAATGCTTTATTCATGTATTGTGTGAAGTGGCGATTGTAAGCCAACTATGTATCTCTTTCCCTTATGTATTACATGGGTTGTATTACATGGGAGATATAGCCGCATCGAGGGCGTTTCACGTTGGGGACGTATCAAGGAACTCGAAGGTCCCACCAAGGATAGAGCCGCATATTGAAACACTTTGCAAGGTGGATATCATTACATCGTACCATTACATAATAGATGGGGATACATACAAAGGCGTACAAATTTTGCATGAATACATCAAACATCATACATAAGCACAGACAAAAGCTCAAATGACATCCACCCTACTAGCCCAGGCTGCCGACAAGGAAACTATCCCAAGATCGAAGAAGAACTCCAAAACAAGAAAACATCACTCTCACGTCGGATCATCGCATTACCTGTACCTGCAACTGTTATTTTAGTAATATGTGAGCAACAAGGACTCAACAATCCCATTACCATGGGTATCATGACTAGCAAAGCTTAATGGGTGTGGAATGGATAAGTGGTGAGGTTGCAGTAAGCGACTAAGCATTGTATGGTGGCGAACTTACGAGTACAAGAGCAAGATGAGAAACTACGCAAACGGTCGCAAACTAGTAATGATCAAGAAGTGATCTTGAACTACTTACGTTCAAACATAGACCTCCTGTGTTCTCTTCTCGACTCACTCCAAAAGAGACCGTCACGGTTACGCACACGGTTGGTGTATTTTAATGGAGTTTAGTTCAAGTCCACTACAACCAGATATTAACAAATTCCCATCTGCCACATAACCGCGGGCATGGCTGTTGGAAGTTTATACACAGCAGGGGTGTCCCAACTTAGCCCATGACAAGCTCACGATCCGCAAAGACAATCCTCCATTTGCGGGACATCCGATCAAACTCGGGATCCCGGTGCACAAGGCATTTCGACAATGGTAAAACAAAACCAAGAAGATCCCCCCGGCATGCCGACACCCTGATAGTAGCTACGCGTATCTTGTCTCAAGCCACGACCGGATTGTCCAAACTTCCGGTAGGCCAATCACAGAGTTGCCTCTGGCGGCCACCGGCGGTTGACAGGTTGGACCAACACTAATGAGGAGCACTGGGCCGGGGGGTTGATTAAGAGACCTCGGGGACCGCAGGTCCCTATGCAAGTTTTTAGTTGTTATTAGGCAAATGGTAAAACCAATGTTGGGCCTTGCTGGAAGAGTTTTATTCAAAGCGAACTGTCAAGAGGGGCCCATAAACCCTCACCGTGTTAGGGACGCAAAATCAAGGAATATAGCACCGGTATGACGGAAACTAAGGCGGCAAGAGTGGAGCAAAACACCAGGCAAAAGCCCGAGCCTTCCACTCTTTACCAAGTATATAGATGCATTAATTAAATAAGAGATATTGTTATATCCCATGATATCCATGTCCCAACATCGAACAACCTGCAACTAGCAACGCTATAAGAGGGGCTGAGAAAAGCGGTAACATAGCCAAACAACGATTTGCTAGGATGGTGGAAAAGGTTAGAGGCTGTCATGGCAATTAGGGAGGCTTGATAAACAAGTTGTAGGTAGCGCGACATAGCGATAGCATCGAGACAACTAGCATAGCAAAGATAGTAGTGAGATCCAAGGTGATGGTCATCTTTCCTGAAATCCCGATAGGAAGAAGAACGAGTCCATGAAGAAGACGAACCCACGTAGTCGAACGAATCCTTGCGATCACAACGAAACAGGAACTATCGAGAAGAAGCACAACCGAAAAGAAGCAAACAACAAGGTAAGCACGCAACACATAAAAATGACATGTTTATCAACCAAGTATGATGCATGACAAGGCTACATGATGCTACTCATGGCAAAAGATAATGCATACAAGAACATCACATCAAACCAAGTTTAAATGAGGCCGGAAACAACATAGAACAACTCTGGAAAGTCCCCACATGAAAATTTTGAAATTGGTCCAGATCTGAATAACACATTATGTTTAAGTTGTTAAACATCAAGTTAAAGTGCACCATGATGATCTACGCGTCTTTCTAGTCAAGTTACATATAAAGTTCATTTAATTTGGAGCTACGGCCTAGAAGATATGAGCAAAACAAGTTAAACATGTCATTGACGCAAAATGCTTACAAACACAAGCACAAACACTCCAAAACATGGATACAACATGGCATGATGAAACTACATATAAAACCAAAAAAGTTTCATATAGAGCATGCTCAAAACGGAGCAACAGTTCAACAAATACACACGAAACAAGTTGCAAAACAATCTGTCCAAAACAACAACTAAGCACCTTTCAATCAAGGAAATAACATACTAAAGGAAACATATGGACAAAAACTTTATATGCACTCAAAGTACAGATTACATGCTTCAAATAACATCAAGGTTCAGGTTCATAGGCATCAGGATTAATCCAATATGATTAATGCAAAAAGCAACTTTATAACACAGATTATGACTTTGTGAAAAACAGGGCATACAAGTGAGCAGAAATAACATGTTGAAATGTTGAAGGCAAGAAATAAACATGCTACATTGCAAGATCATGGCAAACAAAAGCACGAAACTAAAGTACAGGTTAAACATGGAAAAAACATGATTACTAAGCATCTCCATATAACCTCTAGATCAATGGCATTCATCAAGAGAAGATTGCAAAGCATAACGGGTTCTCAGACTTGGTGAGAAACAAAGGCTGAAAATAGAGTCATGATGCATACTTTGAGACAAGAAAAGTATATGCTACAAGAACATTTCATGGCCTAAAAGGGCACGGTAAGCATGTAAATGCCAAGCACTACAAAAAATGGACACTAAGATACTGCTAGAAAACACTAGAACATGCTCAAAACATCATAGCAAGAATGCAAATGATAACAGATTCACTGAATTGGTGGAATTTACTAGACATGGCAGAAATAGAGACAAGTAGACATGTTTGCAAGCTTGGTTAGCTCAACATAAAGCATATCATGGCATGTGAATACAACCGATAGCAAGAAGACATATTTGTGCAGCTATTCATGGCAAGAATATGGTCATAGGAGGCATAGAACACTAGCTATTCACATGGAAAAATTGAACTTACTGATAACAGGCTGACATAAACATTATTTAGCAAATTTAGAGCATGGTAGTAACAAGCTACAGCAGGCTATAATTGCAAAAAGAGGATGGATGGATAAAACATAACAAGATGTACAAAACATCCTTACTGAGCATCTCCAAATTATGCATGGATCCACTAGTACCATCAAGTTAACATGGCAACATAATATAGCAGTTTCACACTTAGCAGAAAACACTAAGTCAATGATATCAGCAACAACAAGTACCCTACTTTGCGTGCTTGTGCTAGTCACCATAGAGCATATGAAAATACATGGATTGCACCATAGTAAAGATGGCATTAATGTGCTCCTAAAACATGTTGACATGATGCTCAAAAGATAATCACACAAAATGCTATGAAAACGAGCAATCAACAAGTTTCAGCAATTTCCAGCAGATTATATCATTTAGCACTTTTGCAACAATGATTAAGGCATCAAGATGATCAGTAACATGCATTCAAATTACACCATCGTCTAGAGCACTCAGAGATGAACAATTTGATATATCATGCACGCGAAATGGAGCAATATGCACGAAGCTATGACATCGCAAAGAGGCACACATGAGATGAAAGTTTCTGGGACTTGGAAGAAACTGGACCTCCTTGAGGATCGGGTGTGAGTTAGTGGATCCGGGTCGAGTCGGAGGCAGAGGAGGACCCGAGCGGCGCCGACTCTCCGGCGAGGTCGGAGGAGGCCGGGGAGTCGGCGGCCCCGGTGGCGGATCCGGCCTCGGCGTACAGGAACGGCGGCGGAAGGCGCGGGGGTCGCCGGCAGAGAGGTTAGCGGCAGCGGGATGACGCGGTGAGGAGGCGGGCGGTGTGGCTCGGGTGCGGGTGGCAGGTAGCAGCGACGGCTACATGCTCGTGCAATCCCGCGATGGGCCTGGCGGGCCGCAATGGCTGGAGGTGGCGGAGTGGACACGTGGCAGGCGCATAGTGGTGGCGGGCGGCGGCGCGGACGTGTACAGAATGGGCGGACGCGTCCGATGGCTTGAAGGAGGGGGATGTAGGGTTTGATCCCAATTTCAGGAGGGGAGGCCTTTTTATAGATAGAGGGAGCAAGGAGCGGGCTATTGAGGTGTGGTTTTCGCCCACACGATCATGATCCAACGACGAAGAGCATGGTGGGGGTTTAGATGGGTGATGACCCACAAGTATAGGGGGTCAATTGTAGCTCTTTTTGATAAGTGCAACAAGGTTGCCCAATCCTTTTGAGGCAAAGGACATGGCAAAACGGTCTCTTATAAGCAAACCGTTCTTGAGGGTAGACGGGAATTTCATCTAGTCACTTCCATCATGTTGGTTCGATTTGTGTTCGCTACTTTGATAATTTGATATGTGGGTGGACCGGTGCTTAGGTCCTGTTCTTACTTGAACAAACCTCCTACTTATGATTAACCCTCCCACAAGCATCCGCAACTATGAGAAAATTATTAAGAATAAATTCTAACCATAGCATTGAACTTTGGGATCCAATCGGTCCCTTACGGAATAGCGCATAAACTGGGGTTTAAGCTTCTGTCACTCTCGCAACCCATCATCTAATTGCTACTCCACAATGCATTCCCTTAGGCCCACATATGGTGAACTGTCATGTAGTCGACGTTCACATGACACCACTAAGGGAATCACAACATACATACTATCAAAATATCGAACACATATCAAATTCACATGATTACTTGCAACATGATTTCTCCCATGACCTGAAGAACAAAGGTAACTACTCACAAACAATAAACATGCTCATGATCATAGGGGTATTAAATAGCATATTAATTGGATGTGAACATATAATCTTCCACCAAATAAACCATATAGTAATCACCTACAAGATGTAATCAACACTACTAGTGACCCACAAGTATCAACCTATAGTTCCAGTAACAAGATTGAGAACAAGAGATGAACTAAGTCCTCTCCTTATTTTTTCTAGGTAAAAATGACATATATACCAAAAGATGGGCACCGGAGGTGGGTCGAGGAGGCCACAAAACCCAAGGCGCGCCACGGGCCCTGGCGCGCCTCGGTGGGTTGGGCCCACCTGGTGGCCCCCTCTGTAGTTATTTGCTCCAATAATTCTTATATATTCCATAAAAATCCCCATGAAGTTTTAGCTTGTTTGGAGTTGCGCAGAATAGGTAGCCAAATGTAGCTTTTCCAGTCCACATTTCCAGCTGCCAGAATTCTCCCCCTTGGTGTGTACCTTGCTAATTATGAGAGAAAAGTCATTAGAATTACTCCAAAAAGCATTATTATGGATGAAAACAACATAAATAACAGCAAGAAAACATGATGCAAAATGGACGTATCAACTCCTGATGAGGACATCAATACCAATGTTACACCCACAGCCCCTGCTGCTATACATACTGGACCAATTACTAGAGCTCGCGCACGCCAATTGAATTATCAAGTACTTTCGTTTCTTGGTAACGATTATAATGTTCATGAGTATATGATGCTGCCTAAATTGGATACATTTGTTTTGCTTACAAATGAAGGGCCTAGCTTGGACAAGAAAGATGAACGTTGGAGCAAGTTCAAGCATGGAGATGATGGCATGCGCAATAGGATCAAGAACGGAGTTACAAGTGATGATTTCAGGACTTTGAAGCCACCATAAGGAGTGCATGAAGCCTTGGACGAAATATAAAAGATGCCACTTCATAAATTTTGTCCAGAGGCTATTTTAGGTGATGCGTCACCTTATTATTGGTCCAGGCCCATGTATTTTCGAAATACTTCAGTATAGGTTGTTTTTAGAGTCCGTATGTGTGGGGAAACAAGAGTTAGGGTGGGTTTCGGACCCCTCCTCCAAGGGCCACAAAATCCCCCCTCTTCCTCCATATATACAGCCTTTAGGGCGTCGTTTAGACTTTGGGTTTGTTTAGATTAAAGTTCGCCATAGCTGCAACTTCGCGTACTTCGTTTGTGTTCAACGACCAAACAAAGGCGTCACAGAACCCCACCTTGATCAATAAAGCTTTCCTCTTTTATTCGCAATATCCATATTGCAACCTCAGTTTCTTGCTTGTTGTTCGTTTGCTCGCAGGAAATAGACCCTCGTAGTCAGGTTGATCGTGCTCCGGCATGGTCAATAACCCTCGGAAGTTGGTTTAGCAATTGCTAAGGTGCGACGTCTTCGTACGTTCGTAGTTGGATCGTCAAAGTTGACTCCAACAGAAAACGATATCTATCTCATCGAAACATCGGGACACCTTCGCCTCTATCAAGTGGTATCAAATTTCCAGGTTGCTCGGTGAGATTTTATAGTTTTTCGTAGTTTAGGTTGAGTCTGTTCTTCATACCTATAGTCCATGAAAAAGCCAAAAAAAAATTAGGGTCAGGTCATCATATCCGAACCAATCTGTAACACCCTCGATGCGACTATATCTCCCACGTGTCGAGGCACGACTTAGAGGTATAATCGCATTGAAGGCATATGTCGCAAGTTAGGCAATCTTCACAACATCCCATGTAATATAAATAATAAAGGGTAGATAACATAGTTGGCTTATACTCGCCACGTCAATCAAGTACATAAATGACATTACATCATCCAAACACTCATGGCCCGACTACGGCGCCAAAATAAAAGAGAACCCAACATGCGACAACGGTCCCGCTCACCCCCAACTGGGCACCACTACTGATCATCGGGAAAGGAAACATAGTAATGTTGAGAGTCTTCGTCGAACTCCCACTTGAGCTCATACGCGTCTCCTGGAGCGGAATCATCAGGCCCTGCATCTGGTGTAATAGTAATCTGTGAGCCACAGGGACTCAGCAATCTCGCACCCTCGCGATCAAAACTATTTAAGCTTATAGGAATGGCAAGGTAAAATATGAGTGGACCTGCAGCAAGCGACTAGCAAATATGGTGGCTAACTTATTCGCAAAAGAGAGCGAGAAGAGGAGGCAAAGCGCGAGCGAGAAACTAGAGAGCAACCTGCGCAAACATTACTCCAACACCGTGTCCACTTCCCGGACTCTGCCGAGAAGAGGCCATCATGGTAACACACTTAGTTGATTCATTTTAATTATGTTAAGGTTCAAGTTATCTACAACCGGACATTATCAAATTTCCATCTGCCCATAACCGCGGGCACGGCTTTCGAAAGTTCAAATCCCTGCAGGGGAGTCCCAACTTAGCCCATGACAAGCTCTCACGGTAAACGAAGGAATAGACCTCCTCCCAAGACGTTCCGATCAGACTCGGTATCTCGGTAATTCAAGACACTTCGACAGGTTAAAACAAGTCCAGCAACACCGCCCGAATGTGCCGACAAATCCCGATAGGAGCTGCACATATCTCTTTCTCAGGGCACACTCAGATGAGCCAGACGTCGGGTAGGCCAGCCCAGAGTTGCCCCTGGTAGCCCTGGACATCGCTCGGTGGTACCAACACTCAGAGGAGCACTGGCCCGGGGGGGTTAAAATAAGATGACCCTTGAGTCTGCAGAACCCAAGGGAAAGAAAAGGCTAGGTGGTGAATGGTAAGACCAATGTTGGGCATTGCTGGAAAAGCTTTAATCAAGGCGAACTATCAAGGGGTTCCCATTATAACCCAACCGCGTAAGGAACGCAAAATCCGGGAACATAACACCGATATGACGGAAACTAGGGCGGCAAGAGTGGAACAAAACACTAGGCGAGAGTCCGAGCCTTCCACCCTTTACCAAGTATATAGATGCATTAAGATAACATAGCAATATAATTATATCCCCAACAAGTAAATTATATGTTCCAACAAGGAACGACCTCCAATCTTCACCTGCAACTAGCAACGCTATAAGAGGGGCTAAGCAAAGCGGTAACATAGCCAATCAACGGTTTTCTAGGACATTGGTGGGTTAGAGGTTTGACATGGCAATTTGGGAGGCTTGCAAGCAAGTGGTAGGCATCGTAGCAATGGCATAGCAAAAGAGCGAGCAAACTAGCATAGCAAAGATAGTAGTGATTTCGAGGGTATGATCATCTTGCCTGCACAGTTGTCAGAGTTGACTGGATCCTCGAAAGCAAACTCAAAGGGCTCCTCGTTAGCGAACTCATCTCCCGGCTCTACCCAAACAAGACAAACAAGCAACAAGGACACAATCAACCACGTGCAAACTCAAACAACACAATGCAAAGATGATATGCTATGCGGGATGCGATGCGGGATGCAAAATGCAAGATATGACAGGAAATGCATGAACCTGGCCTAAACTTGGAAATCCAAGTGTGCCACTGGAAATATGAGATGAAATCTCTTGAAAACAATATAAAGAACGCCGGAATCGGAGTTACGGTTTGGAAATGGCAAGCGATTCAAAAATGACACCGGTCTGCGATTTACAGCAAGTAGGCATCTAAATGCAAACAAATGAACATGCTACAGCACTCAAACATGACAACAAAATACATGGCAGGGATGCACACAAGATGCTTAACAAAAGTCTAGCATTGAGCTACGGCCAAATCATCCATTAACAGGTTCAAACAAGCATGGCAAAAATGCAAATGGCAAACAGATCTCAGACTTAGTGAAATCAACACTTGTCTGGAATTTCAGATCAGGTAGCCCTCTTCGGAGCAACAAAACTACATGCTACAGGACCTGAACATGGAAAAGTAAAGTATGGCATGGAGCTACTCAAAGAGCTTAACAAAAGTCCCTTAGTGACCTTGAGCCAAAAGGGATCAGAAAATACAATTGCAAGCATGTGAACATAGCAAAAACATAATCAGTTTCAGACTTAGTGAAAAACTGACACATGCTGAAATATAACTCAAGTAGGCATGTATACGAGCTCGATGCACTCACTACAGAGCAAGTCATGGCAAGACAAGCATACACCCATCAAGAAGGCACAAAATGCAAGCTAGACATGGCAAGAAAAATAGCATAGCATGCACGGATCAACTACAACATCACCGGCAAAATTGCAAACAATTTGACAATCTGCCCAGATTCACAAAGTAGCAAAAGTAGAGCTCGATTGACTCAAGCTAGGATGCTCCATAAATGAAAACAAAGACATGGATGCATAGAGAACTACAATATTAACAAAACTCCCTTATTGATCATCCTCAAAAAAGGCACGGATCACTAGGAAACAACATGAACATATGGCAACATGAGATAAACAGCTCCAGGACTTAGTGAAATCACTAAGTCCCTGAAAACATAATTAGCAAGTGCACCACTTTGCAAGCTTGCACAAGTCACCACACACATCCTTAAAATACATGGGTTGCATCTCTGGAAAGATGACAAAACCCTTAACAAAACATAAGTAGAACTCATGGGCATATCATGAACACATTAATCATGGCAAAAAAGACAAAAGTGCTAAACGGAGTAACAGATCTGGCAATTAACTCAAGTAGCCCTCTTCTAACAGCATTTCGGGCATCAAGATGAGCTCAAATGAAAATGATGCAATGGAATGAAATGATGTGCTCTCTGAGCTGAACATTTTGATATGCTATATGCATGAATCGGAGCTACGGATGCAAAGTTACGGAGCTACGAACAGAGGCACTTGGATCTGCAGTTCTTGGACTTAGACGAAATTTTTACCCCTAGGGTTTACTGTTCACGGATCCGGATCCAGATCGTCGCACGGATCGAGGTTGACCGGGGCATGCACTTCGGTGAGGCGACGGTGGCCGGGGTCAACGGAGAAGGACGGCGGAGGGCGGCGAGGTGGCGCGGATGCGGCGAGGC
>NC_041384.1:319094846-319132450 GCF_002162155.2 Triticum dicoccoides
GGGGCCGGCCACGGGCCGAGCGGGCCCGCGCGGTGCGGCGAAGTGGGCACGGGCGGCGGCCAATAGGGAGGCGCCACGTGGCGGCTGCGAGGTGCAACGGACACGTCCGTCGGTGGGGGAAGCTGTCCGGCGGCGACGATGATGATTTTTTTTAGGGTTTCGGGGGGGAGAAAGATCCGGATTTGGAGGGGTGTATATATAGGCATAGAGGGAGCTAGGAGAGTCCAAATGAGGTGCGGTTATCGGCCACGCGATCGTGATCGAACGCTCTAGATGATGGAGCAGAGTTAGGTGGGTTTTGGGCCAAATTGGAGGGGTGTTGGGCTGCAACACACATGAGGCCTTTTCGGTCCCTCGGTTAACCATTGGAGTATCAAACGAAGTCCAAATGATACGAAACTTGACAGGCGGTCTACCGGTAGTAAACCAAGGCCGCTTGGCAAGTCTCGGTCCAATCCGGAAATGTTTAATCCCCACACACGAAAGAAGGCTAGAAATGACCACCGGAGGAGAACGAAGCGCCGGAATGCAAAACAGACAACGGGAAAAATGCTCGAATGCCTGAGACGAGCACGTATGCAAATGCAATGCACATGATGACATGATATGAGATGCATGACAACGATAACAACACACAGAGACAAAACCCGAACCCGAGGAAATAAATATAACTTAACACCGGAAACGGCAAGAGTTGGAGTACAAATAGGGAAAGTTATATCCGGGGTGTTACACAATCTGAGCCTTTGCATAGTCTTTGTAGAGTTTTGCTTTATTGAATTCGGTTGCATCATCGTGTCGAGTTGCTGGTCTTAGCGTCTAGTCCCTTAGAGTTTCGAGTTCTGTTCACAGGTTGTCACGCCGCCGCTGCACCATCGTCATCATCATTACCATATACAACCACCCCACCATATACATCGCCACTGCCATATACAACCACCAATCCGAGTCCACATATATCATCGCCATATACCACCACCAATTCGAGTCCAGATATAACATCGCCATATACAACCAGCAGTCCGAGTTTCACCAGATTCATCTCCACCACCAGTCCTAGTCCGAGTTGTGACGGCCCCGATTCAATCGTACACTAATCATACACGCAAATGTGTACGATCAAGATCAGGGACTCACGGGAAGATATCACAACACAACTCTACAAATAAAATAAGTCATACAAGCATCATATTACAAGACAGGGGCCTCGAAGGCTCGAATACAAAAACTCGATCATAGACGAGTCAGCGGAAGCAACAATATCTGAGTACAGACATAAGTTACACAAGTTTGCCTTAAGAAGGCTAGCACAAACTGGGATACAGATCGAAAGAGGCGCAGGCCTCCTACCTGGGATCCTCCTAAACTACTCCTGGTCGCCGTCAGCGGGCTGCACGTAGTAGTAGGCACCTCCCGAGTAGTAGTAGTCGTCGTCGACGGTGGCGTCTGGCTCCTGGACTCCATAGTCTGGTCGCAGCAATCGGGGAGAGAAATGGGAAAAAAGGGGGAACAAGGCAACCGTGATTACTCATCCAAAGTAATCGCAAGCAAAGAGCTACACTACACATGCGTGGGTATATGTGTAAAGGGGCATATCGGTGGACTGAACTGCAGAATGCCAAAATAAGAGGGGGATATCTAATCCTATCGAAGACTATGCTTCTGGCAGCCTCCGTGTTGCAGCATGTAGAAGAGATGCCATGGAATTGTCATGGCAGATGTCCTTAGTTTCAGGACTTAGTCGCGAGGCCAACGCATCTATGTGGTAGCTTGAGAGGGGTTGAGCGGGACGAGAGGCACCATGTTTTACCCAGGTTCGGCCCCTCACGGTGGAGGTAAAAGCCTACATCCTGCTTCATTGATATTGATGATGATGATCACGGTTACAAGAGTGCTCTATCTCGAGAGCTATTATCTAAACCTAACTTGTCCAACTTGTGGAACTTGTCAGTCTTGTCCCTTTTGAGGAGCCCTGCCCCTCCTTATATATGTTGGAGGGGCGGGTTACATGTAGAGTCCTATTAGGATTAGGACTAATCTATCACAAGTGGAGTCCCAGTCTTGTTTCCTTTGTAAGGGAATATTCCTTATGCTTTCCTCTTAAACCAGCCCACCATAACTTGAGCCGGACTTCCATGAACCGTCCTTCTGGGTCTTGGGCCTTGTCATCCGTCTGCCCCACATGCCGGATCACTAGTGAGTCATAATGACCAGGTGGGTTGCTTGTAAACCGCCAGGTCAGGGCGGGTCGCCAGTAACTCGCCAAGTGTCAGTGGGGTCTTTAGATAAACTGCCAAGTCCGTCCGGGTTAACTTCCGTCCGGTTTACACCGCGGGGTATATCCCCGACATTAGCCCCCAGTTTAATTTGGATTTATCCATGTTAAACTGATCCTGTAAAACAAATACAAGAACAAATTTGATAGATTATGCTCCGGGTTAAGAATTCTTGTAAACTGGCATCTGATCATCCTTAATTCCTTGCCATTTCCTTCTTCTAGAAAATCCAGGTCAAAATGCCATCTTCATACTCAATTTGCTGGCATTGGTTTCTCACAGAGAAATATTATGAAGAATAATCCACTTGAGTCGGCTTCCAAAGCGCCGTATTAAGAAATATGGGTCTTGAAATACTCATCTGATATTCAACTGGTTTGAAGATGCCGAACTTGCCAGTTTATCATTGCCAAAAATTGCCAGGTTATATGACTGATAATTCCGGGTCATGATTATTGCTAACTCCCGTTCCTGATTGTTGCCAATGCCGGTTTATGATTATTGATGATGCCAGGTTGCAATCACAGGGTCATAATAATTGGTGACGCCGGGTCAATCTGGTTTGCTCAAAATAGAGAATTTGAAAATATTTCTCTGATAATAATATAATACTTGTAGCCCCGAAGTATTGAGCAGAACAAAGTGATGGCTTAAGACTTGCTTCAATATAAATACCGCCACTTTCGAAGAAATCCATGTTGTTCATCCCACTCACTAGTAAAAACTGAACACTCCATATTATTTAGCCCCCAAGTGCCGGGTTGTCATGCTTGCAGCAACCTGGGACTTGTAGTTGACTGATGCCCATAAAACTTTGAATTGTTGACAGGAGCAATTGATAGCCCCCAAGGGCCAGCTCATTATGATATGATGAGTCAGGTTTTCAATAAGGCCAATAAAAATGACTTTGAATTAGCCCCCAAGTGTCATGGTGCATGCTTGCAGTGACATGAGACTTGCATATTTGATATAATCTAAACTTGAATAGTGTAGCCCCCAAGTGCCGGGTCGTAAGCCTGCAGCGACTCGGGACTATTCCTTCCATTGCAAAATAAATCATATTCATCGACAAAATAATATCCATTGCGCTAAAGCAACTTTGAAAACCTCAATCATAATATTAATAACCATAATAAAAATCCAGCCATGTTGGCCATTCAAGATAATATAATCCGGTATGAAAATCTTATTCATCCAATATCATAATGAAAGTTCAGCCAAGTTTGGCTATTTGAATAATATAACCCAATCATTTATAAGCGCTTGATTCTAATGGCACAATCCAAATATATGCTGGCGACTTATAGTCCGAAGCCAGGCCGGTTTAATAAACACCGGATAATTTCTCATCATATACTGGTGACTTATCATCTTAAAGCCAGGCCGGTTTAATAAACACCGGATAATTTATCATCATACTGGCAACTTATAGTCGAAAGCCAGGTCGGGTTAGTAAACGCCGGTGATTTATAATCATCCTTTATTCAACCTGTTTCTACATACAACAAGTTTAAAGTGTCCGGGTGGTTTACCGTTGGACGAGTCATAATGCCCAACATATAACCCAGGTTTATAACCAAGGCTGCACTTAAGAATAATCAAATATGAAATATATCATACTTGTGACATTGAATCACATCGTTGGTTTACCAACTTTTTGTAATAGGGGTAATAACCCAGATTTTGAGTACTGATAACTCCTTCCATATTGTGTCAGTTTATGATAAAACCGTACCAGGTTGTGATAAACACCGGTTTAACCACATATAATACTGGCGACTCGTAGTCAAACCAGACCGGGCTGATAGTCTCCGGATTATAACTTGATCGTGTACTGACAACTTGTAGTTGAAAGCCAAGCCGGGTTGATAAACACCGGTTTACTCCATAATAGGATGGTAACAAAAAAATCAAACCGGGCAGATAGCCTCCGGATTAAGGTTTGACCGTGTTCCGTCAATTTGTAATTTGACAGTCGAACCGGTTTAAGAATTGTCGGTTTAAAAACGCAAAAAATGAAATATTTATCAAAACAAAATTTCAAGCAAAGGCAATGATAAAACCATTTGCAAAAAAGAGGCGGTTTAAGCCGATCAAGTGGCATTACCATGGCCGGACACGACCAAGCCCCCAGTAGGCGTAGCTATGGTTCAAGTCAGCCAGGTCCCCACATGATGCATTAGCATTATGCCGATCAAGAGGGGTGATGATGGTTCGGGTTCGACCAAAGCCCCCAAGTGATTCTGTGGCCTTAGGCCAATCAAGAGGCGTGACTGGTTCAGACGTGACTAAGTCCCCAAGTGATCTTGTGGCTTTCGCCTATCAAAAGGTGTGCATTGGTTCGGATACGACCAAGCCCCCAAGTGATTTTGTGGCTTTCACTTATCAAAAGGCATTGCATTGGTTTGGATACAACCAAGCCCCCAAGTGATGTTGTGGCATTGAGCCGATCAAGAGGTGTAGCTATGGTTCAGATACGACCAAGCCCCAAGTGATCAATAATATGATAAGCCAATATGGCATGATACCTATGTTTGAACGGCGCAACATGGCAGCAGGTCCTCTTTGGCACCCTTTAACTTTTTTCAAGAGATAAATCCTTCTTGAACCGGATGTTAAACCGGATATTGAGAGATTCAAAGCTTCGTGGGAGACATCTTTCCCTTAAACCAGATTTTAAACCGGAATCTTCATTTTCAGTCGGAAATTTTCTGACGGCCTTCAAACTCGAACTTGCAAGAAGTTAATTCCTTTTTGAACCGGACATTGTTAAACCGGATCTGAGCGCTTCAGAGCTTTGTGGGAGAATAAATATCTCTTGAACCGAATTGTAAACCGGATATTTGAGAGCTTTAGTGAGACTGACTTCCCTTGAGCCGGATTTTAAACCGGAATCCTTTCTGATGACCCGGATCTTCTTCATTGAGCCGGGATTTTGTAACTGTCATATACTTTCTAAGCCGGAAATTTTCTGACGGCCTTTAAATTTTCATCAACATAACAGTAGCCTCCGGGACCGAATTATCTTTTCCTCCATCGTCCTGGGTTTCTTAAACCGGCTGAAACTGGCAAGATTTGCTGAGTCATGTCATCGTAGCCCCCGAGTCTCAAAGGTGACTCGAGGAGTTGGCTTGAGACTCTCCATATTTGACCGTGATATAAACCGGCATAACTTGTATATCATTGGTGTTGATAGCACGATGTGAATCCACAGAAGATTGAGGTGGCTGCGGCGGGTTATTAATGATCCCATATGAGCCGTGTCAGCAACTCGGACAATGGTTCCTTCCAACTAGTGATTTTGAAGTTAACCAAACTATAGTGGCAGCGACTTGTGCGCCTGCCCATTGAACCACCCAGTGCAGACGGCGGTTGATAGTATATGATAATTTGCCTCCATTTTGTTGAAAGAAAACCGGCTACCCAAGCTGTGACTTGCTCATACTCAATAAATAGCTCATGCAGACAGGTCTGGCCCGGTGTGTTGATGTAGACCAGGCCACAAAAGACGATCGCGGCTTCAGAGGCAGCACGGACAGATGAATCGGCCGCAGATTTGTAAACCGGCGCGGGCGGGAGAATCGGCCGCAGGGGCAGACAATAAGTCAATCGCGTGTGTTGATGTAGTGAACAATTGTCCTGCATCAACAATATTGCAGACCAAGGCAAAGATAAGCTGCTCTTTGACAAAATAATATGTGCCAATAAAATATATCTTAGATAGATATCACTTGATATGCCAGGCCGGAAATAATCCGCCATGAAATTGATGATCGCTAGGTGAAATTGAAATCGCTCACGGATGAAACGGCCGCGGCGTTGTAAACCAGTGTGTACGGGTGAGTCGGGCGCGACGTTTGTAAGCCGGTGCGGACGCGTGAACCGGCCACGAGGGCGGACGGGCGAGTCGTCCGTGGCATTGTAAGGCGGTGCGGACGGGCGAGCCGGCCAGCGCGTTGATGTAAACCGGGCCACGGGGACGGCGACTTGCACATGTTCATTCACCAGGTGGTATGACACGACGAAACGCCGGTGCAGAATGTTGCTAGCGCATACTCCGTGCCTGTAATATGATGCCTCATTTGTAATGAACAAATATCCTGCGTCAAAAAATACCACATGCCAAAGTAATTGTTCACACAAAAATTAATATATGCTGTGAAAACAAAACCGGACGGATATCACCTGATGTTTGTGAATGACAGATGATCTGTATGCCACGTCAGACGGCGGTTCAGGTAGACCGGCGACTCCCGGCAACTCAACACGGCAGAGGCAGCTTAACACGGCTCCGACAGCTCAACACAGCAAAGGCGGCTCAACACTGATAAGCATCTGGTATTTCTGTCAGACAAACATGGATACTGATGCTTGGTGCGCGTCCTGATGATTTTTCCCATGTACGGGGTACTAATGGTCCTCATGTAGTACCCTCGTGAGAAGTATTATTAGTGGGGGACCTTGGATTTGCTTCTCCACATGAGCTAGTAGCATATGACTATGCTTGGTTAACCTGGCTATCATAGATACTTTTGTCATTAGATTCCCCTGTGTGGCTGGCCTTAACAGAAGTTGTATTGATCTGAAACTGCTTTGTTTGGTACACGGAGCGACGACAGTAGTAAGAGGAGTGCCTGGCTACCACATAAGGGAAAAAGGGATTTGTGGACATTGTTGATTGTTCGCCACGTAGCGTCGGGCTTGCAGCTTTTGACAGCATGCTGCCGCCCCCGCATGTCCTTCCTTGCAATTTTTGTCTGAGCACGTGTGGCTGTACATCGCAGTTCTTGTTGCTGCCACAATCACATATTCGCAGGTAGCAGCAACCTGTTGATCCGGCAGTGGTGGCAAGCTAGCGGCGTGTCGTGGCGCGACTAAAGCAAGCCCAAGGCAGAGGTAGAACGCAGCAGCTGGAACAGCGCACGGAAAGATGGGACAGTAGCTTCGACTGCGGTCAAGGCCAGGCGGCGACTCGCGGATGGCCCTTGAAGCAGCCCGGCAGTGGAAAGCCGCTCGGATTGAGACTGAGTTGATTGGTTCGGTTGACTGAAATAACGACCGCTCTCAGCAGACGAGCGGCTCAGATGCAGGGCAGGCTTGCAGTCGAGGAGGCGAGCCCGGCGGTTGAGGCGCGTGGTGGTTGGAGCAGAAACGGTAGAGGCGGCGAAAACACGGGGCCGTGGTGGTAAAGTCATCGGCGACTCGGTGCGGGACGGGGATGGAGGAACTAGGCCGCACGGACGGCTTGTTGAGGCCGGTGAGCCAGCAAGGCCTGCGGTTGAAGTGGCCTGATCCTGGAGCCATGGCAATTTGTTCGGAGACGACTCAGAAGAGGTGTAGCAGCTGGTGGCGAGTCGGCGCCGCGGCTCGGAAGCTAGGTGACCTGTGGCCGACTTGGAAGCGCTGCTCGAGACGGAGACGTGTCCTTCCGGTAGTAATCTTCCCTGATGGATCCAAACGGAGTTGACAAAGAAAAAGACTGATTTGGTCTTAGATGGCGTTACCGATGATGCACTAGTACTTGAAACCCTTGGATGCGATGAAACAGTGTTCTTGCTTATATTTTTTGACTTGATCGCTCGACGGAGACTTGGCCTTGCGCCTGTTGGCGACTTACATCCATCTAACCCGGCGAATACTTGTTGAACCAAAGAAAAATTCTCATCTTTCGAGATCTTCTCTGATGATCTTGCCATACGAACCGGCAAACACCATCAATAAAAAATCTCTAGTGAACTTTAACATTGATGCAGATCCTTCCAAGAAACCGATCTTTTCCTCATCCGGATGCAAACTTCTCAAACCCTTGATAAAATCCTAACAAGAAATCAACACCATCGTGCGCGGGCCCTATGGTGGGCGCCAACTGTCATGGAATTGTCACGGCAGATGTCCTTAGTTTCAGGACTTAGTCGCGAGGCCAACGCATCTATGTGGTAGCTTGAGAGGGGTTGAGCGGGACGAGAGGCACGATGTTTTACCCAGGTTCGGCCCCTCACGGTGGAGGTAAAAGCCTAATCCTGCTTCATTGATATTGATGATGATGATCACGGTTACAAGAGTGCTCTATCTCGAGAGCTATTGTCTAAACCTAACTTGTCCAACTTGTGGAACTTGTCAATCTTGTCCCTTTTGGGGAGCCCTGCCCCTCCTTATATATGTTGGAGGGGCGGGTTACATGTAGAGTCCTATTAGGATTAGGACTAATCTATCACAAGTGGAGTCCCAGTCTTGCTTCCTTTGTAAGGGAATATTCCTTATGCTTTCCTCTTAAACCGGCCCACCATAACTTGAGCCGGACTTCCATGAACCGGCCTTCTGGGTCTTGGGCCTTGTCATCCGTCTGTCCCGTACGCCGGATCACCAGTGAGTCATAATGACCAGGTGGTTTGCTTGTAAACCGCCAGGTCAGGGCGGGTTGCAAGTAACTCGCCAAGTGTCAGCGGGGTCTTCAGATAAAACGCCAAGTCCGGTCGGGTTAACTTCCGGCCGGTTTACACGGCGGGGTATATCCCCGACAAGAGAGTAGACTGAAGTCCTCCAAGTAGCATCGCATAGCATAATCCTACCCGGCGATCCTCTACTCGTCGCCCTGTTAGAGAGAGACCACCGGGTTGTATCTGGCACTTGGAAGGGTGTGTTTTACTAAGTATCCAGTTCTAGTTGTCATAAGGTCAAGGTACAACTCCAAGTCGTCCTGTTACCGAAGATCACGGCTATTCGAATAGATTAACTTCCCCGCAGGGGTGCACCACATAACCCAACACGCTCGATCCCATTTGGCCGGACACACTTTCCTGGGTCATGCCCAGCCTCGGAAGATCAACATGTCGCAGCCCTACCTAGGCACAACAGAGAGGTCAGCACGCCGGTCTAAATCCTATGGCGCAGGGGTCTGAGCCCATCGCCCATTGCACACCTGCACGTTGCGTGGGCGGCCAGAAGCAGAACTAGCCCCCTTAATACAAGAGCAGGCTTACGTTCCAATCCGGCGCGCGCCGCTCAGTCGCTGACGTCACAAAGGCTTCAGCTGATACCACGACGTCGAGTGCCCATAACTGTCCCCGTGTAGATGGTTAGTGCGTATAGGCCAGTAGCCAGACTCAGATCAAATACCCAGATCTTGTTAAGCGTGCTATTTTGAAGTAACCACGAATGCCGACCAGGGCCAGGCCCACCTCTCTCCTAGGTGGTCTCAACCTGCCCTGTCGCTCTGCCTCAAAGTAATAGTCGGGGGCCGTCGGGAACTCAGGCCCACCACTACCTGGATGGAGCCACCTGCCCCTTCAGCCCCCATCTCCAACCAGTATCACCGGTAATGTAACAGTCTGAGTCCAGTATTTTTTGCTTTGTTTTCGAGTTCCAGATCACGCGATACTTTGAGTCGTGACAGAGTCGGACTCCCGAGATTCCGTGCTACCCGCAGTAGAAAAATAGTTCCAAACTCAAAAAAAACTAAGTCTGGAAAATTCTGGCTAGGCAGTTTTTAGACCATTTGTAGACTTTTTCGAAAAAAATTGTTGCGGAGCAAAAAAAAGAGGAAAAAAGTGCAAAAAAAGTGAAAAAAAGAAAAAAAAATTCAGAGAATGCTCCTCCTTTGTTCACGTGCCGCGCCGTGATTTTGTTCGTGTTCTAGGCTCGTGTCTCTAGTACGGTCTAGCCTAGGACCAGCACAGTACTGTCGTTGAGCGTTTATTCAACTTTGCATCTCTGAATTGATTATTGCTGATATTTTTTATACCATATCATAAGCCTTCCCATCTCCACATACATCTACATCATGCATTTGACACCACCTGACAATCGCTCTATCCAATCTTTGAGAGTTTTGACTATGACGGTTGCCGATCACCACCTGCTGGTGGGTAAGTGATAGAGGCTATAGTGTCCCGATGTTTAGATGAGATAGATATTGTTTTCTGTGGGAGTCGACTTTGACGATCTCACTACGAACGTGCGAAGACATCGCGCCTTAGCAATCGCTAAATGAACTTCCGAGGGTTATTGACCACGCCGGAGCACGATCAACCTGACCACGAGGGTCTATTTCCTGCGAGCAAACGAAGAACAAGCAAGAAACTGAGATTGCAATCTGGATATTGCGAATAAAAGAGGAAAGCTTTATTAATGAAGGTGGGGTTCTATGACGTCTTGGTCTGGTCGTTAGACACAAACGAAGTACGCAAAGTTGCAGCTATGGCGAACTTTTAGTCTAAACAAAACCCAAAGTCTAAACGATTCCCTAAGGGCTGTATATATGGAGGAGAGAAGGGGAATTTCGTGGCCCTTGGAGGAGGGGTCCGAAACCAACCCTAACTCTTGTTTCCCCACACATACGGACTCTAAAAACAGCCTATACTTAAGTATTTCGAAAATACATGGGCCTGGCCAAATAATAAGGTGACGCAGCACCTAGAATAGCCTTTGGACGAAATTTATGAAGTGACATCTTGTATATTTCGTCCAATGCTTCATGCACTCCTTATGGTGGCTTCAAAGTCCTGAAATCATCACTTGTAACTCCGTTCTGTATCCCCTTGCGCATGCCATCATCTCCATGCTTGAACTTGCTCCAAGGTTCATCTTTCTTGTCCAAGCTAAGCCCTTCATTTGTAAGCAAAACATATGTATCCAATTTAGGCAGCATCATATTCTCATGATCATTAGAATCGTTACCAAAAAATGAAAGTACCTGATAATTCAATTGGCGTGCGCGAGCTCTAGTAATTGGTCTAGTATGTATAGTAGCAGGGGCTGTGGGTGTAACAATGGTATTGATGTCCTCATCATCCTCCCCTTCTTGAAATGAAGTCGTCCTCGATAAAAGCTCATCTTCCTCACCCAAATAAGGCTTCAAATCTGCAATGTTAAAAGTGGGACTAACCCCAAAATCTGTAGGTAGCTCAAGTTTGTATGCATTATCATTTATTTTCTCTAACACCTTAAAAGGACCATCAGCATGTGGCATTAGCTTTGATTTCCGCAAATTAGGAAATCTATACTTGCGCAAATGTAACCAAACAAGATCTCCAGGTGCAAACACAACATATTTTTTACCCTTATCTCCAGGAAGTTTATATTTAGCATCCATACGCTCAATGTTTTCCTTAGTTAACTCATGCTTTTTTAAAAACAATTCAGCACATTCTTTAGCATCAAAATTAGCCTTCTCCGAAGATGGAAGAGGCAACAAATCAATAGGTGCACGAGGTAGGAAACCATACACAATTTCAAAAGGGCACATCTTAGTAGTAGAATGCAATGAACGATTATAAGAAAATTCAATATGAGGCAAGCATTCTTCCCACATTTTCTTATTATTCTTCGAAACAGCCCTAAGCATAGTAGACATTGTTCTATTGACTACTTCAGTTTGTCCATCAGTTTGGGGTGACAAGTAGTACTAAAAAGCAGTTTACTCCCAAACTTAGCCCATAAACATCTCCAAAAGTGGCTAAGAAATTTAGTATCACGATCTGAAACAATAGTATTTGGCACACCATGCAAGCGAATAATTTCACGAAAGAAAAAATCAGCAACATTAAGAACATCATCGCTTTTATGACATGGTATAAAGTGTGCCATTTTCGAGAACCTATCCACGACAAAAAATATGCTATCCCTCCCCTTCTTAGTTCGAGGTAAACCTAAAACAAAGTCCATAGATATATCCTCCCAAGGAACACTAGGTACAGGCAAAGGCATATATAAACCTTGAGGATTGAGTCGTGACTTAGCTTTTTGACATGTAGTGCAGCGAGCAACAAAACGCTCAACATCCCGTCTCATCTTTGGCCAAAAGAAATGTGTAGCAAGTATATCCTCTGTCTTCTTGACGCCAAAGTGTCCCATTAACCCTCCTCCATGTGCCTCCTACAACAACAAAAGACGAACTGAGCTAGCTGGAATGCATAGCTTGTTAGCACGAAACACAAATCCATCATTAAGAACGAACTTGTTCCAAGTTCTCCCTTCCTTACAATTCTGCAATACATCTTTAAATTCAGCATCATGCATATATTGATCTTTGATGGTCTCCAAACCAAATATTTTAAAGTCAAGTTGTGAAAGCATAGTATAACGATGAGACAAAGCATCAGCAATAACATTTTCTTTACCCTTCTTGTGTTTAATGACATAAGGGAAAGTCTCAATGAATTCAACCCATTTAGCATGTCTACGGTTCAGTTTTTCTTGACTTTTAATGTGTTTCAAAGATTCATGATCAGAATGTATAACAAATTCCTTGGTCCATAAATAATGTTGCCATGTTTCTAAGGTCCGAACAAGAGCATATAATTCTTTATCATAAGTAGAATAGTTCAGACTAGGCCCACTAAATTTTTTAGAAAAGTATGCAACAGGTTTGCCATCTTGTAATAACACACCTCCTAATCCAATTACACTAGCATCACATTCAAGCTCAAAAGTCTTATTAAAATCAGGAAGTTGGAGCAAAGGAGCATGTGTCAACTTATCTTTCAATACCGTGAAGGCTTCTTCCTGTGCGGTACCCCAAACAAAAGGCACATCATTCCTTGTAAGCTCGTTCAGAGGTGCAGCAATGGTGCTGAAATCTCTCACAAAACGCCTATAGAAACCAGCGAGACCAAGGAAACTCCTCACTTATGTGACCGTTTTGGGCTGCGGCCAACTCTTAATAGCATTAATCTTGGCTTTATCAACTTCAATTCCCTATGGAGTAACAACATAGCCAAGAAAAGATACTCGGTCGGTGCAAAAGGTGCACTTTCCAAGGTTACAAAACAAACGTGCATCACGTAGAGCAATAGAAACAACACATAAATGTTCCAAATGTTCCTCCAAAGATTTACTATAAATCAGTATATCATCAAAATAGACTACCACAAATCGTCCAATGAAAGCACGTAAAACTTCGTTCATTAACCTCATGAAAGTACTAGGTGCATTAGTTAACCCAAAAGGCATGACTAACCACTCATATAATCCAAACTTAGTTTTAAATGTTGTTTTCCATTCATCTCCCAATTTCATACGAATTTGATGGTATCCACTATGCAAATCAACTTTGGAGAATATTGTAGAGCCACTCAATTGATCAAGCATGTCGTCTAGCCTAGGAATAGGATGATGATAACAAATAGTAATATTATTAATGCCTCAACAATCAACACACATACGCGACGTACCATCCTTTTTCGTCACTAAAATGATAGGAACAACACAAGAACTAAGGGATTCATGTATATAACCTTTGTCGAGCAGCTCCTGTACTTGACGCATAATCTCCTTCGTTTCCTCTGGATTGGTACGGTATGGCGCACGGCTGGGTAGTGATGCACCGGGAATTAAGTCAATTTGATGCTCAATCCCTCGAATAGGTGGTAATCTCGGTGGCACGTCTTGTGGAAAGACATCAGCGAACTCCTGCAAAATGTTAGTGACAGCAGGAGGCAAAGAGGAAGGCACGTCCTCGAATGAAAATAATGCCTCTTTGCACACAAAAGCACAACAAACAGATATGCTAAAATCTAGATCATCAATATCAGATTTGGTGGCAAGTAAACATGCACTTTCCAATTTAATTTCAGAAGCAACACTAGATGGTTTATTATTAGGCTTCATTTGTTGCTCAAATTCTTTTGCCACAATCTGATTTTCACTCTTATGTTTCTCCTGTTTTGCTTTATTAGCTCTATTAATATCATCTTTCAAAATGGAATCAGGAGTCATAGGAAGCAAAGTAATATTTTTATCCTTATGAACAAGAGTATACTTATTGTTTCTACCATGGTGTATAATTTTTTTATCAAATTGCCATGGTCTACCAAGTAATAAGGAACATGCTTGCATAGGTACCACATCACAATCAACATAATCAACATACGTAAAGATACTAAAATGCACACGAACAGTATGTGTTACCTTAACCTTGCCGCTATTGTTGAACCATTGGATGTAGTAAGGATGTGGATGTGGTCTTGTGGTGAGAGATAGCTTCTCCACCATCTCCATGCTAGCCAAGTTGTTGCAGCTCCCTCCATCTATGATGACGCGAACAGAACGTTCCTTCACAACTCCCTTTGTATCGAACAAATTATGCCTCTGATTTTTCTCAGCTTGTGTGACCTGCACACTCAAAACACGTTGAGCAACTAAACATTCATACCTGTCAGCATCTTCAGGAGCCATGTATTGCGTCTCATGATCAGAATCATCTCAACTGTGTTCTTCACGTGTAATAAGAGCCAAAGTCTCCTCATCATAGTCACTAGCGGGCTCATACCCACCATCCTCAGTAGCAATCATCACACGCTTAGATTTGCACTCTCTCACAAAATGTCCTCTTCCCTTACAACGACGACAAATAATATCACTTGTGTGCCCTGTTGATGCCATGGAAGAAGAGCTCTGCGCAGGCCCGGGAGGTGTGCTCTTGGCAGATTGTGGTGGTTGTGCCTGCTTTCTTGTGTCACGGCTAGAGGTGGTACCTGATGGAGGTGCTGGTGTAGTGGAAGTAGAGGATGCACGTGGTGTCCATGATGAAGATCGACCTACAGAAAAGTTAGTTCGCGCCAATGCCTGTTGATCCTGCACTTCACGTTCAGCTTTACAAGCAAGATGAAATAAACGAGTGATATTAGTATACTCCTTATACTCTAGAATGGTCTGAATCTCTCTATTTAATCCACCCATAAAACATGCAAGCATAGCTTCATTCTCCTCAACAATACCACATCTAATCATGCTAGTTTGTAATTCCTGATAATATTCTTCTACAGAATTATTTCCTTGTCCTAATTTGTGAAGTAATTCACGTTGATAATAGGGTGGTACCCAACGAGTACGCATAGCAGTTATCAAAGCAGCCAAGTAGCTGGAATAGGATATAATCTACAATGCTCAGACCACCAAACACATCCAAAACTAGTGAATGCACAGACAGCAGCAGGAACACGCCTCTCCTCGGGATATTGTAAACATGTAAATCGTTGTTCAATTTCTAACTCCCAAGTAAGATATATACCAGGAACATATCTACCCTCAAATGGTGGAATATTCAATTTCATTTTAGGGAGATGGTCATGATCTCGTACTTGAGGGTGACCCCTACCATTGCCATTATTTGCATGTGGACGACCTGGTGGTTGTGGTGCTGGTGGTTGCACGCAGTTCTGATTTTGATCAACCTCATCCTCGTAATCTCCCACAAAATCATCCTCCTCCGCATCAGCAGCAGGAGCCACAGAAGTATTAACAGCAGCACCAACAGTTTGGCCAGGTGCAAGAGGGAGACGGCTCGCTCGGCGGAGGGCTGTTTAACGACGTGGAGGTAGTCGTCGTCGTCGTTGTTGTTGTTGTTGTTGTTGTTGTTGTTGTTGTTGTTGTTGTTGTTGTTGTTGTTGTTGTTGTTGTTGTTGTTGTAGAGATGTGTTAGGTGCAGCCGGTGGTGGTGGTCGAAGACACGCGAGCAATTCATTAAAACTGTCATCGAGCTTTGTTTCGAACATCTTCTCCATGCCATCTATCATCTCCATGGCCTCTTCAAATCTGTTTAGCACATCTTGCACCTGTCCACTCATAATTTGCTGAAGTTTATCATGCAACTCCTTATTCGTCATGTTCTCCCAGTCAGTCTCGTCGGCTTGTGATCCTGCCATGGTTAGCAACAATAGAAACACACAAGAATATGATCCTACATACTACTAACAATAGGTGGTGGTGGTGTCACAAATCCGTCAAGCAAATCTCAAATTCTTACCACTTCTTACCCAGTAGCAGGCGGTGATTGGCAACCGTCGTAGTCAAAACTCTCAAAGCTTGGATAGAGCGATTACCAGGGAGAGTCAAACGGACGACGTAGATGTATGTGGAGCTGGGAAGGCTTATAATATGGTAGCAAAAAGGGTCAGCAATAATCAATTGAGAGATGAAAAGTTGAATAAACGCGCAACAACAGTACTGTGCTGGTCCTAGGCTAGACCGTGCTAGAGACGCGAGCCTAGAACCGTAACAAAATCACGACGCTGCACGTAAAAAAGGGAGGAGCACGCTCTAATTTTTTTTTATTTTTTTGCTCCGCAACAATTTTTTTTTCGAAAAATTCTTCAAAAGGTCTAAAAACTGCCTAGCCAGAATTTTCCAGACTTAGTTTTTTTTTTGAGTTTGGAACTATTTTTCTTCTATGGGTAGCATGAAAGTTCGGGAGTCCTACGCTATCACGAATCGAAGTATCGCATGATCTGGAAATCCAAAATAGAGTAACAAAATACTGGACTCGGACTAGGACTGGTGGCGGCGATGAATCTGGTGGAACTCGGACTAGTGGCGTATATATGTTGGAGGTGGACTCGGATTGGCGTGATGGCGGTGGATATGTGGTATATGGCAGCGGCGATGATGATGGTGGTATATGGCAGCGGTGATGACGATGGTGGTATATGGCAGCGGTGACGATGATGTTGGTATATGGCAGCGGTGATGATGATGACGCAGCAGCGGCGTGACTACTTGTGAACAGAACTCGAAACTCTAAAGAACTAGACACTAAGACCAGCAACTAGACACGACGATGCAACTGCAAACTCAACAATGCAAATCCCTAAAAATATTATGCAATGGCTCAGATTGGTTTGGATATGTTGAACTAACCCTAATTTTTTTGTGGCTTTTTCGTGGACTGTAGGTATGAAGAACAGACTCGATCTAAACTACGAAAAATTGTAAAATCTCACCGAGCAAACTAAAAATCTGATACCACTTGATAGAGGCTAAGGTGTCCCGATGTTTCGGTGAGATAGATATCGTTTTCTGTGGGAGTTGACTTTGACGATCCGACTACGAATGTGCGAAGACGTCGTGCCTTAGCAATCTTTAGACCAACTTCCGAGGGTTATTGACCACGCCGGAGCACGATCAACCTGACCACGAGGGTCTATTTCCTGCGAGCAAACAAAGAACAAGCAAGTAACTAAGATTGCAATCTGGATATTGCGAATAAAAGAGGAAAGCTTTATTAATGAAGGTGGGGTTCCGTGACGTCTTGTTCTGGTCGTTGGACACAAACGAAGTACACGAAGTTGCAACTATGGCGAACTTTTAGTCTAAACAAAACCCAAAGTCTAAACGATGCCCTAAGGGCTGTATATATGGAGGAGAGAGGGGGAATTTCGTGGCCCTTGGAGGAGGGGTCTGAAACCAACCCTAACTCTTGTTTCCCCACACATACGGACTCTAAAAACAGCCTATACTTAAGTATTGCGAAAATACATGGGCCTGGCCCAATAATAAGGTGACGCAGCCCCTAGAATAGCCTCTAGACGAAATTTATGAAGTGACATCTTGTATATTTCGTCCAAGGCTTCATGCACTCCTTATGGTGGCTTCAAAGTCCTGAAATCATCACTTGTAACTCCATTCTTTATCCCCTTGCGCATGCCATCATCTCCTTGCTTGAACTTGCTCCAAGGTTCATCTTTCTTGTCCAAGCTAAGCCCTTCATTTGTAAGCAAGACAAATGTATCCAATTTAGGCAACATCATATTCTCATGAGCATTAGAATCGTTACCAAGAAAGAAAGTACCTGATAATTCAATTGGCGTGCGCGAGCTCTAGTAATTGGTCCAGTATGTATAGCAACAGGGGCTGTGGGTGTAACAATGGTATTGATGTCCTCATCAGTAAGAACTGGTAAGAATTTCAGATTCGCTTGCCGGATTTGTGATATACCACCACTTCCTAGTAGTCTGTAGGATCATATTCTTGTGTATTTCTATTGCTGCTAACCATGACAGGATCACAAGCCGATGAGACAGATTGGGAGAACATGATGAACAAAGAGCTACATGATAAATTTTAGCAAATGATGAGTGGACAGGTGCAAGATGTGCTAAACAGATTTGAAGAGGCCATGGAGAAGATAGATGGCATGGAGAAGACGTTCGAAACAAAGCTCGATAACAAGTTTAATGAATTGCTCGCGCGTCTTCCACCACCACCACCGGCTGCTCCTAACACACTTCTTGTAGGATCGAAAGTATGTCTAGAGGGGGGTGATTAGACTACTTGACCAATTAAAATTCTATCCTTTTCCCAATTTTAGTATTTGGCATATTTTAGCTAACTTAGCACAAGTCAAGCAATATTAACACAATTAAAGCAAGCATGCAAAGAGTCTATGAGCAGCGGAAAGTAAAGCATGCAACTTGCAAGAATGTAGAGGGAAGGGTTTGGAGAATTCAAACTCAATTGAAGACACAGATGTTTTGTCGTGGTTCCGATAGGTGGTGCTGTCGTACATCCACGTTGATGGAGACTTCAACCCACGGAGGGTAACGGTTGCGCGAGTCCACGAAGGGCTCCACCCAAGAAGGGTCCATGAAGAAGCAACCTTGTCTATCCCATCATGGCCATCGCCCATGAAGGACTTGCCTCACTAGCGGTAGATCTTCACGAAGTAGGCGATCTCCTTGCCCTTACAAACTCCTTGGTTCAACTCCACAATCTTTGTCAGAGGCTCCCAAGTGACACCTAGCCAATCTAGGTGACACCACTCTCCAAGAAGTAACAAATGGTGTGTTGATGATGAACTCCTTGCTCTTGTGCTTCAAATGATAGTCTCCCCAACACTCAACTCTCTCTCACAAGATATGGATTTGGTGGAAACAAGATTTGAGTGGAAAGCAACATGGGAAGGCTAGAGATCAAGATTCATATGGTAGGAATGGAATATCTTGGCCTCAACACATGAGTAGATGGTTCTCTCTCAGAAAATGTGTATTGGAAGTGTATGTATGTTCTGATGGCTCTCTCCACGAATGAAGAGTGGGTGGAGGGGTATATATAGCCTCCACACAAAAACTAACCGTTACACACAATTTACCAATCTCGGTGAGACCGAATTGAAAAACTCGGTCGGACCGATTTAGCAAACCTAGTGACCGTTAGGGTTTTCGGTGGGACTGAGATGCAACTCGGTAGGACCTATATGGTTAGGGTTAGGGCATAATGTAATCTCGGTGTGACCCATTACACAAACTCGTTGAGACCGATTTTGGTAATAAGCTAACCAGAGAGTTGGTCAGCTAAATTTGGTGGGACCGATCGCTCATTTCGGTGGGACCTAAATGTTACAAAAGGGAAATAGAGAGTTTACATTGCAATCTCGGTGGGACCGATCGCTCATCTCGGTAGGACCGAAACGTTATGAAGGGAAACAGAGAGATTAAAACCCCATCTCGGTGTGACCGAAATCCCTATCGGTGAGACCGATTTGCCTAGGGTTTGTGGCAGTGGCTATGACGTTTGAAACTCGGTGGCGCCGGATAGAAAGAATTGGTGGGGCCGACTTTGACTTTTGGTTTAGGTAATATGTGGATGTGGGAAGGTAGTTGAGGGTTTTGGAGCATATCACTAAGCACTATGAAGCAAGAACCTCATTAAACAACACCTCATCCCTCCTTGATAGTATTGGCTTTTCCTATAGACTCAATATGATCTTGGATCACTAAAATATAAAATGTAGAGTCTTGAGCTTTGAGCTTGAGCCAATCTTTTTGTCCTTAGTATTTTGAGGGGTCCACTTTCCTCATCCATGCCATGCCATTCATTGATCTTTTCCTGAAATATTAATCTTGGAATAGCATTAGCTCAATGAGTTATATGTTGTTAGGAATTACCAAAACCACCTAGGGATAGTTGCACTTTCAATCTCCCCGGTTTTGGTAATTGATGACAACATATAGATCAAAGCTTCGACAAATGATAACAAGAGTGAAAAACATTGTCGCTTTGAGATGTATGTGAAAAGAAAGAGCTCCCCCTAAATTTGTGCATAGTTTATGATTTGCTTTGGACTGCAAATGCACAAAAAGTTGGGCTCATGAGTTACTCTTCCATGTCAAATACATCTTGGTGGAGCGCTCAAAATGATAATAATTAAATACATGCACTCATCACCAAGCAAAGTGAATGATCATATAGGGATAATATGATAATGTCATCCAACAAGCATTAAGATAGCATATGATCAAACACACGTGATCATCCAAGTATCTCATAGACAGAAAGTATCTCAAACAAGCAAAGCAAATAAAGTTCAACCACCAAAGCAAGAGAGAATAAAAAGCAACGCTCTCTCTCGAAGCCTATGATCTATACATTTTCTCCCCCTTTGGCAACAAGTTACCAAAAAGTTCCTAGAAAATGCATAGCACTAAATCGTCTCTCAGGCTTGGTCCTCAGGTGGTGGTGTCAGGATAACTCCAAGAACGAAGGCTTCAGTCGAAGTAGATGGAGCTGATGGAGTAGGTGCTGGAGCTGGTGGCACTGAAGCTGTAGCTGGTGCAGATGAAGTGGCTCTGGTGTCTGGAACATGCACTGCAGCAGACCTCTGAGCTCTAGGCACTCTGGCAAATGCATCTGTGGTTGTCTTGCCCTTCCTCTCCTGCATATCATCCTGAAGTTGCTCCACAACAGACTGGATCTCAGTTACCTTCACATCCAAGTCATAGAACTTTTTCTCCATGATCCTTTCCAAGCTCTCCTAGTTTTGAGTCAGGGTGGCCAGTCCCTTCTCAATCCTCAGAGTGGAGGCAATCAAGTAGCCAAGCTAATCTTGCTTGCTCTTCAGAAGATACTGAGATGCTTCTTCAGTAGTTGGCATCCTTGTAGCCTTTTCAACCTTTGCCTTCTCCTTCTTAGCTTGTGCGTGCACAGAAGATGGTTAATTTTCATCCATCACAACAGTGTTGTCCTCAAATTCTGGGTAGATAGGCATGTGCTCCTTATCCAGCAGATATGTACTAGTGCCCATCTTGGAGTTAATCAGCTCCTGGATCTGTGGGGCATACCCATAACTCCTCTTCTGATCGGAAGTTGTCCTCTTGATAGTTTAAACTATAAGGCTCATGACTTTGAACTTCTGTGGGACATCAAAGATATGATGCAAGTTTATTGCATGGACTCTGATCATCTTGTGATCACCTGACTTCGGCAAGAGAGTGTGCCTGAGGATCCAGTTGATAGTAGGCAAGCCTGATAGAAGATAATGTACAGATCCGAACTTACGTGTCTCAAGACTAGCATCTGGGATCTCCTTGTACATGTGTGCCATGGAGTTGTGATCCTTCTTCTTCTTGGCATAGACATCCAAGTCATCTTCACTCTCTTTTGGAGCATTGATCAACTTCGCCCATTCAGCAACCGTTAGCTGGTACCTCATACCTTCAGACATCCAGACAATCCTTCCATCTGCGTAGAAGTGAGCTGTGGAGTAGAACTGCATGATGAGCTCATCATTCCATTTTGTGAGCTTCTGAGCCACAAACTCATCGACTCCACATGCCTTGAAACTGTCATACACACCAGGATAATGTTCATCATTCTCCCTGATGTACTCCCAGTCGACCCATCTCATGTCACACACTATGGGCTTCTTGTCAAGCAAGATGGTCTCATAGAAATCCTGTTGTTCCTTTGTATGGAACCTGTAGTCCACATCAGTCCTTCTCCTGGTGGCATATGGATCAGACTCTCTCCATAGCCTCAGACCTGAGTCCTTCCCGATCTTCATGTTCTCAGCAACTAGATGAGCATCATTGTGATCTGGGATTTTTGGTTTTAGCTTCCTCAAGACATGTGACTCATCATCTTCTTCTTCCATTTCAGCTTCAGGCACGGGGGCCTTGTTCTTCTCCTCAACGGGGATGTTCCTGGTGCTCCTCTTTGGTTTTGGCTTTGGAGCCGGAGCAGCAGCCTTAGGAGCAGTCTTAGGCTTAGATGGAACAGCCCCTGCCCTGATGGTATCACCCATAAGCTTCTGAGCTTTGTGTGTTGGTGCAGCATCTTCTTCCTCTTCCTCTTCAGAATCTCTCATGATTGAGGATCTCCCAAGCACTCTAGCAGTGGTCTTTTTGACCCTCTCTTTCCTCTTCTTATCTTCCATAACCTGCTCTTTGGGTGCAGATCCCAAAGTCTCTTGAGTAGATGCTCTGGCCTTAGACATTGGAATTCTCTTAGCAGGAACCTTTTGCTTCATGCCTAGCTTGGTGGCAGCAACTATGCGATATTCCTTCTTCAGGACTTTTCTCTTTGAGGTGGTTTCTTCTTCCTCAGCCACATAGTCCTCATCCTCTAACTCTGGAGTTCTTTTCTTGTTGGCCCTGGTGGCAGCTTTGGGTAAGTTGCTTGGGGTGCTCCTTCTACCATCATCTGAGCTGCTCGAGGGACTAGTGCCCTCACTCAAGTGAACCTGCTCCTCTGACTTGTTCTGGCTGTCACTCTGATCAGACATATTGCAAACACTGACAGCAGACCCTGTGAATGGATATAGATGAGATAGAGTGGATAAGCATCACAAAATGCAGAGGTTTTTGCAAAAGAATGAGTCAAAACTTAGTTTTAATTTTCCACATAAAGCATTTCGGATCAACCGATTTGTAAACTCGGTGATACTGAAGCAGCTGTTGGAACCTAAACTAGTGAACTCGGTCAGACCGAGTCACAGTTCGGTGGCACCGAGACTGCTAGGGTTTCACAAAGTCCTGAACTCAGTCACACCGATTTGCAATTCTCGGTCAGACCGAGAATCACATGTGCAATGGCCTTAGCCGAATCGGTGGTACCGAGTTCCACAACTCGGTGGGTCCGAGATGGTTTTGGCAGAAACCTAACCCTAAATTTTCAAATCATCTCTAATCTACAGAGTATTTTGGCTGGATAGAATGATCTCAATCGTGGCAAGATACATGGCGAACACAATGTGCTAGGATTCAGATAGGGATAGCACAGTGATCGAGTTCATACCCTAGTTCGGTGATGAACTCGCTATGGAGGAAACGGCAGGGTTGATTCCCGTTGACGGCGGCGGAGACCAGCGACAGGAGGCGGCTGGCAATGAGGAGGACGATCCGGAGACCCTGGAGGCAGAGCAGGCTAAGCGCGGGTCGAGGAGGTTCGGAAAGTTTTCCAAAATTTGACCCGTGGATATATATAGCCCGACCTTGTCGGTGTGACTGAGTGGAACAACTCGGTGGCACCGAGATTCATAACTGCAAGCAGTTACTAAAACTCGATTTGACCGAAAAGTTCATATCGGTTGCACCGAGATTGAAAACCTACATCAACTTAGTGATCTCGGTATGACCGAAATGGGTGAATCGGTCAGACCGAAACGCACAAAGAAGTTTTGGAAGTTTAAGTCTATGATGAATTGGGGACTCCGAGTGCTCCTCACACAGAGTGGTTCGAATCTGACTTGATCAAATTTTGTGATGCAGCATGAACAGAGTTTGAGACGAGAAAAGCATAGATAGCTAGAGAAGGTTCTTATGCATTCTTGTCCATCCACTTGGCCAAAAGAAAAGGAAACCGAACAATCAAAACAACAAGTGGATGTCCTCGAATGAGTAAATTATGCAACCAACATGCTCACACAATAAAATGACAAATGAAATATGTGGCAAAGCATGCACAAACAATTCTAGCATCTATCAAGCAATTGGTGATGACTAGGTCATCTAAATATGAGTATATTGACTTAGGAGTCAAATGAGAACATTTGATCATAGGTCATACTCATCGTTTAAGCACAAGTGGGGTTACCACTTTTACATAAAGCATTGTTGTGTTCACAGCATTAGAGTTGCTTTAACTCAATTGTTAGAGAAAAGCTCCCCCTAAATGTGAGATCCCCCCTAAGAGGGATAAACTAACCTTGGGTTTTGTCGATGATGACTTCATGTAGGTGTTGAAGATGTGGATGCTCTATGTTGATGTAGATCATTTGGAGCTATCCTTTGGAGTGAGTTGCACTTTCAATACCTACACGGGTTAGTCCCACAAGGAACAAACAAGGATATCCATAGACATAGAGTAATGCACACACAAGATGATGTCTATGAATGCTTTAGGTTACCTTGTCCCTTGTCTTACCAACAAGAGGGTTTGTGACTCCTTGAAGTAGTGCAATATGTGGAAGTTGATTGCACTTGTTCTTTCCAAAATGATAAGAGTGAAGTATGTTGGCGGAGTCACCCTCAAGAACTCTCTAGTTCTTCTTCGGGATCCACACCATCTTGATGGGAATCCTCGGAGTTGTAGTTGTACTCGATGAAGTGGAACTTGATGTAGTCTTGGGAACCCACTTGACCAAGGCCTTAGGAGCTTCTTCAAATGCATCAATTTCCTCTTGAAGCTTGTCCTTGCCTTTTTGCTTGTGGTCTTGTGGTTGAAGATCATCTTGAGCTTGTGTCCCTTTGGAAGAAGTAGGATCATACTTCTCTTGTTGAGGAACAAACTTCGTCTTGAGGTATTGATCTTCTTCCCACTCAACTCCATTGGCGTTGAACTTTCGTTCAAAACCAATACCTTGATTCTTCCAGTGCCATCCTTGCTTGCGTACAATTTCCTCGAATTGCTTACTCCCGGCAAGGCTCTTGTAAACACCTTTCTCTAAAATTCCCTTCAATAAGCTATTTTCTTGCTCAAGTGTAACTTGGCTAAGATAATCGTTAGTGGAATCAAGAGAACTACTAGAAGCAACAACATTCGATTTAGCATGATTATTGTTACTGCTAGAAGAAGAATCTTTCTTGTTCTTATTACTAGACTTGACTTGAGGCATGTAAGTGGATAAGAGTAAATGCTTGGCAATGTAAGAAGAACTTTTCTTGCGAAGATCATCATTGATTGCCTTTAAGAACTCATGCTCTTGCTCAAGGTTGAGCTTTTCAAAACGTAATTTCTCATGAGTCCTTAAAAGTTCTCGATGATCTCCTAAGATAGTTTCATGAGCTAACTTAAAAGTGTTTAGTTCTTTAGTTAGAGACTCAATCTTCTCCTTATCATTGTCATTTGTTTCATCATAGTATTCATCACTATAGTTGTCAACAAGTAACTCATCATCACGTAACAAGTCATCTTCATCACTATTGAAATCAACATACTCAGGGTGTGATACCTTTGGACCTTTGTCCATGAAGCATCTTCCAATTCCTTCATTTGGTGAATCAAATATGCCGTAGGAGTTGGTTGACACAAGTGCTAGTCCGGCAACATCTTCATCTTGAGTATATTCAGAGTCGGAGTGATAGCTTCTCTCGGAGTCATTGTCGGTGTCGGAACCGGATACCCATTCACCAACATGAGCTTGATGTCTTCATTTTGTGTAGCTCCTTGATGACTTGTCCTTCCTTTCCGAATCCTTGCTTCTCCGAGAGGGTCTTCGTTCATATCGATCATCCCAACTCCTTCTCTCCCTTGATGGTGATTCTTCTCTTCTACTTCTTCTTTTGGGAGAATCTTCTCTTCTCTTATGGGGAGCTGTACAATCATTGGAGTAGTGCCCGGGTCTTCCACAATTGTAGCAGTTTCGCTCTCGACTAGAATATCTTTTGTCATTGTAGGACCTTGACTTGGAACTTCTCTCCTTGCTTCTACTCTTGTAGAACTTGTTGAAGTTCTTCACCATTAGGCTCAATTCTTCATTGAAGGTTTGTTTCTCACTTGATGATGTGGGGGCTTCACATGAGGCTTTGTAAGCACCACTTGACTTGTTATGGAGCTCCTCCTTATCCTTGAGTGACTTCCGTTGGCTTGAGATCTTTGTAATTTGGTATCATTTGGATCAATGTGCATACGGTATCGTATTTTCCATCCAAGGCTCTTAGGATCTTCTTGATGATGAATTTGTCGGTCATCTCTTCACTTCCTAAGCCGGCAATCTCATTTGTGATAAGAGCAAGCCTAGAGTACATTTCAGCGACACCTTCACCATCCTTCATTTTGAACTTGTCAAGTTGACTTTGAAGCACATCCAACTTAGATTCCTTGACGGAGTCGGTACCTTCGTGCAAATCAATCAAAGTATCCCAAATTTTCTTTGAAGCACAATCCGTTGAAGAGGATATCACAAGCTTGAGCATTGTATTGTAGCATCTTCAACTCGTCTGTGGTAGCTTCACGATTCGGTTCTCTCCCATCGAAGAATTCACCTTGCAAGCCAACACACACAATAGCCCAAACGGCGGGGTTATGTCCAACAATATGCATTTTCATCTTATGCTTCCAACTAGCAAAATTAGTGCCATCAAAGTAAGGACCTCTACGGTGATAATTTCCCTCGCTAGACGCCATACTCTCCTAGGTTGTGAAATCAAGGCTATGGCCACCAAAAGCTGTGCAAATCAAAGCAAATGGAGACCAAAGCTCTGATACCACTTGTAGGATCGAAAGTATGTCTAGAAGGGGGGTGATTAGACTTCTTGACCAATTAAAAATCTATCATTTTCCCAATTTTATTCTTTGGCAGATTTTAGCTAACTTAGCACAAGTCAAGCAATCTTAACACAATTCAAGCAAGCATGCAAAGAGTCTATGAGCAGCGGAAAGTAAAGCATGCAACTTGCAAGAATGTAGAGGGAAGGGTTTGGAGAATTCAAACGCAATTGGAGACACAGATGTTTTGTCGTGGTTCCGATAAGTTGTGCTATCGTACATCCACGTTGATGGAGACTTCAACTAACGGATGGTAACGGTTGCGTGAGTCCACGAAGGGCTCCACCCACGAAGGGTCCACGAAGAAGCAACCTTGTCTATCCCATCATGGCCATCGCCCACGAAGTACTTGCATCACTAGCGGTAGATCTTCACGAAGTAGGCGATCTCCTTGCCCTTACAAACTCCTTGGTTCAACTCCACAATCTTTGTCGGAGGCTCCCAAGTGACACCTAGCCAATCTAGGAGACACCACTCTTCAAGAAGTAACAAATGGTGTGTTGATGATGAAATCCTTGCTCTTGTGCTCCAAATGATAGTCTCCCCAACACTCAACTCTCTCTCACAGGATATGGATTTGGTGGAAAGAAGATTTGAGTGGAAAGCAAATTGGGAAGGCTAGAGATCAAGAATCATATCGTAGGAATGGAATATCTTGGCCTCAACATATGAGTAGGTGGTTCTCCCTCAGAAAATGTGTATTGGAAGTGTAGGTATGTTCTGATGACTCTCTCCATGAATGAAGAGTGGGTGGAGGGGTATATATAGCATCCACACAAAAACTAACCGTTACACACAATTTACCAATCTCGGTGAGACTGAATTGAAAAACTCGGTCGGACCAATTTAGCAAACCTAGTGACCGTTAGGGTTTTCGGTGGGACTGAGAAGCAACTCGGTATGACCGATATGGTTAGGGTTAGGGCATAACGTAATCTCGGTGTGATCGATTACACAAACTCGGTGAGACCAATTTTGGTAATAAGCTAACTAGAGAGTTGGTCAGGTAAACTCGGTGGGACTGATCGCTCATTTTGGTGGGACCGAAATGTTACAAAAGGGAAACAGAGAGTTTACATTGCAATCTCGGTTGGACCAATCGCTCATCTCGGTAGGGCCGAAACGTTACGAAGGGAAATAGAGAGATTACAAACCCATCTCGGTGTGACCGAAATCCCTATCGGTGAGACCGATTTGCCTAGGGTTTGTTATAGTGGCTATGACATTTGAAACTCAGTGGCGCCGGATAGAAAGAATGGGTGGGGTCGAGTTTGACTTTTGGTTTAGGTCATATGTGGATGTGGGAAGGTAGTTGAGGGTTTTGGAGCATATCACTAAGCACTATGAAGTAAGAACCTCATTAAACAACACCTCATCCCTCCTTGATAGTATTGGCTTTTCCTATAGACTCAATGTGATCTTGGATCACTAAAATATAAAATGTAGAGTCTTGAGCTTTGAGCTTGAGCCAATCTTTTTGTCCTTAGTATTTTGAGGTGTCCACTTTCCTCATGCATGCCATGCCATTCATTGAGCTTTTCCTGAAATATTAATCTTGGAATAGCATTAGCTCAATGAGCTATATGTTGTTAGGAATTACCAAAACCACCTAGGGATAGTTGCACTTTCACCTCTACAACAACAACAACAACAACAACAACAACATCGCCTTCCAAATCAAGTGGGACGGGCACTGCGCATTCCCCTTGAGCCTGGTCAAAATTCTGGTGCCGCTGTTGATGCTTCTGTAGCTCCTGCTGCTACTGCATAGGTGTAGGACTATTACGAGGATGAGGTTGATCAAAATCATAACTACGTGCAACCACCAGCACCACCGCCACCAGGTCGTCCTCATGCATATCATCGCAATGGTAGGGCTGCACAACCACCTCAAGTACGTGATCATGACCATCTCCCTAAACTGAAATTGAACATTCCACAATTAGAGGGTAGATATGTTCCTGATATATATCTTACTTGGGAGTTACAAACTGAACAACTATTTACATGTTTACAATGTCATGAGGAGAGACGTGTTCCTGCTGCTGTTTGTGCTTTCACTAGCTTTGCATGTGTTTGGTGGTCTCAACATTGTAGATTATAACCTATTCCAGCTACTTGGGCTGCTTTGAAAACTGCTATGCGTACTCGCTGGGTTCCACCATATTATCAACATGAATTACTTCAAAAATTGCAGCGTTTAAGACAAGGAAAAAATTCTGTAGAACAATATTATCAGGAATTACAAACTGGCATGATTAGATGTGGTATTGCTGAGGAGAATGAAGCTATTCTTGCATGTTTTATGGGTGGATTAAATAGAGAGATTCAGACCATTCTAGAGTATAAGGAGTATACTAATATCACTCGTTTATTCCATCTTGCTTGTAAAGCTGAACGTGAAGTGCAGGATCGACAGGCATTGGCATGAACTAACTTTTTTGCAGGTCGATCTTCATCATGGACACCATGTGCATCCTCTATTTCCACTGCATCAGCACCTCCATCAGGTGCCACCTCCAGCCGTGATACAAGAAAGCAAGCACAACCACCACTATCTGCCAAGAGCAAACCTGCTGGGCCTGCACAGTGTTCTTCTTCTTCCATGGCATCAACAGGGCACACAAGTGATGTTATTTGTCGTCGTTGTAAGGGAAGAGGACATTTTGCAAGAGAATGCAAATCATAGCGTGTGATGATTGTTACTGAGGATGGTGGGTATGAGACCGCTGGTGACTATGATGATGAGACTTTGGCTCTTATTACACATGAAGAACACGGTGGAGAGGATTCTGATCATGAGACGCAATACATGGCTGCTGAAGATGCTGACAGGTATGAATGTTTACTTTCTCCACGTGTTTTGAGTGTGTAGGTTACACAAGCTGATCAAAATCAGAGGCATAATTTGTTCCATACAAAGGGAGTTGTGAAGGAATGTTCTGTTCACGTCATCATAGATGGAGGGAGCTGCAATAACTTGGCTAGCATGGAGATGGTGGAGAAGCAATCTCTCACCACAAGACCACATCCACATCCTTACTACATCCAATGGTTCAACAACAGCGGCAAGGTTAAGGTAACACATACTGTTCGTGTGCATTTTAGTATCTCTACATATGTTGATTATGTTGATTGTGATGTGGTACCTATGCAAGCATGTTCCTTATTACTTGGTAGACCATGGCAATTTGATAAAAATTCTATACACCATGGTAGAAACAATCAGTATACTCTTGTTCATAAGGATAAAAATATTAATTTGCTTCCTATGACTCCTGATTCCATTTTGAAAGATGATATTAATAGAGCTAATAAAGGAAAAAAGGAGAAAAATAAGAGTGAAAATCAGATTGTGGCAAAAGAATTTGAGCAACAAATGTAGCCTAATAATAAACCATCTAGTGTTGTTTCTGAAATTAAATTGAAAAGTGCATGTTTACTTGCCACCAAATATGATATTGATGATCTATATTTTAGCAAATCTGTTTGCTATGCTTTTGTGTGCAAAGAGGCATTATTTTCATTCGAGGACATGCCTTCCTCTTTGCGTCCTGCTGTCACTAACATTTTGCAGGAGTTCGCTGACGTCTTTCCACAAGACGTGCCACCGGGATTACCAACTATTAGAGGAATTGAGCATCAAATTGACTTAATTACCGTTGCATCATTACCCAACTGTGCACCATACCGTACCAATCCAGAGGAGATGAAAGAGATTATGCATCAAGTACAAGAACTACTCGACAGAAGTTATATACGCAAATCCCTTAGTTCTTGTGTTGTTCCTATCATTTTAGTGCCGAAAAAGGATGGTATGTCGCGTATGTGCGTTGATTGTAGAGGCACTAATAATATTAGTATTCGTTATCGTCATCCTATTCCTAGGCTAGATGATATGCTTGATGAATTGAGTGGCTCTACAATATTCTCCAAAGTTGATTTGCGTAGTGGATACCATCAAATTCGTATGAAATTGGGAGATGAATGGAAAACAACATTTAAAACTAAGTTTGGATTATATGAGTGGTTAGTCATGCCTTTTGGGTTAACTAATGCACCTAGTACTTTCATGAGATTAATGAACGAAGTTTTACATGTTTTCATTGGATGATTTGTGATAGTTTACTTTGATGACATATTGATTTATAGCAAATCTTTGGAGGAACATTTGGAACATTTACGTGTTATTTTTATTGCTCTACGTGATGCACGTTTGTTTGGTAACCTTGGAAAGTGCACCTTTTGCACCGACCGAGTATCTTTTCTTGGCAATGTTGTTACTCCACAGGGAATTGAAGTTGATAAAGCCAAGATTGAAGCTATTGAGAGTTGGCCGCAGCCCAAAACAGTCACACAAGTAAGGAGTTTCCTTGGCCTCGCTCGATTCTGTAGGTGTTTTGTGAGAGATTTCAGCACCATTGCTGCACCTCTCAATGAGCTTACAAAGAAGGATGTGCCTATTGTTTGGGGTACAGCACAGGAAGAAGCCTTCACGGTATTGAAAGATAAGTTGACACATGCTCCTTTACTCCAACTTCCTGATTTTGATAAGACTTTTGAGCTTGAATGTGTTGCTAGTGGAATTGGATTAGGGGGGGTGTTATTACAAGATGGCAAACATTTTGCATACTTTTCTGAAAAATTGAGTGGGCCTAGTCTGAACTATTCTACTTATGATAAAGAATTATATGCTCTTGTTCGGACCTTAGAAACATGGCAACATTATTTATGGCCCAAGGAATTTGTTATACATTCTGATCATGAATCTTTGAAACACATTAAAAGTCAAGCAAAACTGAACCGTAGACATGCTAAATGGGTTGAATTCATTGAGACTTTCCCTTATGTCATTAAACACAAGAATGGTAAAGAAAATGTTATTACTGATGCATTGTCTCGTCGTTATACTATGCTTTCACAACTTGACATTAGAATATTTGGTTTGGAGACCATCAAAGATCAATATGTGCATGATGCTGAATGTGAAGATGTATTGCAGAATTGTAAGGAAGGAAAAAATTGGAACAAGTTTGTTCTTAACGATGGATTTGTGTTTCGTGCTAACAAGCTATGCATTCCAGCTAGCTCCGTTCGTCTTTTGTTATTGCAGGAGGAACATGGAGGAGGATTAATGTGATACTTTGGCGCCAAGAAGACGGAGGATATACTTAGTACACATTTCTTTTGGCCAAAGATGAGACGAGATGTTGAGCATTTTGTTCCTCGAGGGCACTACATGTCAAAAAGCTAAGTCACGACTCAATCCTCATGGTTTATATATGCCTTTGCCTGTACCTAGTGTTCCTTGGGAGGATATATCTATGGACTTTGTTTTAGGTTACCTCGAACAAAGAAGGGGAGGGATAGCATATTTGTTGTCATGGATAGGTTCTCGAAAATGGCACACTTTATACCATGTCATATAAGCGATGATGTTGTTAATGTTGCTGATTTGTTCTTTCGTGAAATTATTCGCTTGCATGGTGTGCCAAATACTATTGTTTTCGATCGTGATACTAAATTTCTTAGCCACTTTTGGAGATGTTTATGGGCTAAGTTGGGGACTAAACTGCTTTTTTGTACTACTTGTCACCCCCAAACTGATGGACAAACTAAAGTAGTCAATAGAACATTGTGTACTATGCTTAGGGCTGTTTTGAAGAATAACTAGAAAATGTGGGAAGAATGCTTGCCTCATATTGAATTTTCTTATAATCATTCATTGCATTCTACTACTAAGATGTGCCGTTTTGAAATTTTGTATGGTTTCCTACCTCGTGCACCTACTGATTTGTTGCCTCTTCCATCTCCGGAGAAGGTTAATTTTGATGCTGAAGAACATGCTGAATTGATTTTAAAAAAGCATGAGTTAACTAAGGAAAACATTGAGCGTATGAATGCTAAATATAAACTTGCTGGAGATAAGGGTAGAAAACATGTTGTGTTTGCACCTGGAGATCTTGTTTGGTTACATTTGCGTAAGGATAGATTTCCTAATTTGCGCAAATCAAAGCTAATGCCACGTGCTGATGGTCCTTTTAAGGTGTTAGAGAAAATAAATGATAATGCATACACACTTGAGCTGCCTGTAGATTTTGGGGTTAGTCCCACTTTTAACATTGCAGATTTGAAGCGTTATTTGGGTGAGGACGATGAACTTACGTCGAGGACGACTTCATTTCAAGAAGGGGAGGATGATGAGGACATCAATACCATTGTTACACCCACAGGCCCTGCTGCTATTCATACTGGACCAATTACTAGAGCTCGCGCACGCCAATTGAATTATCAGGTACTTTCGTTTCTTGGTTACGATTCTAATGTTCATGAGAATATGATGCTACCTAAATTGGATACATTTGTTTTTCTTACAAATGAAGGGCCTAGCTTGGACAAGAAAGATGAACCTTGGAGCAAGATCAAGCATGGAGATGATGGCATGCGCAAGAGGATCAAGAACGGAGTTACAAGTGATGATTTCAGGACTTTGAAGCCACCATAAGGAGTGCATGAAGCCTTGGACGAAATATACAAGATGCCACTTCATAAATTTCGTCTAGAGGCTATTTTAGGTGCTGCGTCACCTTATTATTGGGTCGTGCCCATGTATTTTCGAAATACTTAAGTATAGGCTGTTTTTAGAGTCCGTATGTGTGGGGAAACAAGAGTTAGGGTTGGTTTCGGACCCCTCCTCCAAGGGCCACGAAATCCCCCCTCTTCCTGCATATATACAGCCCTTAGGGCATCGTTTAGACTTTGGTTTTTGTTTAGATTAAAGTTTGCCATAGCTGCAACTTTGCGTACTTCGTTTGTCTTCAACGACCAGACAAAGGCGTCACTGAACCCCACCTTGATCAATAAAGCTTTCCTATTTTATTCGCAATATCCAGATTGCAATCTCAGTTTCTTGCTTGTTGTTCGTTTTCTCGCAGGAAATAGACCCTCGTGGTCAGGTTGATCGTGCTCCGGCATGGTCAATAACCCTCGGAAGTTGGTTTAGCGATTGCTAAGGCGCGACGTCTTCGCACGTTTGTAGTCGGATCGTCAAAGTCGACTCCCACAGAAAACGATATCTATCTCATCAAAACATCGGGACACCTTCGCCTCTATCAACTCCCCCAAGCTTAGACCTCGCTTGTCCTCAAGCGAAAAACCGAAATCGAAAAACATGTCCACATGCTTTGAGAGAGAGAGGTGTCGATAAAAATAAAATATGGACATTGAAGCATCATGTTGATTATTATAACATCAAAAAAATTAAACATAGGACTTTTATCATAGAACTTTCATCATATACTTCTCATGAATAAGTAATAGTTCATCACACAATGGAAGTATAAAGCAAAAACATCTATTAGAAACCAACAAACTATGTTCTTAGTCAACTTTGCAACTACAATTCTTCATCTTTTCAGGAAGGGTCACGTGTCGGAGCCTTTAGACAAGTCCACATACTCAACCATCATATAGTCCTTTATGATTGCTAACACTCACCTCGTACCCATGAGCAAAACGTTTCATCCGGACACATAGAAAGATAGGGGCTTATGGTTTCGCCTCCCAACATACTCACCTCATGGGTGATGTCAACAATAATAACTCATGCCACCCATATTCAACTGGACATATGTGCCTAGATCTTTCCTCACCACATGATGCTTGCCAAAGGAGAAAAATAAAAGGAATAGAGAGAAAAAAAATTGACTCTTGCATAAAAGTAAAAGATAGGCCCTTCGCAGAGGGAAGCAGAGGTTACCATGCGCTTATTTGTTTGTTTTCTCAATCCCCTAGTGCAAAAGAATGGTTGATGTGAGCCTCTAGTTTACTAGCTCGTTGATCAAAGGACGGTTGTGGTTTCCTGACCATGGACATTGGATGTCATTGATAACGGGGTCACATCATTAGGAGAATGATGTGATGGACAATACCCAATCCTAAGCGTAGCACAAGATTGTGTAGTTCATTTGCTAGAGCTTTTCTAATGTCAAGTATCATTTCCTTATACCATGAGAAAGTGCAACTCCCGGATACCGTAGGAGTGCTTTGGATGTATCAAACGTCACAACGTAACTAGGTGACTATAAAGGTGCACTAGAGGTATCTCCCAAAGTGTCTGTTGGGTTGGCACGAATTGAGACAGGGATTTGTCACTCCGTATGACGGAGAGATATCTCTGGGCCCACTGAGAACTGCATCATCATAACAAGCTCAATGTGACTAAGGAGTTGGTCACGGGATCATGCGTTACAGAACGAGTAAAGAGACTTGCTGGTAACAAGATTGAACGAGGTATGGGGATACCAACGATCGAAAATGTGTGAATACAGTAAAGCGACTTGCCGGTAACACTCAGTAATTGTATTAACCGGAAACCATAATACATGTGTGAATACATAGATCACAACATGTCCCTAGAGAGCATCTAGTTACTAGCTCGTTGATCAAAGGATGGTTGTGGTTCCCTGACCATGGACATTGGATGTCATTGATAACGGGGTCACATCATTAGGAGAATGATGTGATGGACAATACCCAATCCTAAGCGTAGCACAAGATCGTGTAGTTCATTTGCTAGAGCTTTTCGAATGTCAAGTATCATTTCCTTATACCATGAGATAGTGCAACTCCCGGATACCGTAGGAGTGCTTTGGGTGTATCAAACGTCACAACGTAATTGGGTGACTATAAAGGTGCACTAGAGGTATCTCCCAAAGTGTCTGTTGGGTTGGCATGAATTGAGACAGGGATTTGTCACTCCGTATGACGGAGAGATATCTCTGGGCCCACTCAGTAATGCATCATCATAACGAGCTCAATGTGACTAAGGAGTTGGTCACGTGATCATGCATTACGGAACGAGTAAAGAGACTTGCCGGTAACAAGATTGAATGAGGTATGGGGATACCAATGATCGAACATGTGTGAATATAGTAAAGAGACTTGCCGGTAACACTCAGTAATTGTATTAACCGGAAACCATAATACATGTGTGAATACATAGATCACAACATGTCCCTAGTGAGCCTCTAGTTACTAGCTCGTTGATCAAAGGATGGTTGTGGTTTCCTGACCATGGACATTGGATGCCATTGATAACGGGGTCACATCATTAGGAGAATGATGTGATGGACAATACCCAATCCTAAGCATAGCACAAGATCGTGTAGTTCATTTGCTAGAGCTTTTCTAATGTCAAGTATCATTTCCTTATACCATGAGATAGTGCAACTCCCGGATACCGTAGGAGTGCTTTGGGTGTATCAAACGTCACAACGTAACTGGGTGACTATAAAGGTGCACTAGAGGTATCTCCCAAAGTGTCTGTTAGGTTGGCACGAGTTGAGACTGGGATTTGTCACTCCGTATGACGCACGAGGAGTTCCAGAATTGTCCAAAGTTGAAGATTTATATATGGGTAGTCCAGTTTCAGTCGTCGGAATAGTTTTAGGGATTATCGGTATTGTATCGGGACCACCGAAAGGTGTCTCGGGGTCCACCGAGTGGGACCACCTGCACCGAGGGACTTAATGGGCAGAATATGGGAACCAGCCGCTGGTGGGATGGTTCGCCCCCAAGGGCCCATGGCGTCTCCCACCTTGCTTGGCGGGGCAAGCCTCCCCCCTTGGCCGCCGCCCCCCTGTAGATGCATCTAGGGGCGCCGACCCCCTATCCCCTTCACCCTATAAAAAGAGGGGGTGGGAGGGCAGCCACAGCCCCTTCCCCTGGCGCAGCCCGTCCCTCCTCCAACACCTCCTCCCCATCGTAGTGCTTAGCGTAGCAATGCCGGAGAACCACGAGCTGCACCACCACCACGCAGTCGTGCTACCGGAGTTCTCCCTCAACTTCTCCTCGCCCTTGCTGGATCAAGAAGGAGGAGATGTCCCCGGGCTGTACGTGTGTCAAACGTGGAGGTGCCGTCCGTTCGGCGCTTGATCGGGTCTTCCGCGATTTGAATCACCACGATTTCGACTCCATCTACCGCGTTCTTGTAACGCTTCCTCTTAGCGATATTCAAGGGTATTAAGATACACTCCCTCTCTCTCATTCTAGCATCTCCTAGATTGATCTTGGTGACACGTAGGAAAATTTTGAATTATTACTACGTTCCCCATCAAGTAGGCTAATAAAATCCAGATTACAATACTTTGTGAGAAGTTCTATCTCCAGCATGATGCCCTCCATAAGCCTCGGACTGACATTTCCGTAGGATTTGTCCCTGTTCATGCTCAGGTACACAACGTCTAATAATACCATCTACTCCTTTATAAATATGTGGGTCATCCCAGAAGTAATGTCTTAAATCATAGAAGAATTTTTTTCTTTTGTTGGTATGTAAAGCTAGGTGCTAAATATTTGGCAACAATGTAATTAGCATAATCAGCATACGAAGGAGTACCATGAGAAACATTATTGCATCTAACTGCTCATCAGGAAAACTATCATCAATAGGTAGTGGGTCGGCAACTAGGTTCTCAGCTCCTTTTCTATCAATGATATGTAAATCAGATTGTTGTAACAAGAGAACCCATCGAATAAGTCTAGGTTTAGCATCTTTCTTTTCCATAAGATATTTACACTACAAAAAAAGACACATATGTGACATTTGGGGCCGAACAAAAATCTTTTTTGTCATACTTATGACACCTCTATGACGATAATTGTAACAAAACCCGGTATCATCATAGATGTGGTGGGGGCCTACTTCTATGACAAAAAATCATGATAGAAAATGGGCTTTTCGTCCTGGGCAGGCCGGAGACGCAGATGCATGACATTCTTTGGGCTGTCCATGATGGAAAAAACCGTTGTAGAAGCGAGGGCGAGGAAAATATCGGTGTGTTCCCGGTTAGGGTGGGTGGTCGGGGCCGAGCGATGCGTGTTTCTCTCATACACGCACGCACGTGGGTGCGAGGCGTTGGGCTCTAATTGAACCCGAGCGAGGCATTGGGCTCTAATTGAACCCGAGTGATTGCACTGCAGGCTACGTGTTATTGAACCCGAGCTATCGATCTATGGCTGTTAACTGAACCCTATCGAGCGATTCCTTCGCTCCTGCTGCTAACTGAA
>NC_041384.1:319132838-319147523 GCF_002162155.2 Triticum dicoccoides
CCCTGTGGAGGGAAGGATGAACAGGACCACCCCATGGAGGGTAGGATGAGCAGTAGACGGTGGAGGGAGGATGAATAGTAGCCCTTGGAGGGGTGGTTGAACAGGAGCCCGTGGAGAGGGCTGGTTGAACAGTAGCCGGTGGAGTAGCGCGCGGTGGAGGCTGGATGAACAGGAGCCCGTGGATGAACAGTCGCAGGTGGAGGCTGGAGGAGGTCGACGGTGGATGAACAGTAGCCCGTGGAGGCTGGATGGGGTTGACGTTGGAGATGAACAGTATCCCGTGGAGTCCCGTTTGGCGGTACGCCACACCCCTCCTGATGAACAGGACCCCGGTTTCGACCGTAGCACTCCAACACAAGTCTGTTTCCTCCGTTTTGCAGTACGCCACACCCCTCCCGATCAACAGGGCCCCCGTTTCGACCGTAGGAGGTCCGTTTCCTCCGTTTTATAGTACGCCAGACCCCTCCCGATGAACAGGATCCCGTTTTGAACATGGCCGGTCAAACACAAGGCCATTTCCTTTGTTCTGCGGTACGCTAGGCCTCATTTCCATCGGCTGTTCCATCCAAGCCCTCCCGATGAACACGACGACGCATTCCGTTCCGACCCACCCGGTTGGCTCCCCATGAACACGACGACGATGTTGTTTCTCCATTCCGACTTAGCCATGTACACGAGCCCTTGCCATACATACGCGTGAGTAGGCGTTCGAGACCCCGCCCGTATGTATGTACGTGGCCGTATTTACTTTCTTGCACCCTGACCGCTGTACGTACGTGTACATGCTACGTGCGCCTCTACTACGACACGTGGGCGCCTCTACATCGACCAGTATGTATGTACACGTTCGCGACCAGAATGACAACACTACGTACGCTTCGACCAGGTGGGTCCCGACTGTCAGGCACTTCCTTGCGTGCGAAGATGTAGCTGGTGGGTCCCAGCAGTCAGGGGGGCGAATCATTTTTTTTGCCCGGATGCACTGCCTTGCGTGCGAAGATGTAGCTGGTGGGTCCCAGCAGTCAAGGGGAAACGATTTTTTCGTGAAATACGCTGGCCCGTCCGGTGGGTCCCCGCTGTCTGGTGGAGGAATAATTATTTTGCACGTAATAAGGAGGCACTTCCTTGTTGCGGCCGTGGACCTGGCTGTCAGCCTCTCCATGTACAGTCCACGTCCGATGGAAGCCGTTCCTTGACCATCTTGACCATGCCGCGCCGAGAGCACCAGGGTGGTGGACGACGGCGAGGCCTAGGAAGGGGATGACGCTGAGCCTGGGAAGACGCGGCAGTGGATGCCCACGCGTAGAGGAGTACGAGGGTTCACTGGTTCGGTGTGGTGTGAGGCTGCCGTCGCCGCAGAATAACAGGGGGTGTGGGTGAGTAGAGGGATGGCCTGGCCAGCGGTGGGAATAGTAGGGGGTGGTGAGGCCTCCGCGGTAGCACAGCCAGCCACGGGAGGTAGGAGCATGCGACACGACCGGCGCTCCTTTGGGCGGCTGGAGCAACAAGACCAGAGGTTGAAGAAGCACTACGGCCGTTGGATGGACATCGTACGGTCACTGGAGCTAGAATCGTTCATATTGACTAAGTTGACAAAGCACTCCGTCCCTATCAACTTAGTAGGCCCACAAGTCAGCCTCCCACCAAGGTGGGTCCCAACTGGCAGGGGAGTATTCATTTTTTGTGCGTAATAAGGACGCACTTCCTTGCGTGCGAAGATATAGCTGGTGGGTTCGACCTGTCAGCGGTGGGAACGTTTTTTCGCAAAATATAGAGGCCCTTCTGGTGGGTCCCAACTGTTAGGTGGAGGAATCATTATTTTGCGCATAATAAGGAGGCATTTCCTTGCGTGTGGACGTGGACCCAACTATCAGCCTCTCCACGCACAGTCTACTTCCGATGGTGTCGTTCATTGACCACGTTGAGCACTCCGTGCCGAGCGCATCCAAGGTGGTGGATGATGGCGAGGCCCCGAACAACAACGAGCCGGAGATGGGAAGACGCAGGAGTGGAGTCATAGACGGAGAGGTGTATGAGGGTTAACTCGTTCTGGTGCGGTGTGGTTCGGCAATCGGTGTGGAAGAACAGGAGGTGTGGAGGGGTGGAAGGATGGCCTAGCTAATGGTGGAGTAGCGCTTCATAGCAAAGCGTGCTAAGCAGAGCTGCTAGCAGCAGGAGGCGGGAGCAGGTGGTCACGGCGGCGCTGGAGGAAGAAGACGAGAGATTGAATATGGATGCCGGTCGTTGGATGTAAATCCAATGGCTAACGATGTCATAATCATTTGTTGACTAAGTTGACAATGACTTGCATTGGCTTCGCCTATTGGCCCACATTTCAGCCTCCAAAGTGTGGCACGTATTCAACCCATTTTTTCAGAATTTACAGTCTTTTTTTGCGGGGTAGAATTTACAGTCTATTTGATCTTTTTTTTGAATTACAGTCCATTAGCTGGGCTGGGTGAACAAATAATGTAGCGTCCATGTGGCCCATTTATGTTTTTCCTAAAAAATTACAGGCCATTTGCACTTTCTCGAAATACACGATTTTGCTGGGCCGATTCTAATTATAATGTTGGGGTGGGCGCAACAATGTTATCAAAAAATAAAGAGGGGCTGAGAATTTTGTTATATATATATATTTAAATAATAAGTGATTTATTATTACATTGGTCCTTAAATCTTACCATGCTTTTGTACACAATCACCAGGATTTTCGTTGCCAAAAAAATCCAGAATTTTATTGTTAAGAAATTATTTTTATAAGTTAACAAGATGTGGGATATTGTTTTCTTACATATGTAACTATCTGTTAAATATATGATGACAATAACAATAATATATAATGACAAATAAAATAATTTAAATATATATAATATAGTTAGAAGGGAAACATAAGTTGAACCAGGCGTTTCTATTCTTATATAGAAAAATTGAACAGACCTCTACGTTTTCTTCAAAAAAATACATAAATTGGGCTGCCAATGTTTCAGGAAAAATAAAACCTCGGATGGGAGGTCCATAGGCCGGTCGATACATGACGGCCCTCAAGAACATACAAGCAGCCTTATGGACCTCCCATCCGAGGTCGTGGGCTGCGCATGTTAAAAAAGAAAGGCTAGATGGGGGAGCCCAAAACCAAGCTGATACTGGCTGCCCCAGTGATAATAAATGATACCTGCCAGCTCCCCGGCTTCGTTGTGAATTTATCTCCTATAGTAACTACGTTGAAGCACCTAAAAAATGTAACTATCTTGACAAACCCGTGGGCCCCAATGTCATTATAGCATTAGGAGGAAGTATTTTTTCGATGAGGCACTTGCTTGCGTACGGCCATAGACCTAGTGGGTCCCGACTGCCCGCCTCTCCACGTACAGTCCTCTCCAGATTCCTCTCATTTGTTCAGCATGTTCACAACGGCAGATAGCGGCTTTGCGGCGAACGCACAAAGGCACAGGAGGAGATCCGACAACCTGAGGAAGTGCCTTATTAGTAACGAAACAACTGAACTAGCCTAATGGCCGAGTGACATGACCCGACAGCTGTTCCGCTGGGGTTCGATTCCACCTATGCAGAGAAAATATCTCAAAATTTTTTACCTCTGCCTTTATTGACATGTGGGTCCCAATTGTCATCTACGCGCACCACGTCCTACACTTGCCAAAACTTCATCCCTCGTTTTCTCTGTTTTTCGCACACTCGACATTGTGTGGGAATTTTGAAAATAGCATATCTTTTTGACTGTGCATCATATGAAGATGTGCTATGCATGAATGTTGATCAAGATGATGTTAACTCGCTGGTAGTTCCAGTTTCGACCATGAATAAAACTTCCAGCATGATGTTAACACTGTTTGAAAAGGCCATGTTAATATAAATGCTCTGCCCTGAAAGTTGCAGTTTCTTATATGAAACTGAACTTGGAGTTTCTTATCTGAAACTGAAACTTGTTGTTTCTTCTCTGAGAATCACATTGTCTGCACTTTTATAATCCTATGAAACTACATTTTTGAAGTGCTAAAAATAGCTCTCTAGAATTCATAAAATACTTCATATGCTCAATTCGGCAAATCTGAAATTCAAAAGACATTCATATCTGAAAGTACTCTCAAAATACACAACACAAAACACAATTCACAACCTGCAAATACTAACAACCCTAAGCTCCTCCTGACAATTCACAACCTGCCCGACTATTGGTCTAGGGGGGCAAATCCCTCCTATTCCTCAGCGGCAGACAGCCGCCCCGTGAGACGATGTGAATGGCGAGGGAGAGGATGGCGGGGAAGCATCATCAGGCCAACTGTTTTTCTCCTCTTGCAGTTGGGTTCGTTTGACGAAGACTCCACCGGCTCGCTCTGTCACGTCACCCTCACAACCGGCACCCTGTAGATGCTCGATCGTTCAATCTCTAGTGGATGCTCCATCTGGGATCGATACTCCCACCACCGCTCCCTCATGATCAGATTTGGTGAATCTGTTTGCTCCATGGCCCAGAGGCGCAGCTCTATGTACTCCCGCGTGACTCCCTCCGAGAGTATCGCCGTCTTTTCGCTCTGTTGCATATATTTGGCCATGGATGTCGCCGTTGCCGCTAGTTGGTCCTTGTTGTCAAACCAAGACTGTATCTCCAACATCCTAGCTAGCTTCACAGGGTCGCCGTCTACGATCCTCACGTATCGGTTGTACTCCTCCATCGATCTACTTCTCCACAACACCTTCACTCGCCGGCGATGGTTTTTGAATGGAAGAGGAGAGGAGCAGCGCTGGTTTTGGTTTAGAACGGGAGAGGAGCGACACTGGTTTTGGATTTGAACAAGAGAGGAGGGGCGGTGGTTTTGAAATGGAAGAGGAGAGGAGCGGCGCTGGATTTAGATTGGAACAGGAGAGGAGCGGCGGTGGTTTAAGAGGAGAAGAGCGGAAGAGCAGCACTGGTCTTTGAAGTATTTTTTTGTTTTGCGTATTTTTGGTCAAAGTTTGACCATGTACTGTATTTGCCAAGCAAAATGTGAATGCATGTCACCAAAAATTGTATCGTTTGGTTCGTATTTGAGTGTACTTTCAAATTATATTATTTTTGCAATGTATAACATACATTTTATTTGCGAAAATCATGATCAATTATGACCTAGAATAAAAGGGAGACTAGTTAATGTGGGGTCTCTTTCTTAATTGAAGGGTAAATTGATTTTGATTTTGATCCAGTCACAGTGCGCCAGCCCTCTCGTCCAATCCTAAATCGATGCCGCACTATAGCGACCAGACCTCAAACAGTCTGATCTCTGTGCTTAGGTGTCATCCCTGGATCAGTAATGCTGACACCACACAGTACTTGAAGGATTTATAACAGAGTAGCAATAACACACTTATTACATCGAGTGTCTCAATAGAGAACTTATTACAATAAATATGGCTTAAGGCCATCTAATAACGATAACAGCGGAAGGATTAGAAGATAAGCGAGTCCATCAACTCCAATGGCATCACTGAGTATAGAACCACGACCTAAAAACTCCTTAATCATCGTCTGAAAAAGTCTGCAAGATTAACGTTGCAGCCCGAAACGGGTCAGCACATGGAATATGCTGGCAAGGTAACACATAGAGAGTAATGGAATGAAACAGCTATACTATATACATATTTGGCTGGTGGAAAGCTCTATGGTTACAGTTTTGCGTAAAGCCAGTTTTTCCCTACTGCAAAGGAATAAATTTTTTTAACTATCATGGTGGTTGTTAAACATTGAGAATGGTTGACAGCATCCTCAATCCCAATTAAGCATCATCATTAACAAAACCCAACAAAATTAATTTAGAGTAACATGTTGAGATTCACATGATAATCCAAGTACTAGATACTCAAGATGTCCATAACCGGGGACACGGCTAACCATGATTAGTTTATACACTCTGGAGAGGTTTGCACACTTTTCCCCACAAGACTCGATCGCCTCTGTTTGGTTTCTCGCACTACATGGTGTTTGAGAAGACGGATGACCGAGACATAGTCTTTCAGAAGCGCTAGCACATTACGATGGATAGACCGTTACACCTACTTTCCCCTACATATGCTAGTCTACCCTGTAAGAGTTCGCATGACTTAATCAACCATGTTAGAGCCCATAATAGCTTGTGGCTGCACACAGAAGTTTCTAGTATGAAAAATCTCATGATCCCTTTGGGCCTGGGTGGCGGTCCATAAAGAAAAACAGGCAATCCTGGAATACCCAGGTACCTCAATCCACCCAGATGTGTGTTTAAGTTTCCACCTTAGATAAACCATTAAATTAACAAACTCACATCTGTCATGGATATCACTCACCCAATCCACGTCTACTAGCATAGCATGGCATAATAGGCAAACGTAGAAGTAACTCCCAAAGGTTTGAAAATAAACAGGTAATAGGTACTACCTCAACTACTTCCCATCCTACAATTTAATTAGATCCTAATCATGCAATGTTTGAGGATTGATCTAATGCAATAAAACTGGGTAGTAGGAGGTATGATCAAAGTGTTACTTGCCTTGCTGATGATCCGCGAAACCTAGAGATTCGAAGTAACAGGCGGTGCACTCCGGTTATTCTATCACAGACAAACAAACAAGCATACAATAAGTATTCATCTAATGCACGGGTAAAACTCAAATAAGAGATCTAACCAGAAGGTTCAACTTAAGAACTCCGGTTTGCAAAAAGAATCAAACCAAACGAAGCAACGGAAGTCAAACGGCAAAAGAAACAGGCTTCATTTACTATTCTAGATCTAGGGCAATTTTTACAGTGGCAAAAACTTGTTTAAGTTGGTTAAACAGATAGAGGGTTTCGAGACGAAACTCCAGGCGCTTGAATCACCTGATTCCGATAAACGAGCGAAAAGTTATACTGAAACGAAAATCGGATCAGGAATCACGATCAGAAAAATCGCTTATTTAATCCGAGAAAAAGAAAAATGATGAACGTTCGCTAGAACGAACGAACGAACGAACGCTCGCTATTTAAATAAATTGGAAAAATTGATCTATTTAAAAAAACCGAAACTAAAAAAACCAACAAAACCGTAGGAAAAACCGAACGGTTTTTCGGGAAAAAAAACCGGCGTCTAAAAAAAACTACCCGGCAACTTCGACGAGAAATCCGGCAGCGGTCGGCGGCGGAGACGGCGGGGCGGCGGTCGGCGGTGGCGGCGGCGGCGGTCGGCGGCGCGGGCGGGGCGGCGGCGGCGGTCGGCGGCGCGGGCGGCGCAGGGCGGCGGTGGCGGGGCGCTAGGGCGGGGCTAGGGTTTTGGGAAGGCTCCCCGGCTTATAAAGCCCGATCGGGCCTAGTGTCCACGTCAGACACGGCCCATAGGTCGGTTGCGTTTTTTTATAATCCGCGCAGAAAAACAAATAAATGAAATACTAAACGGACTCCAAAAATCCTGAAATAAATTTTCCCGGGCTTCTAAAATCAAGACGCACAAGGTGAACATTTATTTGGGGCCTAAATGCAATTTTGAAAAATGCACATTTTTCCTAAATTCAAATAAAATAATGAAAAACTCTGAAATAAAATCTTATTTGATTTTATTATTAAATCCTCAATATTTCTTTATTTTGGGAAAGTCATTTTATTCCCACTCTCATATTTTTATAATAGAAATAATTGATGAGAAAATAATTAAAATCAAATGATCCTATTCTCAAAATTTGAGAAAACTCAAATATGAAAATAACGAAATCCCCAACTCTCTCCGTGGGTCCTTGAGTTGCGTAGAATTTCTAGGATCAAACCAAAAGCAAAATGAAATATGATATGCAATGATGATCTAGTGTATAACATTCCAAATTGAAAATTTGGGATGTTACAAACCTACCCCCTTAAGATGAATCTCGCCCTCGAGATTCGGGTTGGCTAGAAAATAGGTGAGGGTGGTCCTTGAGAAAATCTTCCTCTTGCTCCTAGGTGGCTTCATCCTCCGTGTGGTGGCTCCACTGAACCTTACAAAACTTGATAACCTTGCTGCGAGTGACTCGGCTGGCATATTCTAGGATCATAACTGGTTTCTCCTCATAGGTCAAATCACTGTCCAACTGAATTGCCTCCAGTGGTACTGTGTCTCTCAAAGGTATGTCAGCCATCTCCGCGTGGCACTTCTTCAACTGAGAAACGTGGAACACATCATGAACTCCTCACAATCCTTCGGGCAATTCCAACTTGTAGGCCACTTCTCCTATACGTTCCAATACTCGGTATGGTCCTACAAATCGTGGCGCTAACTTTCCCTTAACAACAAAGCGATTTATTCCCCGAAGTGGGGATACTCGAAGATAAACTCTGTCTCCGACTTCATAAACTGTCTCCTTGCGTTTAGAATTTGCATAACTCTTCAGCCTGGATTGAGATACCTTGAGTCTATCGCGAATCAATTTCACCTTCTATTCAGACTCCTTAATCAAATCAGGTCCAAACAATTGGCAGTCTCCAACTTCATCCCATGAAAACGGTGTCCTGCACCTCCTTCTGTACAAGGCTTCGAAAGGGGCCATCTTTAAACTGGATTGATAGCTATTGTTGTAAGAGAATTCTGCATATGGCAAATTGTCGTCCCAACTAGATCACTAATCTAGCGCACAAGCTCTTAGCATGTCCTCCAAAATCTGATTGACTCTCTCGGTCTGTCCATCCGTCTGTGGATGAAAAGCTATGCTGAATTCTAGCCTGGTACCCAAAGTTTCGTGCAACTGATTCTAGAACTTTGAGGTAAACTGGGTTCCTCTATGTGATACTATACTCTTCGGAACTCCATGTAAGCATACAATCCTGGTCATGTATATCTTTGCAAACTTAGCACTGCTGTAAGTGGTCTTTACCGGGATGAAATGAGCTACTTTCGTCAACAGATCAACTACAACCCAAATCGAGTCATAGCCTAAACGAGTCCTGGGTAATCCTGTGATAAAATCCATGCCTAACTTATCCCACTTCCATTCGGGTATCGGCATTGTCTGTAGCAATCCTGCTGGCTTCTGATGCTCTGCCTTTACTCTCTGACATACATCACAAACTGCTACATACTCCGCAATGTCTTTCTTCATTCCGGTCCACCAGAAAATATCCTTCAAATCCAAATACATCTTGGTATTTCCTGGGTGAATCGAATATGGTGAATCGTGTGCCTCTTGTAGAATCAACTTCCTGATTTCCGGGTCATTGGGCACATAAACACGATCTTCAAACCATAGGGTGTCGTGCTCATCCTCACGAAATCCTTTAGGCTTTCCTTCACTCATTTTCTCCTTTATAGAGGTAATCTCCTTGTTAGTCTTCTGGGCTTCTCTGATTCTATCCATCAAAGTTGACTGAATCTCCAATGCTGCTACATAGCCTCTCGGAACTATTTCCAAACATAGCTCACAAAGGTCCTCGGCTAACTCCCTTGGTATTTCTCCCATCATTAGTGTATTGACATGGCTCTTACGGCTTAATGCGTCAGCTACTACATTAGCCTTTCCGGGATGGTAATGCAATCTCATATCATAATCCTTGATGAGCTCCAACCATCTCCTTTGTTTGAGGTTTAACTCCTTCTGCGTGAAAATGTATTTCAAACTCTTGTGATCCGTGTACACCTCGCAATGATTTCCAATGAGGAAATGTCTCCATGTTTTCAATGCATGCACTACGGCTACTAACTCCAAATCATGCATAGCATAATTCAATTCATGGGGTTTCAGTTGTCGTGAGGCATATGAAACAACTCTCCCTTCCTGCATAAGCACTGCTCTAAGTCCTCGTCATGAAGCGTCGCAATACACCTCATAATCCTTGGTCTGGTCTGGCAAAATCAACACTGGTGAAGTAACCAAGCGTTTCTTCAACTCCTGGAAACTAGCCTCACACTCCTCAGTCCATATGAACTTGGTATCCTTCTTTAATAACTCCGTCATAGGTTTTGCAATCTTGGAGAAATTCTCAATAAATCTCCGGTAGTATCCAGCGAGTCCAAGAAAACTCCGGATCTCTCCAACTGTGGTTGGTGCTTCCCACTTGGTCATAGTATCAACTTTAGTGGGATCTACTGATATACCTTCTCCAGATATAACATGTCCGATGAATCCTACTTCCTTCAACCAAAACTCACATTTGCTGAACTTGGCATACAACTGATGTTCTCTGAGCTTCTCAAGAACCAAATGATGGGGTCATGTACCTAGGGTAGGGTCACAGACCTGGTCTAAGTACCCTGCCCAAAGACACCCTTAGAAGAGGTCACCTTCCAGTCGACCAACGAGGGACTCACTCGACTGACTTGAAGGACTCGACCACGAAGACTCACTCGGCCACCAGAAGGTCAAGAGGCACTCTGCACTGCAACGGCCTGTAATTAAGTAGACTTTATGATAGTAAAGACACTTTATGTGGGGCATTACCAGTAACGCCCCGGACTTAACTCACCTTAAACCCTCTCCTACGTGGGCTGGCTGGGGTCCTGGCGCACTCTATATAAGCCACCCCCCTCCACAGGTAGAGGGGTTGGGCACCTTGTAACTCATATACACATAATCCACTCGACCGCCTCTGGGCTCCGAGACGTAGGGCTTTTACTTCCTCCGAGAAGGGCCTGAACTCGTACATCTCTTGTGTTTACAACTTCTCCATAGCTAGGACCTTGCCTCTCCATACCTACCCCCCACTCTACTGTCAGGCTTAGAACCACGACAGTTGGCGCCCACCGTGGGGCCGATGTTTTAGCGATTTTGTGGAGAAGTTGCGATTCTTCCGAGTACTTTCATCATGGTGGCTGCTGGAGTTTTCGTTGAGGGTTGAGAGATCCGTCTCGGCGCTCTCACCTTCATCGCCGACGATTCCGCCTGGCTCCAGGAAGCTCCACTCGACGTTGATGCGCTCCCCGTCCGCGGTGCGACGCATTTTCGCGCATGTGTCCGCGGCGTTCTGCTGCGACAACCGTCGACCCCGTATCGGTCGACTCCTCCATCGTCCACCCTCCCGGTCTCGCGCCAGCGCAAGCGCTCGGGCCGGTCGAGGCTTCAGCGGTGGGTGAGGCACGCGGTGGCTCGTCAGACGGCCACCACTCATGTTGCGGCAATCGAGCCCGACGAATCTCTCTACGGCCTGTTCGATCTGTCGACTGGCTCCGTGGAGACTGCATCCGAGTGCGATAGCAGTGATCCAGCGGCGGAAATCCTGATGGTCGACAGGCCCTGCAGTCCCCCTGGCTTCGCCCGTGATGGTGGGGCAGGCGACGGAGGCGACCCCGCACGAGACCACGAAGAGTACCAGCCCGAGCCACTCGACTCTCTGCAAAGAGAGGAACTTCGCCGCAGGAACGTGGATGCCCTGCGTACACCCATCGCAGGAGAAACCCCCGAGGCTCGCGCCTTGGAGGAGGCACGTTTGGCCAACTTGGCCGAACGCACTCGACTGGAGAATCTTCAGCGAGCACTCGACGAGCGCGCGCGGCAACGAGTTCCCGACAACAGTCGACGTCAACTCTTCCCGCCGACTCAGGTATATCGAACCCCAATCCAGAATTTAGCAGCTGCGACCCGTATAGCAGAGTCTATCCAGCCTTCTCAGTCGGAAGCTGGCAGAGGCTTGATGCAGATCAGGGATCTGCTCTGGGCAGCAGGAGATCAGAATTCGGCCGTGTCGCAGTCGCGCAACAGAATTCACAGTCGATCCGTCGCTGCGAATATGGTTCAGTCGGCTCACAGTCCCAGATCACCTCCGCGGCGTGAAGGGCGCGAGAACCGGCGAGACCAATATGGTGACCGACTCGACCGAGATGATAGGCGTCGAGTGCCCAATTCCCCTCCAAGGGGTGGGTCTTACGCTCCTCGGCAGCAAGATGACAGGCGTCAGTTCAGTACGGGGCGAAGAGTTCCAGTCGACCCCAGAGAACTAGGCTTCGACGCGCGATCCATTATCGTGCAAGGTTTGGTCGACCGGAACAGAGCCCATCGAGGCGGACTCGACAGAGATGCGCCCACAAGCAGTCGAGTGCATGTTTCTGGTCCTGAATGTTTCAGCAGAGCTATCAGAGCCGCAGTTATCCCTCCCAATTTCAGGTTGGCAACAGGAGTCAGCAAGTTCACTGGTGAGTCTAAGCCTGAAACTTGGCTTGAAGACTACCGAGTGGCAGTTCAGATTGGTCGTGGGAACGACGAGGTGGCCATGAAGCACTACACCCAGCGGGTGCACTCAGCGTGCTCCCGCTAACACGGAGTCTGAATCGACACACCCACTGGGTGTATATTCCATACACAAGCTTCTGATAATGAGGATATCAAGTTTGAGGCAAAGAAAGCCATTAAGTCCCAGGCAATAGCAGATTTCCTTGCCGAGTGGATTGAACAGCAGCAGCCGACTGAAGTTCACTCGGAGCATTGGACCATGTTCTTTGATGGCTCTAAGATGTTGAATGGTTCCGGTGCTGGGGTTGTCCTGGTTTCTCCCAGAGGAGATAAGCTCAGATATGTGCTCCAGATTCACTTTGATTCCTCCAACAATGAGGCAGAATATGAGGCCCTCTTGTATGGGTTGCGCATGGCCATTTCACTCGGCGTCCGTCGCCTGATGGTCTATGGCGACTCGGATTTAGTGGTCAACCAAGTGATGAAGGAGTGGGACGTGAGAAGCCCAGCCATGACTGGATACTGTAGTGGAGTGAGGAAGCTGGTAAAGAAGTTCGAGGGGTTGGAGCTCCATCATATACCCCGACTGAAAAATCAAGCAGCTAATGATCTAGCAAAGATAGGTTCCAAGAGAGAAGCCATTCCGAGTGGTGTGTTCTTGGAGCATATACACACTCCGTCAGTCAAAGAAGATCCTTTCACCGAAGAAGCTCCACAGCCCAAGAGTGCCATAGATCCGACTGAGGTTGAAGTCCCAGCAGTGGTCGACTTGGTCATGGAGACCTTGGTGGTCATTCCCGACTGGACAGTTCCATATATCGCGTATATCCTGAGAAAAGAGCTTCCGGAGGATGAGGAAGAGGCTCGACAGATCGTCCTTCGATCTAAGGCCTTTACCGTAATCAAAGGACAATTATACAGAGAAAGCGCGACTGGAGTTGGTCAGAAGTGCATAACACCAGAAGAAGGTCGACTCATCCTCAATGATATCCACTCGGGAACCTGTGGTCATCATGCGTCCTCTCGGACCATCATGGCCAAAGCATACCGAGCCGGATTTTACTGGCCAAAGGCGAATGAGATGGCAAAGGAGATAGTGGATAAGTGCGAGGGATGTCAGTTCTACTCGAATATGTCGCACAAGCCTGCATCGGCTCTGAAGACCATCCCACTCGTCTGGCCTTTCGCGGTATGGGGGTTGGACATGGTCGGTCCTTTGAGAACAGGGCGAAGCGGCTTCACGCATGTACTGGTGGCAGTCGACAAGTTCACCAAGTGGATCGAGGCTAAACCAATCAAGAACCTTGACACTGGTACTGCTGTTAGCTTCATCAGGGAACTAATATTTAGATATGGAGTCCCGCACAACATCATTACGGATAATGGGTCGAACTTTGACTCGGAGGAATTCAGAGATTTCTGTAACTCTCAAGGCACACGGGTCGACTACGCTTCAGTCGCCCATCCGCAGTCGAATGGACAGGCGGAGCGAGCCAATGGCCTGATTCTCAAGGGATTGAAACCCCGACTGATGCGTGATCTCAAGCATGCAGCTGGAGCTTGGGTCGACGAACTTCCCTCAGTGCTTTGGGGACTGTGGACCACACCTAATCGGTCGACCGGAAGAACTCCATTCTTCTTGGTCTACGGAGCTGAAGCAGTCTTGCCGAGTGATCTTCTCCACAATGCTCCTCGAGTTGAAATCTACAACGAAGCAGAAGCTGAACAAGCGCGGCAGGACGCAGTCGACCTTTTAGAGGAAGAAAGGGAGATGGCTCTGATCCGGTCGACCATCTACCAACAAGATTTGCGTCGTTTCCACGCCAGAAATGTGAGAGGTCGAGCCTTCCAGGAAGGAGATTTGGTTCTCCGAGTGGATCAGCACAAACCACACAAGCTTGCTCCTTCTTGGGAAGGTCCCTTCATCGTCACCAAGGTTCTCCACAACGGGGCGTACCGTCTTTACAACGTCGAGCATAATATCGATGAGCCCCGAGCTTGGAACGCGGAACTACTCCGCCCATTTTACACTTAAGGTTTATCACTCGGATGAGTTGCAATAAAGTACTTCTGTAGTTCATGGACCTCAAAATAATAGTGTCATAGTTCCTCCATAATTTTTGTCACTTTTTATATTTGTCCAATAAAATTCCCCTCAGTGGGTGACTTAGCCGCGAATCTGTTCCGCCTAAGTTTGTAAAAAATCCTACCGAGTGGTGAGCCAGACTCCCACTCGGAGGCTTAGCTGCGAATCCGTTTCGCCTAAGTTATCTAAAATCCTACCGAGTGGTAAGCCGGACTTCCACTCGGGGGCTTAGCTGCAGTCCAAGTACTCGCCTAAGTTATCAAAAATCCTACCGAGTGAAGAGCAAACCTCTCACTCGGGGGCTTAGCTGCAGTCCAAGTACTCGCCTAAGTTATCAAAAATCCTACCGAGTGAAGAGCAAACCTCTCACTCGGGGGCTTAGCTGCAGTCTAAGTACTCGCCTAAGTTATCAAAAATCCTACCGAGTGAAGAGCAAACCTCTCACTCGGGGGCTTAGCTGCAGTCCA
>NC_041384.1:319147808-319161516 GCF_002162155.2 Triticum dicoccoides
CGGGGGCTTAGCTGCAGTCCTGTGCTCGCCTAAGTTATCGAAATCCTACCGAGTGAAGAGCAAACCTCTCACTCAGGGGCTTAGCTGCAGCCCAGTGCTCGCCTAAGTAATCAAAAATCCTACCGAGTGGTAAGCCGGACTTCCGCTCGGAGGCTTAGCTGCAGTCCAAGTACTCGCCTAAGTTATCGAAATCCTACCGAGTGAAGAGCAAACCTCTCACTCGGGGGCTTAGCTGCAGCCCAGTGCTCGCCTAAGTAATCAAAAATCCTACCGAGTGGTAAGCCGGACTTCCGCTCGGAGGCTTAGCTGCAGTCCAAGTACTCGCCTAAGTTATCGAAATCCTACCGAGGGAAGAGCAAACCTCTCACTCGGAGGCTTAGCTGCAGCCCTGTGCTCGCCTAAGTTTGTAAAAAATCCTACCGAGTGAAGAGCAAACCTCTCACTCGGGGGCTTAGTCCAAGAACTCGCCTAAGTTATCGAAATCCTACCGAGTGAAGAGCAAACCTCTCACTCGGGGGCTTAGCTGCAGTCCAAGCACTCGCCTAAGCTATAAAAATCCTACCGAGTGAAGAGCAAACCTCTCACTCGGGGGCTTAGCTGCAGTCCAAGCACTCGCCTAAGTTATAAAGATTCTACCGAGTGAAGAGCAAACCTCTCACTCGGAGACTTAGCCTAAGTTATCAAAATCCTACCGAGTGGTAAGCCGGACTTCCACTCGGAGGCTTAGCTGCAGTCCAAGTACTTGCCTAAGTTATCGAAATCCTACCGAGTGGTAAGCCGGACTTCCACTCGGAGGCTTAGCCGCAGCCCAGTGCTCGCCTAAGTGGACTAAGGAATAAGTCGATTGCAGTAAAGGCGCCCTGCTTCGAACCTGCAAAAGACATTTCGAGCCAAAAGCAATCATATTCAAGCACCAAATTCAAGTTCGAATCGATATCTAAAGGAACCGAAAGTGCTCAGGCGTTAAGCCCGTTAAGGTTTATCGGTTACAATTCCACTCGGCATTCCGAGGCAAATTTAAGGCGTCGAGCTTAGAAGAAGTTTTTTACCCCTCCTGTGGAGGGCTGGAAGGTGCAACAAACTCATCAAGATCAATTCCGTCTGCGATCCGAGTGGCAGCCGCAAGGAAAGTTTCCATAAAGGACCTGAAGTCGTGTTTCTTGGTGTTGGCCACCCGGAGGGCCGCCAGCTTCTCTTCTCGCGCATCTTTGTAGTGGACTCGGGCCAAACACAGAGCAACATCTGCACCGCACCGAGCCGAGGACTTCTTCCATTCCTGCACTCGACCAGGGATCGTGTTCAAGCGAGCCATCAGCGACTCAAGGTCATTCTGAAGTGTCTCCCCGGGCCAGAGCGTCGAGTCGATGCGAGATGTGGCGACCTTCAGCCTTGCGAGATAGTCCACGACAGCTGCAACACGGGACTCCAGTCGGAAAACATCCATGGCAACTTCGTCGTTCACCGGAGAATTGATGGGGTCGAGGTTTGGCTCCAGCCGGCTAGTTTCTTCTTCAAAGTTTTGGCAAAATTCTGCAAGGACGATCACTGAGTCATGGGAATGGTCGAATGGAAAAACCACGATTGGAAATGATTACCGAGCATAGAGGTTTACCTTCAAGCATAAGAAACAGCTTCTTGGCAAGACCACTCAGGAAGGCCTCCAGATCATTTTTCTTCCCAGTCAACTTACTGACTTGGTCGGTCAGGGCAGCTTTATCAGTTTTCAGTCGACTGACCTCCTTGTTGGCGATCCCAAGAGCAGCTTTCAGATTGGTATTGTCTTGTTCAAGCTTGGTGACTGAAGCTAACTTCTCGTCAGCAAGCTTTATCTTCTCAGCTAGTTCAAGGTCTTTCTTCTGTTGGGCCTCCCTTACCTTACCTGCAAGTTACAGCAAGATCAGATTTTGAAACAAACAAGGGGAAAAGCAGTCGTCAGGGTCTCACCAAACATACCTTCGGTCTCCTCCTTTGCCTTCGTCAGCTTCTCCTGAACCAGCTTCAAGTTTAGCTCGAGTTGAGTGTGCTTGTTTTCCAGCTCAGAGTAGCGAGCCACAAGATCACAGGAGTTCTACGAAGAACCAATCGACTAGATGTCAAAAATAATTCACTTCCGAGTGAAAAAGGGAAAAATCACACGTTTCTAAGACTACAGCCGAATACAAGCATTCGACCGTAGTCTCGGGGACTACACCCAGTGGGTGCACTCAGCGTGCCCCCACTAATCCTATTGAAGATCGAGTCGACCAGTCGACCTCAAAAAAAAGAGATGTATTCTTTAAGACTGTAATCGACTGCAAGCAGTCGACCACAGTCTCGGGGACTACACCCAGTGGGTGCACTCAGCGTTCCCCCACCGGTTTGCGAAATCCAGTCGACATAGTCGAATGACAGAAAGATTGAAATTATAAAGCCTAAGGCCGACTGCCAGCAGTCGACCTTAGCCTTGGAGACTACACCCAGTGGGTGCACTCAGCGTGCCCCCACTAATCCTATTGAAGACAGAGTCGACCAGTCGACCGGTTTGCGAAATCCAGTCGACTTGGTCGAATGACAGAAAGACTGAAATTATAAAGCCTAAGGCCGACTGCCAGCAGTCGACCTTAGCCTTGGGGACTACACCCAGCGGGTGCACTCAGCGTGCCCCCGCTAACACGGAGTCTAAGTCGACACACCCAGTGGGTGACTACTATAAATTCTAGAAAGAAAAGTTTTTGGTAGCATATCTTAACAGAACAGGCGGTGGTCGACTGACCTGAACATTGCTTTGAAGGGCCGAACTAGCGTCGTAAGCTGCCTGGCTCGCATCCCGGATGGTCCTTAACTGCTCCATCATGATCCCTGCCTGGCGTATCGCCTCCTTCGCGGCGCCAGCTTGGTCCTCTGGGACGTGGTGCGTCGTGAAGAGGGAGGGCTGCTGAGCACTCGTCAGTGGATCTGCGAAGGACACAGTGTGTCGAGTGGTATTCTCTTCCTCCGCAATTAGAGTCTCAGGCGCCGTCACATCCTGGGGCACCCTGCTGGCAGACGCTTTCCTACTCTTTCTGTGCTTCAACGGTTCCTCGTCCTCATCATCATCAGGGAGAGTGATAACAACATTGGGTGGAGCTACAGAGAAGAATCAGGATTAGAGATCATGAGTCAGTCGACTAAAAACGGCGTTAAGAATATAGTACCTGGTTTTGAGGTTGCTGCGTCCTCCATCTCATGGTCATCAACCCGGGCTGAGGTCTCAGAAGTAGCAACACTGCAACTCCAAAGAATCAGTCGACTAACTTCAGCGTCAACCAGAGACAAAGTTCACACAAAATAAGAAGACTTAAGTAGCATGATTACCCTGATATGGTGGGGATGGACACCTTCATCTTCGGCAGGAGCTTGGTCGGCTTCGACGTAGCCGCCCGGGCCTGCTTCGGTGCCTTTTCAGTCGGCGCCGGAGAGGTGGTCCGAGGGCGCTTGGTCGACTGTGCAACGGTCGCAACCCCCTTGCCACGTTCAGTCGAAGGGTCGTGCACAAGCTTCGACCGCCTTTCTGAGCGCGGTGGTACGACCTCCTCCTCCTCTTCTTCCTCATCTTCAGCGTCATCTTCATCACCGTCATCGTCGTCATCGTCATCATCATCCTCAGCAACGTCCGAGTCCCATTCCTCCTCCTCCTGGCTCTCGCCCCCACTCGCCTCACCCTCTTCAGTCGGAGCCTGTGCTCCATTGGGCATCGAGTACAGCTTGGTGAGGGCCTGATAGACATCAAGACAAGGATCAATCGACCAATTGGCAGAATAAACAGAAATGAATATGACAAGAACACAGTGGAGAGTAGAGCAGGCATACCTTGTCTGGATCACTGTTGTGGTCGAGTGGAGGAATCCTTCTGGCTCCGCGTGGATTATCCTTGTTTCCGGTAACGGCGGCCATCCATCTTTCCAGAGTGACATCGTCGACTGCTTCTGGATGGACTCGAGTCTCATCTTCAGTCCCACAGTACAACCACATGTAGTGGCTCCGGAACTGAAGAGGCTGGATACGACGCCTAAGGAAAACCTCCAGGAGATCCATGCCCGTCACTCCCTCCCGAACCAACTGTACCACGCGCTCCATCAACATCTTCACGTCAGCTTTCTCCTCCGGAATCAACTTCAGAGAGGAGGGCTTGTTCACTCGGTCCATGGTAAACTGAGGGAGTCCACTCGACTGCCCCGGCGTCGACTGATCCTGGCAGTAGAACCAGGTCGACTGCCAGCCTCTGACTGACTCGGGAAAAGTCATGGCTGGGAAGGTGCTCTTATTCCCCACCTGGATCCCCAGGCCCCCACACATTTGGACGACTCGGGTTCTTTCGTCGCCTGGGCTCGCCTTCTTCACGGTCTGAGAGCGACATGTGAATATATGCTTGAACAAGCCCCAGTGCGGTCAACAGCCCAGAAAACCCTCACACATGGACACGAACGCGGCAAGGTAGGCGATAGAATTTGGGGTAAAGTGGTGGAGCTGCGCTCCAAAGAAGTTCAAGAAACCACGGAAGAAAATACTCGGCGGCAAAGAAAATCCACGATCAACATGGGTGGCCAAGAGCACACACTCACCCTCTTCTGGCTGGGGCTGCCACTCCTTCCCCGGAAGCCTCGCAGCTCCATGGGGGATCAAGCCCTCGTTGGCCATGTCGAGGAGATCTTTCTCCGTGATGGTCGACTGGATCCAATCTCCTTGGACCCAGCCCTTCGGCAGGCGGGATCTAGACGAAGACCCGCCGCGGCTGGTGGATCTCCTCTTCGCCTTCTCCGTCGCCGACGCCTTCTTCGCGCGTTCCAGCGCCGCCGTCTTCTCCTTGGCCATGGTTGCCGGCGAGACGCGCGAGGAGAGGTTGGGCGGAGGCGAGAGCGAGCGCGTCGGGCGGAGACGAAGGGAGCAGAGAAAGAGAATGCTGAGGCACTGTACAAAAACCCTCGCCGGGCGCATTTATAAGGTCCCTTCCGGGGACATTGATCTATTTAAAAAAACCGAAACTAAAAAAACCAACAAAACCGTAGGAAAAACCAAACGGTTTTTCGGAAAAAAAAACCGGCGTCTAAAAAAAACTACCCGGCAACTTCGGCGAGAAATCCGGCAGCGGTCGGCGGCGGAGACGGCGGGGCGGCGGTCGGCGGTGGCGGTGGGCGGCGCGGGCGGCGCAGGGCGGCGGTGGCGGGGCGCTAGGGCGGGGCTAGGGTTTTGGGAAGGCTCCCCGGCTTATAAAGCCCGATCGGGCCTAGTGTCCAGGTCGGACACGGCCCGTAGGTCGGTTGCGTTTTTTTATAATCCGCGCAGAAAAACAAATAAAAGAAATACTAAACGGACTCCAAAAATCCTGAAATAAATTTTCCCGGGCTTCTAAAATCAAGCCGCACAAGGTGAACATTTATTTGGGGCCTAAATGCAATTTTGAAAAACGCACATTTTTCCTAAATTCAAATAAAATAATGAAAAACTCCAAAATAAAATCTTATTTGATTTTATTATTAAATCCTCAATATTTCTTTATTTTGGGAAAGTCATTTTATTCCCACTCTCATATTTTTATAATAGAAATAATTGATGAGAAAATAATTAAAATCAAATGATCCTATTCTCAAAATTTGAGAAAACTCAAATATGAAAATAACGAAATCCGCAACTCTCTCCGTGGGTCCTTGAGTTGCGTAGAATTTCTAGGATCAAACCAAAAGCAAAATGAAATATGATATGCAATGATGATCTAGTGTATAACATTCCAAATTGAAAATTTGGGATGTTACAAACCTACCCCCCTTAAGATGAATCTCGCCCTCGAGATTCGGGTTGGCTAGAAAATAGGTGAGGGTGGTCCTTGAGAAAATCTTCCTCTTGCTCCCAGGTGGCTTCATCCTCCGTGTGGTGGCTCCACTGAACCTTAGAAAACTTGATAACCTTGCTGCGAGTGACTCGGCTGGCATATTCTAGGATCTTAACTGGTTTCTCCTCATAGGTCAAATCACTGTCCAACTGAATTGCCTCCAGTGGTACTGTGTCTCTCAAGGGTATGTCAGCCATCTCCGCGTGGCACTTCTTCAACTGAGAAACGTGGAACACATCATGAACTCCTGACAATCCTTCGGGCAATTCCAACTTGTAGGCCACTTCTCCCATACGTTCCAATACTCGGTATGGTCCTACAAATCGTGGCGCTAACTTTCCCTTAACAACAAAGCGATTTATTCCCCGAAGTGGGGATACTCGAAGATAAACTCTATCTCCGACTTCATAAACTGTCTCCTTGCGTTTAGAATTTGCATAACTCTTCTGCCTGGATTGAGATACCTTGAGTCTATCGCGAATCAATTTCACCTTCTGTTCAGACTCCTTAATCAAATCAGGTCCAAACAATTGGCGGTCTCCAACTTCATCCCATGAAAACGGTGTCCTGCACCTCCTTCTGTACAAGGCTTCGAAAGGGGCCATCTTTAAACTGGATTGATAGCTGTTGTTGTAAGAGAATTCTGCATATGGCAAATTGTCGTCCCAACTAGATCACTAATCTAGCGCACAAGCTCTTAGCATGTCCTCCAAAATCTGATTGACTCTCTCGGTCTGTCCATCTGTCTGTGGATGAAAAGCTGTGCTGAATTCTAGCCTGGTACCCAAAGTTTCGTGCAACTGATTCTAGAACTTTGAGGTAAACTGGGTTCCTCTATGTGATACTATACTCTTTGGAACTCCATGTAAGCATACAATCCTGGTCATGTATATCTTTGCAAACTTAGCACTGGTGTAAGTGGTCTTTACCGGGATGAAATGAGCTACTTTCGTCAACAGATCAACTACAACCCAAATCGAGTCATAGCCTAAACGAGTCCTGGGTAATCCTGTGATAAAATCCATGCCTAACTTATCCCACTTCCATTCGGGTATCGGCATTGGCTGTAGCAATCCTGCTGGCTTCTGATGCTCTGCCTTTACTCTCTGACATACATCACAAACTGCTACATACTCCGCAATGTCTTTCTTCATTCCGGTCCACCAGAAAATATCCTTCAAATCCAAATACATCTTGGTATTTCCTGGGTGAATCGAATATGGTGAATCGTGTGCCTCTTGTAGAATCAACTTCCTGATTTCCGGGTCATTGGGCACATAAACACGGTCTTCAAACCATAGGGTGTCGTGCTCATCCTCACGAAATCCTTTAGGCTTTCCTTCGCTCATTTTCTACTTTATAGAGGTAATCTCCTTGTTAGTCTTCTGGGCTTCTCTGATTCTATCCATCAAAGTTGACTGAATCTCCAATGCTGCTACATAGCCTCTCGGAACTATTTCCAAACATAGCTCACAAAGATCCTCGGCTAACTCCCTTGGTATTTCTCCCATCATTAGTGTATTGACATGGCTCTTACGGCTTAATGCGTCAGCTACTACATTAGCCTTTCCGGGATGGTAATGCAATCTCATATCATAATCCTTGATGAGCTCCAACCATCTCCTTTGTTTGAGGTTTAACTCCTTCTGCGTGAAAATGTATTTCAAACTCTTGTGATCCGTGTACACCTCGCAATGATTTCCAATGAGGAAATGTCTCCATGTTTTCAATGCATGCACTACGGCTACTAACTCCAAATCATGCATAGCATAATTCAATTCATGGGGTCTCAGTTGTCGTGAGGCATATGAAACAACTCTCCCTTCCTGCATAAGCACTGCTCCAAGTCCTCGTCATGAAGCGTCGCAATACACCTCATAATCCTTGGTCTGGTCTGGCAAAATCAACACTGGTGAAGTAACCAAGCGTTTCTTCAACTCCTGGAAACTAGCCTTACACTCCTCAGTCCATATGAACTTGGTATCCTTCTTTAATAACTCCGTCATAGGTTTTGCAATCTTGGAGAATTCTCAATAAATCTCCGGTAGTATCCTGCGAGTCCAAGAAAACTCCGGATCTCTCCAACTGTGGTTGGTGCTTCCCACTTGGTCACAGTATCAACTTTAGTGGGATCTACTGATATACCTTCTCCAGATATAACATGTCCGATGAATCCTACTTCCTTCAACCAAAACTCACATTTGCTGAACTTGGCATACAACTAATGTTCTCTGAGCTTCTCAAGAACCAAATGATGGGGTCATGTACCTAGGGTAGGGTCACAGACCTGGTCTAAGTACCCTGCCCAAAGACACCCTTAGAAGAGGTCACCTTCTAGTCGACCAACGAGGGACTCACTCGACTGACTTGAAGGACTCGACCACGAAGACTCACTCGACCACCAGAAGGTCAAGAGGCACTCTGCACTGCAACGGCCTGTAATTAAGTAGACTTTATGATAGTAAAGACACTTTATGTGGGGCGTTAGCAGTAACGCCCCGGACTTAACTCACCTTAAACCCTCTCCTACGTGGGCTGGCTGGGGTCCTGGCGCACTCTATATAAGCCACCCCCCTCCACAGGTAGAGGGGTTGGGCACCTTGTAACTCATATACACATAATCCACTCGACCGCCTCTGGGCTCCGAGACGTAGGGCTTTTACTTCCTCCAAGAAGGGCCTGAACTCGTACATCTCTTGTGTTTACAACTTCTCCATAGCTAGGACCTTGCCTCTCCATACCTACCCCCCACTCTACTGTCAGGCTTAGAACTTCGACACCAAACACAAATGTTCCTTATGATCTTCTTCATTCTTCGAATAAACCAGAATATCATCAATGAACACCACAACGAACTTATCCAAAAATTCCATAAACACTTTGCTCATCATGTTCATAAAATAGGCAGGTGCGTTAGTCAAACCAAATGACATAACGGTATACTCGTACAACCCATACCCGGTGGTAAAAGCCGTCTTAGGTATATCCTATTCTCGAATCTTCAACTGGTGGTATCCTGATCGCAGATCGATCTTGGAAAATACCTTAGCTCCTTGCAATCGATCAAACAGATCATTAATCATTGGTAGTGGGTACTTGTTCTTGATCGTTACTTCATTTAACCCACAATAGTCAACAACCATCCTTAATGATCCATCCTTTTTCTCTACTAGAAGTACTGGTGATCCCCAAGGCGACGAACTTGGGCGAATGTAAACTTTATCCAGTAACTCCTTAATCTGCTTCTTAATCTCCACCAAATCCTTTGCGGGCATCCTGTATGGTCTCTTTGATATTGGCCCTATGCCTGGCAATAGCTCAATCAAAAACTCAATATCTCTATCCGGTGGCATGCCTGGCAACTCCTCTGGAAATACTTCAGGGAAATCCCTTACCACTGGTACTTCCTCCTGCACAACTCCTGTTAAACAATTTACTTGAGTCCCTTTTGGCACATGCCGGGATACATACTTGATCCTTCTCCCTTCTGAGGTGGTAAGCAAAATTGGCTTACTGGCGGAATTGATGTTTCCCCCATACATCGACAGCCAATCCATACCCAGAATTACATCCAATCCTTGTGATTCCAAAATGATTAAATCTGAGGGAAACACATGCCTACCTATACTCAATGGCACTTGAAAACATCCTTGACTTGCCATATACTCCGCTCCTGGTGAGCTTACTAGCATAGGTGTTCTAAGAACCTTAGTGGGCAGGTTATACTTATCCACAAATCCCCTTGATATGTATGAATGCGATGAACCAGTATCAAAAGGAACGAGTGCAGTAAATGACTTAACCAAAAACTTACCAATTACTGCATCCGGCTGCTCTTCAACCTCCTCCACATTAACGTGGTTCACCTGTCCCCTGTTGAAAGGGTTCGGCTTCTTCCCAGAGCTTCCATTGCCATTATGGCCTTCAGGACATTCGTTGGCATAATGTCCGGTCTTCTGACACTTAAAGCAAGTGACTTGGCTCAGGTCTTTCTTGGCTGGGGTTGATGGGTTGGTACGGTTCTGGCCGTTGCTTCCGCCATTGCCATTACCATTCTTGGTGCCATTGTGATTGTGCGAGCTACCTCCTCCATGGGTATGCTGAAATTGTCCTCCCGATCTAGGGGTAAATCGTGGCTTCTGCTGAGCTCCTGAATTGTACTTTCCTTGTCCATACTTCCTCTTGCGGTTCTCAATTTGCTGCTGCTTGCCTTCAATCATAAGAGCACGGTCTACCAACTCCTGGTAGTTGTTGAAGGTTGCTATCATCAACTGCATGCTCAACTCATCATTCAGTCCTTCCAGAAACTTCTCCTGCTTTGCTGCATCCGTAGAAACGTCATCTAGGGCATAACGTGCTAATTTACTAAAGTGCTCCACATACTGGCCAACTGTCCGTCCTCCTTGGCGCAAGTTGCGAAACTCACGCTTCTTCATGGCTATAGCTCCTGCTGAAACATGGGCAGTTCGAAAAGCCTACTGAAACTGGTCCCATGTGACAGTGTCGACAGGGAAAGTGGATGTGAAATTCTCCCACCATGATGCTGCGGGTCCTTCAAGCTGATGTGCGGCAAACTTCACCTTCTCCGCATCTGTGCATCCTGCTGTGGTCAACTCTCTAGCTGTCTTGCGGAGCCAATCATCTGCTACTATCGGCTCGGTGCTACTGGAAAACACCGGCGGATTCAGCCTAAGAAAACGGGCTAAGTGATCAACAGGCGGTGGTGGTGGGTTGTTGTTGTTCCCCTGATTCTGATTCTGGACTAGCAACTGCATCAATGTGTTCTGCTGCTGGATCAATTGGGTGAGCTCCGGTGGAAAGGTAAATCCGGGGTCACGTCTCGGAGGCATCTGAGGGTTTAGAAAAGATGACATTTAAGAATAGAGGCGGTCTAAAGAGTAAACACTACCCATATGCACATGAGGCAAAAGCAAACAATTCACTTCATTCAATCAAACAAGGGCATACAATCGATGTAACTATCGCAAAAGTGCTCGGACTACTATATTTACATGGTGGACTACTACTACTGATGAGGTGGTCTAATAGAAATATTCTTCGGTTGCAGACTCCATTATATTTGCTCCGACTTCATCAACATAGTCATCATCGCTATCATCTGGATCTGAGTCAGTTTCGTCGATGATGATGTAGTCTTCCGGGCGAATCTCCTTGGGTTCTTCGTCTTCATCTACTGGTGTAGGGCCTCCCATAAATATTCCGATCTTCTTGATCAGATCGTCATTCTTCCCCACTAATACTTCGATTTCCTCTTCATAATCTTCACGTGTAGCCTTGATTTCTTCCTCCAGTTCCTTGATTCTTGTTTTAGCCTTCTTCAGGTCTATCATGTCGGCGCACATCTGGTTCTCCTGTCGTCGAATGTGCTGGTTTAACTCCTAGATAAAAGCTGCAATTGATCTATCCTTTTTGGTGCTGATCATCTCCCAGTGCTCATCTCGGCGCCCAAAAATCTGCTAGATAGTATCCTTGAGATCATTGCGGTAGACTTCTCCAATGCGTCCCATGGCGATGTGAGCTGCCATGCTCTTCCCTAGACTCCAAGTTGGTGCATCAAAAGAAAACTCTATGGGCTGGCATGAACGTCCTTCCTGGAACTTGAACTTGAATCATCCAGCACTCTTCTTCAGATAAAGTGGCGGTGTAGGTTCCGGTGAAGCTTGGTACTCCTATGTTCAGGTATTTAGTGACTTCCTTCAGGTGACGTCCAAAGGGTGTATCTTCATCCGGTTGCATGAACTTGTTCCTTGCATCCGCCATCCTAAAGAGTAGAAAAGATGAGAGGTCAGAAGAGAAGAGAGTGAATAGTGTTCTAGGCCTTTAGCTTAGTGGTCGTCTCCTACAGTCAGCGTGTGCTCTGATACCATCTTTGTAGCGACCAGACCTCAAACAGTCTGATCTCTGTACTTAGGTGTCATCCCTGGATCAGTAATGCTGACACCACACAGTACTTGAAGGATTTATAACAGAGTAGCAATAACACACTTATTACATCGAGTGTCTCAATAGAGAACTTATTACAATAAATATGGCTTAAGGCCATCTAATAACGGTAATAGCGGAAGGCTTAGAAGATAAGCGAGTCCATCAACTCCAACGGCATCACTGAGTATAGAACCACGACCTAAAAACTCCTTAATCGTCGTCTGAAAAAGTCTGCAACATTAACGTTGCAGCCCGAAACAGGTCAGCACATGGAATATGCTGGCAAGGTAACACATAGAGAGTAATGGAATGAAACAGCTATACTATATGCATATTTTGCTGGTGGAAAGCTCTATGGTTACAGTTTTGCATAATTCCAGTTTTTCCCTACTGCAAAGGAATAAATTTGTTTAACTATCATGGTGGTTGTTAAACATTGAGAATGGTTGACAGCATCCTCAATCCCAATTAAGCATCATCATTAACAAAACCCAACAAAATTAATTTAGAGTAAAATGTTGAGATTCACATGATAATCCAAGTACTAGACACTCAAGATGTCCATAACCGGGGACACGGCTAACCATGATTAGTTTATACACTCTGCAGAGGTTTGCGCACTTTTCCCCACAAGACTCGATCGCGTCCGTTTGGTTTCTCGCACTACATGGTGTTTGAGAAGACGGATGACCGAGACACAGTCTTTCAGAAGCGCTAGCACCTTACGATGGATAGACCGTTACACCTACTTTCCCCTACATCAGCTAGTCTACCCTGTAAGAGTTCACACGACTTAATCAACCATGTTAGAGCCCATAATAGCTTGTGGCTGCACACGGAAGTTTCTAGTATGAAAAATCTCATGATCCCTTTGGGCCTGGGTGGCAGTCCATAATGAAAAACAGGCAATCCTGGAATACCCAGGTACCTCAATCCACCCAGATGTGTGTTTAAGTTGCCACCTTAGATAAACCATTAAATTAACAAACTCACATCTGTCATGGATATCACTCACCCAATCCACGTCTACTAGCATAGCATGGCATAATAGGCAAACGTAGAAGTAACTCCCAAAGGTTTGAAAATAAACAGGTAATAGGTACTACCTCAACTACTTCCCATCCCACAATTTAATTAGATCCTAATAATGCAATGTTTGAGGATTGATCTAATGCAATAAAACTGGGTAGTAGGAGGTATGATCAAAGTGTTACTTGCCTTGCTGATGATCCGCGAAACCTAGAGATTCGAAGTAACAGGTGGCGCACTCCGGGTATTCTATCGCAGACAAACAAACAAGCATACAATAAGTATTCATCTAATGCACGGGTAAAACTCAAATAAGAAATCTAACCAGAAGGTTCAACTTAAGAACTCCGGTTTGCAAAAAGAATCAAACCAAACGAAGCAACGGAAGTCAAACGGCAAAAGAAACAGGCTTCATTTACTATTCTGGATCTAGGGCAATTTTTACAGTGGCAAAAACTTGTTTAAGTTGGTTAAACGGATAGAGGGTTTTGAGACGAAACTCCAGGCGCTTGAATCGCCTGATTCCGATAAACGAGCGAAAAGTTATACTGAAACGAAAATCGGATGAGCAATCGCGATCAAAAAAATTGCGGATTTAATCCGAGAAAAAGAAAAACGACGAACGTTCGCTAGAATGAACGAACGGACGAACGCTCGCAATTTAAATAAATTGGGAAAACCGATCTATTTAAAAAAACCAAAACTAAAAAAATGAACAAAACTATCGGAAAAACCGAATGGTTTTTCGGAAAAAAACCGGCGTCTAAAAGAAAACTACCCGGCAACTCCGGCGAGAAATCCGGCAACGGCGGCGGGGCTCCGGCGGCAGTCAGCGGGGCGGCGACGGCGGTCGGCAGCGGCGACGGCGGGGCGGCGGTCGGCAGCGCG